>NW_012267240.1:6502131-6510794 GCF_000151885.1 Dipodomys ordii | reverse complement strand
TGTGTGTGTGTGTGTGTGTGTGTCCTGAGGCTTGAACTCATGGTCTAGGCACTGACCCTGGGTTTTTTGCTCAAGGCTGGTACTCTAGAACTTAAGTTACAGCTCCACTTCTGATTTTTTGATCGTTAATTGGAGATGAGTCTCACAGCCCAGACATCCTGCCTGGTCTGGCTTTGAACAATGATCCTCAGAGCTCAGTCTCTTGATTAGCTAGGTTTACATGGTGACTTTTACAGTTTTATTGTGGGAATGAGACATCTTGATAAAGATTTCAGGGTATGGCAGAAAAATAATGTAGTATTAAATAAAAGTTTGAGGAGCATGGGGTTTTGGAGCAAAGAATAGGGAGAATGGCAATAAGTGATAAAAAATGATGACTGAGGGCTGGGAAGGTGGCTCAGTGGTAGAGCGCTTGCCTTGCATGCATGAGGCCCTGGGTTCGATTCCTCAGTACCACATAAGCAAAAAGAAAAAAGCCGCAAGTGGCGCTGTGGCTCAAGTGGTAGAGTGCTAGCCTTGAGCTGAAGAGCTGAGGGACAGCGTTCAGGCCCAGAGTTCAGGCCCCACGACTGGACCCCCCCCCCAAAAAAAAAAAAAGACTGGTTAAATACCTTCTTCTGTCAAGATATTTGGAGTTATTTTGTAATTAGTGAAATATTCATTTGTGTTTTTTAATTAGGTGAATTATAAGGATAGCCCTGTATTTTAAAAGAAACTAATGGTACTTTGAATATTGATTGTACATGGAAGAAATGGGGTCACTAGACCCCACAGACATCATTGTTTGTCAAAAGAAGAGAGCCTGAAATATGTAGTTATCTTAGAGGAGCAGAGGAAAAAAGAATTCAAGTCATATTATGATGGAGAATTAGTAGAATTTTGTTAGGTTAAAGAGATGAAGCACAAAATATCATTGAAGTTTGCAGTTAAGTATATGCTGTTATTTAAATTGATGACTATGATCAAATAGTATGTTGTGGAAAGACATGGAGGCAAAGTGCTCAGTGAATTAGAGGTATATGTGGAGTTTGAGTCTATACTACATGTTTGTACTTAGGAAGAAATTGAGGGAGAGAGTTTTGGTTTTATTGAAGCAGTGGAATTGGGCAAGGTTTCCCAAGGAGACTGTAAAAATCAGAATAGGGAATTAATTTGAGTGTCTGAATTCCATGACAGCTTCTTCTGTTAGGTAAAAGGAGTTTTCATCAAGGAAATAACTATTTTCTAATTTGCAAGGTGCTATGCTAGGCTATGAAGATGAAGGGATAAGCAAGACAAATGTTTCTGTCTTAAAGATAATAAAATTCTGCAGGGAAAGGCAGACAAGTAAATGTGGGGTTGTAGTGTTATAACTATACTGATAAGTTATGGAGGAAAGAATGCACGTGAGGACACCACAGATGAGGTTTGAGAGATGGGGCCTTGATCTTGAAGGAGAAGATTTTTGTTTGGTTCTCTTTGGCAAATTTTTCTATCTGCTGAACTTTCTGACTACCCTCCAATGTCTGTGATGTGTTCTTCCCACCACTCAAGCTTTTCATCATGGTGTCTATTAATTCTCAAGTGTCCATATCTAGGTCTGGACAATCTGTAACTCCTAGTGGCTCTAGTTTATTTGATATAATGGCATGATAACTGCGGCTGTTATTGGAAGTTGATAGCACAGAAATTACTTTGTAAATATATTTGTCTATGGCTTTCTAGAAATAAGCATTCATCAGGCTGCATACCTTTTTACCTATGGCCAGTTTTGTTATTGTCTGTGTCAGGGGAGAAGGGAGAAATAGTGACAATCTGTAATATTGAAGAGATTTGTTTAAGTTTTTGACTACAGTTGTACAAGCTGGCTAGTACATAAACAAGTCAGAAGGCATATAGGAATTAAAGATAAGCCAGTGTGTGAGGTTCAAACCTATAGCAATTGAACAGCCTTAATTTGGAGTAATGAGAAAAGACCTAAAAAAAAGTCAGTATAAAAATCATCTATCTGCTGTGTGTGTTAGACTTTCCATTGCTGTGTTAAAACACCTATCATGAACATGGTGGAAGTGTATAGACAGGCTACTTCCCTTAGGATGAACAGGAAGAAGAGAGAAGAGGAGAACCAGGAAGGACACAGCTCTCAAGTGTCCTACTTTCTGCAGCTAGGCCCCACCTATTATAGTTTCCAGAATCTTCCAAAATGACTCAACTAGGGGTTTACCTTTTCATTCCCCACCCTGTTAAGGCATATAAAGTTCTTGAAATCATATGGCATATAATGGGAAAGACCCATTAATAATGGTTATATAATGGTATAATATATAATCTATAATGGTATAATAATAGTATATAATGCCTGTATTGGTAATTTTATATGGCTTAAGAATGATGTTATAAATATAATGTTCAAATGGCCTTGGAAAAATGTTCCTCACTCTCCATATCAGCACTTGGGAGGGTGGGGGATACTTCATATTTAAACCATAATACTATGAAAATTGCTTACAATTAGTGATATAGCAATACTGAGTTTACTTAATTACAACTGTATTTCCTTACTAAAAGGCCGTTTTTTTTTTTTTTTAATGCTGCAAGCTAAGAACAGTAATGTTTAGTGTGCTTGGAGAGCTCTATCACTTCCCTTGACTGGTCCCAACTTTCCTGTAAAAATCCTGTTACACCTCTGCTGTGAAGATCCAGTTAAACCTCTTTCTGAATTCTGTGTTTGCCCTCCTTTCCCTGCTCAGTGCTGCTTTGAGTGGGTCTCCAGAGCATCCTGTGCACATCTCTCTCTACCCTTAGCTCTACTACTGGATTGGGGCTTTGTTTTTGTGTTTTAACTTTTCCTCTTTCATAGGTTACTGGCGTTAGGGACAGAAACTGTCCTATTTTCATTTCCTGCCTAGCTCATCATTAGGATTTAAGTGACAGTTAAATAAGTAAACAATAGCAAACAATAGTATACAGCGAGGTTGTGCTTTAAGGTAGGAGCATTACAGTTTGTAAGTTCTTGTATAATTGTTAGGAAGAAGGTAGTATATTTTTCCTAAACTTTGGTTTAAGTGAAAAACTGTCTTTTGGGAAGTTACACTTTTTTTTCACCTAAAATTGACATGCAACTTTTAGTTTTTAACACAAACACATTTTTAGCCCTATTTTGATTGTTTATTTTCTTTTTCCCTTTATTAAGTTCTCAATTGGCCTAGCATCATAATAAACAATTATGGCGATGCACATTTTGTTTAAGGAGTTAAATTATAGGGAATATGTTTTATTTTCTGCATGAATTAAAATAGAATTTAAAAAGCAGTATGTATTCTGTTTTGGAGCCTGATAATTCAAGAAATCTTTCCTTTATAATAAAATCTAAATAAAGGTGTGATTACTGGCTGTTAAGGGTTTATACTAATAAGTATAAATATATTTCTGCATTTATGGTGAAGTAGGTATCTAGCAAGAGATGTTGCTCCCTGGTTGATAGTATTCTGCCATTCTCTAAAGTTCATTATAAAACAATTCTTAAATTGCTGTCAAAGATAAAAAGACAACTGTCAGTATTTTCTGTATTAAAACTATTCAGAGACAGCTTAAGTTTAAAGTTAGTCTTGTGTATATCATTCCCCAGTTTTTCCTTGCTATGGAGAGAGGATTATTTTAGTCTATAGATAAAATGGGACAGGCCAAATCTTTTTTTGAATATAAAATTGGGTCATGTGCAATGGTACTGGTCCCAATTCAGCTGTTAATTAATGATGGATATAACCCATAAAATTAACTTTTGTTTTCTTGTTCTCCTTTTCATGTTTTTTTTCAAGTATAAAACCCTTTTGTTTATGAATGAGATTTTTCTTACAAATGTTAGTAAACCAAACTTTGACATATATGTGTATATATATATGTGTATGTGCATACTATATATGTATATATATTATATATATAGTATATATGAATATTATATATGTATAGTATATATGTATACATATAGATATATACATATGTGTAATATATATACACACAGTATATACATGTTTACACATATGCTATGTATATATGTGTATGTATATATACATACATGTACTATGTATATGTGCATGTGTGTATGTTTTCTTAGAGTGCAGATTTAGTGTCTTGAGGACCAGTTTTTTTCTAAATCCACTCAGGATAAATGAATTTTATCAGTCTATTTTGTAGTGTACATAAAAATGACATAGGGCATTCAGAAAACTAAAAGAAAAACCAAACTAACATGAATCTCCAGTAACTCTGGGATATGGTCCAAGAATTTTAATATATACCTATAGATGATTTCTATATAAGCTAATCTATTGACTACCCTTTACGAAACACTTATTTTTATTCTAATATAGCATTGTCACTCTTGTGAGTCCAAAAAATAAAGCTTGTAAGGTTTTAGTTTTTATTAATACTTTGAATTTTTAGATGGCATCTTTTTTCTTTGGAAACATAGGGCAGTACTGGGGTTTGAACTTAAGACCTTTGTATTTGCCAGGCAGGAGTTAAACTACCTGAGCCACACACACCCAGTTCCTTTTTAGATAGGGTCTCCTTTTTGCCTGGGCCTAGCTGCACTTATATATCCTCCTATTTATCCTTTCTTTATACTTTGTGCTCTAGCTAGGATCACAGGTGTGTATTATCATGCCCAGGTTTTTTGTTGTTGTTGTTGTTGTTGAGGTAACGGGTCTTGGGAACTTTTTTTGCCCAGGCTTGTCTGGAACTGCAATCCTCCCCACCTTAATATATGTGTAGCTGGGATGACAGGTATGAACCACTGTATCCAGCAATTGATTGAGATAAAAACACTCTCAGATTTTTTTGCTCAGGCTTGCTTTGAGCTTCAGTAACTCTGATTTTCACCTGCTGAAGTAACTAGGATTGTACTTGTGAGCCATTGGCATGTGGCTTTTTAGTAGGTTTTTGGATATGGGAGTGTGGATACCATTTGGATGACAAATGATAGTTTTTTCCTCCCTTAGATATATAGGAGCTTTTTTTTTTTTTTTTTGTGAGGCTTGAACTTGGCCTGGGTGCTGTCCCTGTATTCTTCAGTTCAAGGCTAATGCTCTACCACTTGAGCCTCAGTGCCACTTCCGGTTTTCTGAGTGGTTTATTGGAGATAAGAGTCTCACAGACTTTCCTGCCTGGGCTGGCTTTGAACCACAATCCTCAGATCTCAGCCTCCTGAGCAGCTAGAATTACAGGCGTGTGCCACTGGCACTTGGCTTGAGCTTATGTTTTAATATTGTATTATTTAGAACTTCAAGGTTGAATAGAAGTAGTGATACTTGGTGTCCTTGGGTTATTCTTTCTGTGCTAATCCTGGGGCTTGAACACAGGGCCTGGGTGCAGTCCCTGAGCTCCTTTTTCTCAAGCCTAGCACTCTTCCACTTGTGCCACAGCACCACTTCTGGCCTTTTCTGTTTATATGGTACTGAGGAACTGAACCCAGGGCTTCATGCATGCTAGGCAAGCACTCTACCACTATGCCACCTTTCCAGTCCTGGATTATTATTATTATTTTTTTTGATCCGGTTGTGGCGCCTGAACTCTGGGCCTGGGCACTGTCCCTCAACTCTTCAGCTAAAGGCTAGCACTCTACCACTTGAGCCACAGCCCATTTCCGGCCTTTTTTTTTTTTTGTTTTTCTGCTTAGGTGGTGCTGAGGAATCGAATCCAGGGCCTCAGGCATGCAAGGCAAGTGCTCTACCACTGAGCCACCTTCCCAGCCCTGGATTATTCTTAAAGTACTTTTATCTGTCTTAGATATGACACTTAGTTTGGATTTTAATAATATCTAAAAGTCAATTTAAAGAAGAATCACCTGTTCCTAAATTTTGAAAAGTTTTATCTGGAATCCAAGTTGAGTTTTATCAGATTTTCTGGATGTTTGTGCAGATAATTATATTAGCCAAAAGAATTGTAGTATGAAGTTTCTTTTAAACAGATTTTCTTAACATCTCTGTTTTTCCTGATTTATTTAATGAAGTCTTGGATTTGATTGCTGAATTTTTTAAAGAATATTTTCATCTATGCAAGTGTTATTTAAGATATTCTTTTATTTAATTCTTCATAATTTTAAAATTATGCTGGCCTTGTTGTTGAAGCATATCAATTTTCAGTTGTAAAAATTTTAAATTTGAGCTGCTTAAATAACATGAATTGTTTCTCAAAGATTTAGTAGACTTTGTCTCTGATTTAAAAGACAGCTAGTTGTTCTTGTCTTTTCCCCAAAGTTCTAGTGAAGAATTAGGAGCAAAGTAAGAATTCTTTTAATACTTCTTAAATTAATATTCTCTAGATAAAATTCTAAACGACAATTTACAGAATTATTTTTACAGAATGTTTTTTTTACCTTTTGCAGAAAACATTGTGATTATTTTTTAGGATATGAAATTAGTCTAAGAAAAATAAATGGATACCTATCTCTATGAGTGTGTTTTCTTCACAGAAATAATGTTGTTGGGTATGGTCTAGTTTTGACAATAACATGTTTAGGAAAGCAGTCTAACTTGCAGCATCAAAAACAGTACTTGCATAACTAGCATGTGTGAAAAGACCAAAGGTAACCATTTTATAATCACGTACTCATGGTTTGGGGTTACTTTTATTGTTGGCTCTTTTTTTTTTAAGTTTGTCCTGTGATTTAGACTCACTAAAACTATTTTATATGCAAATACTGTTTTAGAAGTTAAAGTACTTTGAGTAAAACTGATTCATAGTATAGTATTTTTCTTTTTAAATTTATTACCTAAATTTTATTACTTTTAGTAATTTAACTTAGTGCAATGTTTCCATTCATGCATATAGTATGCATTGATCATATCTAGCTATCCAATCTAGCTTTCAGTTTCCTGTTTCTCACACCCTTTTTATTGTCTAGTAATGACTATTTTCGTTTCAGACCAAGTTCATTTTTTTTTAAGTTTCCTTATACATAAGAGAGAGAACATCTGATAGTGAAAATTTTCTGTATGTTTCTGTGTTTGGCTTATTTCACTATCATAATTCAAGTTGGATTTAGTGTATTTTGTATACTGGGATCAAATTGGTTTCATTCGAAGACTTAAAGATGGTTCGATATACACTAATCATTCACCATAATATATCACATCAATACAATGATAACATTAACTAAGACTTTTTTTTTTTTGTGCCAGTTCTGGGGCTTGAACTCAAGGCCTGGGTACTGTCCCTGAGCTTCTTTTGCTTAAGGCTAGCACCCTACCACTTGAGCCACAGCACCACTTCTGGCTTTTTTCTGTTTATGTGGTACTGAGCAACTGAACCCAGGTATTCATGCATTCTAGGCAAGCACTCTACCACTAAGTCAGATTCCCAGCCCTGTTAGACATTCTTACAACTCTGGCTGGATACATGACAACTTATTGAACATCTCTGACTCTTAAGTCTTTACCGTAGATAGGCTTCCACTCAAGCACACTTTTTGTCCCCAGATACAGTTTCTGGAAACTTTGGTTGCTATAATGGGAATATTTGTATGTGACCTAGTGGGCAGAAGCCATGGGTGCTAGTGAACGTCTCAGTGCACAGACAGTAGTACTGAGCTTGAGAAACTTGTTCTCAAAAGAAAATATGGACATACATATGAATATAGAATATAAACAGTCCTGAAATGTGAACTTTTCCCTTTAAGCAACTGAAATTCAGTATAAGTTAATATAATCTGTAGTGTCTTTATGCAGTATCTGAAGAGTGTTCTGCTTTTTTACTGACACATAGTAAAAAAATATAAAAAGTAGGATGGGAGATGTTGCTCAGTGGTAGAGTGCATATCTAGCCTGTACAACAAACACTTCAGCACTGGGAAAAAAAAAAAACCTGTAAAAAATGTAGGTTAAGATTAAACATGTATATCAGTGAGTTACAGCTCATTTTCAATTTTTTACTGGTAAGAAATTCACAGAGGAACTAGCTAGATTAAATTATTTGTGGTTATAGGGAAAGTATTACTGAGAAGAAATGGAATCCAGAAAGTTCTTAGCTCTTTTTTTTACCACTTCTATTCCTGATGTAATAGTATAACTTAGCCTATAAAATTTTTCTTGTGATAGCTTTCTGAATAAAAGCTGAGTTATATATGTGTAAGACTTCTTATGTTTTCAAAATGTTGCCTAAGAGGCTAGAATTTTAGAGCCAAGAAAACATTAGTCTAGTTCTTTCATTTACAGAAATTAAATATCTCATGTTCAGAGAAGTGAAGTGACCCTGTCTAGTGGCACACATCTTTTAGAGCCAGGTCTTGAATTAGAATCCACAACTTCTAGTTCAGTATGCTATACTTTGCATTCCATTTGAAATTTTTCTGTACTCATTTTCAAACTTTGAATCATAAATTTATTTTTTAGCATATATCCTTGTCATTTTTACTAATTTTTAAATTGATAGTCCTTCCTCTTAATTTTTTTTTACTTTCATGTTTTTGTGTGTTTTCTTGCAGTGCTAATTATGTGTGAAGCATCTCACATGCTAGCCAAATACTTTCTTATTTTTTATTTCTTTTTTTATTTAATTTTATTTTATTTGTGAACATACTGTACAGAGGAGTTACAATTACATGGGCAGGATAATGCGTACATTTCTTACCAAGCATAGCAGCCTCCTCCTTTGTTTACCCTTCACATCCCTTCCCAGCCTCCCCC
>NW_012267240.1:6427169-6498256 GCF_000151885.1 Dipodomys ordii | reverse complement strand
GTTTGGGTGCAGTTTCTTGGCCTTTATTGCGGTCTTGTTGGTTTTCTATGTGTAGGACATCTTTAAGAATCTTTTGTAGGGCTGGTTTGGTGGAGATGTCCAAATACTTTCTTATAGACTTATACTCCCAGATCCTCTTAATGTTTTTTGTATATTTTAAAATGAATTAGTATGCATATTTATAAATCTCTTCTTAAATATCATTTCAATTTTTAAATGTTACACAATTTTAAACATGAAATTTAAAACTTTTATTTCACAGGCAAATACACCTCCAAATCAAGGAAGGCCAGATTCTCCTGTTTATGCTAACCTACAAGAATTGAAAATATCTCAGTCTGCTCTTCCTCCACTTCCTGGGAGCCCAGCAATCCAGATTAATGGAGAATGGGAAACTCACAAAGATAGTTCAGGGCGTTGCTATTACTATAACCGAGGAACACAGGAAAGAACTTGGAAACCACCTCGATGGACTCGGGATGCAAGTATAAGCAAAGGAGATTTCCAGAGTTCAGGAGATCAAGAGGTATGGGTAATTAAGGATTCAACCAGTATGTTTCCCACTTCTGTCTCTTCATTACTCGGAAACAAAAGAATAAATGGCTTTATTTCTTGTTATTAGCATGGTAGAACACTTAAGCCTCTGAGATACTAAAAATTCTTTCAAAGCTTTATTAGTTTAAAGCCCTTCTAATCTCTTAACTAGTGGGAAGTAGCTAACATTGAGCTAACATTGTGCTTACTGTTTCTAGAACTGGAACAAAGTTGTCTATTGCCAATGCTTCCCTTTATATGTTAGAGGACACTAACTTATTATATAAGCTAGTGAAAAAGAAGGGAAATGTGTGTGACCTCGCCAGTTAAGTACAAAGCTGTTGAATGGATTTAAACAAATACTTTTATATGTGAGAGGAGCTACCAAGCTCCTTCTCCTTTTTCTCTTGTGTCAGAGGCACAAGGATACCTTTTATTTATATTTCTACCTAAAGGAACTAAGGATAATACCTTTGCTGCATTAGGTCATTCTGTAAGTGTGACAGTTCATTCTGAGATTACTGTTTTCTCTAACGTGTTTATAATATTTCCTATGCTTTGTTTTCATTTTCTCCCACATCCTCTCCAGGGTGATGTAGAGGATTTACCAGTTATATTTTGAGAAACACTTAATTTTGAGATCTGATGAAATGTCTTGGGAATGCGTAGGTTTCCAGGAAAAAGGTAGTAGGATTGGTGGAATGGACTGAAAACTTGCCATTTTATAGACTGGAGCCAACCCCTACACATACAAGTTACATGCTTTTCTTAGAGGAAGCATCTAGTGAGTGTAACTAAATGTGGAACTCTAGGAAAGTAGGAGCTGAAAAAGTCAGGTGACATTTAATGTAACCTAAAAAAAACTATCTTTGTGATAAATAACTCGCATCTTGTCCTGTTTTTCAGTTGGGTATTCATAGCTTTTGTTTGGCAATGACTTGTACCTTTTAGTGTTCAAAAATGAGCATAAAAATAGAGACCTGGTTTCTGCTGACCTATAAGAAGTTAGGAAATTTTTGTTTCAATTTCTAGGACTAGAAAGATTTGAAAATAAACTGCCCATGTATCATATAATACTAAAGTAAAATCTGATAATTTGGAAGAATTAGGGAAAAGTTTAAGTTAGAGAACAAGTTTAAACATACACAGAAACTTTAAGTATGTTTCTTAGCTTTCTATTTTAGTAAGAGATGAAAGTGATTTGTCTGTCAGGGTCTTAGCTTATACTTCTAGTCTCTGCATCAATTATGTAACAATATTTCCCAAGTAGCTAGAGCACATCTTCTATCACTTCTTGGGAAACATTGCATATGGAAGATAAAATTGAGACCGTGTATATGTGTATGAAAATGTCCTTGTTCTGCTGTCATATGTAATTGATCACAGGCCATCTGTGTTGGAAATAATTTCCCTCACAATTACAAAGCATTTTGAATTTGACTTGAATGAGATTCTGGGTCATTTGCTTGTTGGGGAATCTCCAATATTGGATCTTTTGGGTCTTCCCATTTGAACTAATTATAGTCTACATAGAAATTTTTAGCTCATCTGTCCAGAAGACAAAGTCTGTTGGGGTCTTAGTGTCAGCGTTCAATATGTAGATGTTGTGAAGTGTGTTAGTGTCTTAGCGTCAGCATTCAGTTTGTAGATGGTCTCTTAGTTTCTACTATCTCTACCCATGTCTCAAGTTAAGTCTTTTGTGTCACAACAGAGGGTATTACTGTTTTCACCTCTTCAGAGTATGTTTCACTCCATATTGCTGGGTAAAAGATGGGCACATACCTAATGTTATGTATTAAGAAGGGATCATGACAATTTCTACCCTCCTGATTTTAGCACACTCCTGCCTTCATCCTGCCTCCCCACCATAGTTTCAGAGGTTCCTAATGCTAACAGTTTCTATTTGTGGATTTCTCTTTGTACAATTGCTGGCTTTCATTTGCCCTCACATTCCTTGGTAAAGATTCTGTTGTATTGGTAAAGATTCTGCTGTATTCTGCATGGGTAGTCGAGGTTTTGTTCATCTACTAACTCTTGTCTCCATTTGTGTTCTCCCTGTTTTTGTTACATCTTCTTAAGCATATATCACTACTCTTAATTTTCATGGCATTTGAAGGGGAATAGACATTCACATTTCTGTCTTAAACAGATAAACTTAGTATATTAGTGGTTATGCTTGACTAGGCTCTTACCTAGAGACAAATATTGCTTGCAGGGACATTTGGAAATGTTTGGACTTTCTGATTTATCACAGGGGGTGTACTATTGATATCTACCGTACAGTGGCAAAAGGTGCTGCTGAATCTCTGTAAAAGACAAAGGGATGAGTCTGGGAAGGTGGCTCAGTGGTAGAGTGCTTGCCTTGCATGCATGAGGCCATGGGTTCGATTCCTCAGCACCACATAAGCAAAAAGAAAAAAAGCCAGAAGTGGTGCTGTGGCTCAAGTGGTAGAGCGCTAGCCTTGAGCTGAAGAGCTGAGGGACAGCACCCAGGCCCAAAGTTCAGGCCCCACGACCAGACCAAAAAAAAAAAAAATAAGACAAAGGGTTGTCTGGCCTGACATGTCAACAGTGCTGCTGCCTTAGACATTTCAACATCTGTTTATATCAAAGTCTAACATTTACTGGTTTATTTTGCTCTGTAAAGACTTGTAAGAACTATGTAAGTGGTTGTGTTATTGTTCTTATATATTTTATTTGTTTTTAGTCCCCTTGTACAAGATTACTCACTTTTTTTTTTTTTGTCAGTCATGGGTCTTGAACTCTGGGCCTGGCCACTGTCCCTCAGCTCTTCAGCTCAAGGCTAGCACTCTTACCACTTTGAGCCACAGCACCACTTCTGATTTTTCTGCTTATGTAGTGCTGAGGAATTGAACCTGGGCCTCATACATGCAAGGCAAGCGCTCTACCCCTGAGCCACCTTCCCAGCCCGATTACTCACTTTAAAAAAAAGATTTTTCCTTTTTATTATTAGATGTAAGTAGTTGTACAAAGGAGTTGCCATTTAATAAAGCAGTTTATGAATACACTGTATCTTGATCAATGTCACCTTAATTTTACTTTCTTTCTCACATTTTTTTGTTCTCATATTTTCTTCTGTCTTAAGTGCATATGTTTAAATTCTTTACTGACTACTAGTTTTTGTTTCCTAACTTTCTATTAGTTTTTGTTTGGAACTTTATTTTTGGAGAATATTTGTTACTGAACATAGAAGTTCAAATTTAATATTTACTTGTTTCATTTCTAATTCTAATGTTTTTTGGCTTCTATTATTAATGCTAAAAGTCCAGCTGGCATTCTAATTGTCTTTAACTTTTTTTTGCGAGGGGTCTGGTCGTGGGGCCTGAACTTTGGGCCTGTCCCTCAGCTCTTCAGCTGAAGGCTAGCGCTCTACCACTTGAGCCACAGTGCCACTTCCGGCTTTTTTTCTTTTTGCTTATGTGCTGCTGGGGAATCGAACCCAGGGCCTCATGCATGTAAGGCAAGCGCTCTACCACTGATCCACCTTCCCAGCCCAACTTTTTTTTTTAAATTTTGAGACAAACTTTTGCCGTATAGTCTTGGCTATCTCCAAACTCACAATCCTCCTGCCTCACCTTCCTAAGTACTGAGATTACAGGTATACTTTTATACTTGGCTTGCTAGTGTCTTCTTTGCTGGTAGCTTTTAAGATCTGTGATTTCATATATGAGTGGGTGTTAGTATCTTTTCCATTGTTGTGACAGCTTTAGGAAATCTACCCAGTGGAGGAAAAAGTTCGTTTTGGTTCATGGTTTTTTAGGTCTGTCATATCTGAGGCTGGGGTAAGGCAGAATATCATGACAGGAGAGGATGGCAGAGTAAAACTGATGGCTTCATGGTGGCCAGAAAGCAGAAAGGAAAGAGAAAGAGACCAGGGGCAAAATATAACATTAGAAGACACATCCACAGTGATCTACTGCCTCCAATTAGGCCCCATCTCTGTTGATGAGGTTAATGTTGTCATGGTTTAGTCAACTTAGCACTATTAGCTGGTCCTAAGCCTTCAATACATGAGCTTATGGAGCCATTTTCTTTATCCTGATCATTACAGGATTAAAAAAAAATCCTGTTGGAGTTTTGAATTTGAGTAGTTCTGTCTTTTAGCAGTTCTGGCAAGTTCTGAGGTTTTATAGCCTCTGCTCCATTTTCTCTTCTTCTTCTAGAACTCTGTGCTCAGTGTCTGTGTGCTTCATTTTTACTACCTACAGATCTCGCTCTGTTTATTGTTTTTCACTTTTTAGTATCTACCTCTTTGAGCCCACAAAAATGTTGAAAGAATAGTACAGTGAACATCAGAATACCATATACAGATATCCTCAAAATAAATAAAGTTTAATTTGTCTTGCAAAAAAATACTGTACATAATATATCTTTACTTTCACTTGTTTCAGTTGCTAACATTTGACATTTACTTTCCCATCCTTCCTTGAGTTTACACACACACACACACACACACACACACACACACATAATTTGCTTCTGATTTAAAGAAAACAACGTATTTTATTTCTTAAGTATGAAGATAATCTTCAGCAAAGCTATACTAATGTTTAAAAAATTTATTATTGATATTTAATATCTTATTTATAGTCAGTGTTTCTCATTTGCCAAGTAATATCCTTTATATTTTCTTGGAATGAAGAATCATATATTGCATTTATTTATCATATCTCCCTTTAGTCTTGTGTTAGTTCAGTATATGAAATTTCTGATTATACTACTTGTCTGTTGATTCTTGTTTATGGTGCTTTTGTTTCCTGTCTTTATATGTGTATGTGTGTTTTAGTGTTGACATTTTATAAATGGCATGTCCTTAGTGAGCTGATAATGGGTTCCTTCAGAAAAGAGTTGGCTTTTGTTTCTGTCTAGGGAAACTAGTATTCCATGAATGTTTATTTTTTTTGTTTGTTTTTTGCAGGCTACATAGGTAGTAGTATTTGGATTGTTATGAAGACTACCTTGTGGTCTTCTCCCAGCCTCTCATTATTTTCTCCTCAGTTATTGCAGAAAGATTGCTATGATTTGTCTAGTGTGAAATACAGGGTCAGCAGTTGTTTGCAGCTCCCTCACAATAGTGAGTTTGATTTCTTGGTGGTGGGGGTAGTGGTGGGGGTCTCAGTTCAGATTTATGGGTTATCTTTTGAGGCTCATGACAGTATTCCTGAGTCTGCCTCCACAATTTTCTTTTCATGAGTTTAAGAACTGACATTCTACTTTGGGGTTTGGCAGGTATCTCCAAGCAAAAAGCAGGTCTTTTGTTTTTATTTCTTCTTCCTTTTGCTGGTCTTAGGGCTTGAGCTCAGCTGGCTTTCTTGCTCTGCTGACACTGGTAAGTTACCCATGTCTCCAGCCTGAATTCTTGCTAGTTAATTGGATGACTGGCTTCAGATGGTAATCCTCCAGATCCCAGCCTTCAGAGTGGTCCCAGAATAGCTAGGATTGCATGCATGAGCCACCTGTGCCCAACAGAAACAGATCTCTTTTTAAATTGTACTTTGTGGATTCTTTTCTTTCTACTTAGTATTTACCTCTGAATGTTTTCTGACTAACCTCCTAATTACTGTTTTTTATAAAGTAACATTTTCAGCAGTTTTTCATCCTGCTGAGCAATTGGAATATAATTTTGTCATTCTTCCATATAGAATGTATGATAGCCACTGATATATCTGCTAAAGTACATTTGTTGCAGAATAATATCCCAAAGTTACTATGCCAGTTCGCCTCTTGAATAGAGTTATGTGTACTGTAGAAACGTTATCATGGAGAATTCTTGCCAGTACTGTTTTTAATTTTTATTTAACTGCATTAAACTGCTGTTTTCTAGCAGTAAATGTTATGATCTTAAAGCTGTTCCTGGTTTTGTAATATAGTAAAACATACAACAATACTTAAAGTTACTTTTCTTGGCAGTAGAAGTCATCAGACAAAAATAGTAACATTTTGATGAGTGCCTTGTCAATTACAAAGTTGTCTTTCTGAAAAACTTCTTTAGTGATTTTGTTAATTTAATTTTTACTAGTTAGATTGCCCCTTTTTCTTTTTGTAAAAGATTTTATTGTGATCTTACATGTTGTCTCAAATAAATAAATATCTTAATTTTGAGTTAGGTTGTCTATTTTTGAGAGTGTTATTATTGCAAAATACATGCAGCTTATTTCATATAGTACTACTGCAGTTTTTCTTTCCTGTTTGTTTTTGTAAACATCCTGTTAGGCTGTATATACTTTTATAAACACTGAGAATTTACTTACCATCATGTTTCACAACTAATTATGGTGGTAGAAAATACAGTCTAATTCAGTAAGGTTTACTCACTGTACCAATCTAGTAAATCGTTGAATAAGTGAAATTTAAATAGAGTATAAAAAAGCCACCAAAGTCATAATATAGTGCCCTTTGCTTGTTATGCACCATCAGAGTTTTTTTTTCTCAAGTTTTCTGTCATCTACTTTGTTCCTCTTCTTTGACTGGAATATTTTTTTTTTACTGGAATATTTTTTTGTGCATGCCTGTCTTATTTACATTCTGAATTTCTAATCTTTATATATCTGAATATTCTCAGTACTTTGTTTTGAAATTTGACTTCCAGTCAGCTTTAATCAGCATTTGGTTGAATGAATTAGGATAACTTGCTAATAAATTAGAATATTAAGTAGAGAGTTAAAAGCTAAATGTCTTTTCTATCCTCTTCTATGTACTTTAAAAATATATATTTATTTGCCATATTTGGTTTTGTACTTGTGATACACTAATGAACAAGAATTTATAAGAGGCTTAGTCTAGTGATGTTCCCTCATTTCCTTCATTGTTTGCATATGGATATCTGTATACATACATACCCTTTAGTTTATAATGAGATTTCTCTTTGAAAGCAACATTAAATAAAAAGTAGCATTTTATCGTTCCTCTAACTAGAAAGCATGTTTCCAGTCTTATTATGGTAATTGATTTCTAAGATTGCATTAATATTAAGTAACTAACAGTTATTAACTTTATGTCCTGACTTACATTGTACTATTTAAAAATATCAATTTGTCTTGAGAATGAAATAGTCAAATATATGTCCTAGTACTGCCCAAGTAAATTCAGTCTCTTAGATTTTTCACTTGCTGCATATTTATATTCAAAGAAGAAAAATCCTTATGTTTCTGACTATTTATAGCTTCTTTCATCAGAAGAAAACTACCACAGCATTTGTTACAGCCAGTCAGATAGTCAGTGTGGTTCTCCTCCAAGGGGTTGGTCAGAAGAGTTGGATGAACGTGGGCATACCTTATATACCAGTGACTATACTAATGAAAAGGTACTTTCTTTTTTTCTCATCTAGTATTACTTGGCAGAATCCTCTCATAAAATATAATTGTATAATGAAGTTTTAGTAGTATTTAAAAACTCAGCCAGGTTGGTGGTGCATTCCTATAATCTCAGTACTCTGGAGGCTGAGGCAGGATTATTTTTAGTTCCAAGCTAACCTGAATGGCATAGTTCAAGGCCATCCTGCAATATATGGCAAGATAGATACATGCATACATATATACATACATACATACACACATCCTGGTAATTCTACAGTCATGTGAATTGAAAACATGAAAACTTAGCATAACTACTGACTCATGGTTTTGCTTATTTATTTATTTATTTGGGTTTGGTCGGGGGGCCTGAACTCTAGGCCTGGGTGCTGTCCCTCAGCTCTTCAGCTCAAGGCTAGTGCTCTACCACTTGAGCCACAGTGCCACTTCCGGCTTTTTTCATTTTTGCTTCTGTGGTGCTGAGGAATCGAACCCAGGGCCTCAGGCATGCAAGGCAAGCACTCTACCACTGAGCCACCTTCCCAGCCCTTGCTTATTTATTTTGATGGTGTTGAGGATGGAACCTATGACCTTGGACATGCGAGGCAAGTGCTGAACCATTTGTCTACCCCAGTCCTGGTTCATTATTGTAAACTGTTAAAATAGCAGTGATTTTTGTGATGATGACACATTTCAAATTAATCAGGGTATATTTGTGACATGTCATTTGTTGAAATTTATCCAATAAAAAATATTTTCTGGAGGAAAGTTTTGAAAATTGTGTTTCCAACCTATTATGTATGTCTTACTACCAGTACTCTTTTTTTCATTATCACCAAATTTCTGTAAAACTAAAGCACGAATCTAATGTTTTTGTGATTTAATTGGGTTGGAAGTGAATGTTAAAATTTTGTGTTACATATGGTATCATTTAAGAAGATAACTAGTTAATTTGCTAGTTTAGAGATTCTTGATGATAAATGGGAATAAGCTTTCATTCTACTTCCTGCCTCAGTTATTTGACATTAAAAAATATATATAGAAGAGGTAGTTTTCAATTATAGCATAATGAAGATAGATCATAGGTTGGTGGTGTTGGTGGTAGTCTTCTTTTTTGTACATTTTTTATTGTAAAAATAGGTGGTACTTAGTCTTTTCTCCATCATATAACCTGTGTTATACTGCATGAAGTTCTTTTATTTCTGTTATTTAATTGCATTAAAATTGCATTGGTTGGCTAATGGAAGTAATTCCGAGAGTTTGTAGAAAACAGATTTAAGTTGTTATATTTGAAGATTGAGAAATAATTCCTCTTGCATTAATGTTTCAAGTTTGTCTTCAGGATAAAAGTGTATCTATGTTTTAGTATACATGTATATCTGTGCGTCTGGGTCCTGTGTTTCTTATTTATGATGTTAGATGATGCTAGAATCACTGTCCTGAAATTAGGGAAAGAAAAATTCACAATAATATTAAGTACTATATATTTTTTTTGACAAACTTAACTCTTTTTGGTGTTGTTATTATTGGTCGTGAGGCTTGAACTCAGGTCCTGGGCATTGTCCCTGAACCTCTTTGTGCTTTATGCTAGCACTTAACTATTTGAGCCATAGCACCACTCCCAGTTTTGGGCTAGTTTTGAACCATGATCCTTAGATCTCAACCTCCTGAGTAGCTAGGATTATAGGTGTGAGCAACTGGCTTGTTGTGATAAGTAGAATAATAAAATTTATAAGAACAGTATATAATATATCTGGTAGTAGCAACTTAAATTTACTTCTTTTTTTAAAAAAAAATAACATTCTGCTTTTATAGTGGCTCAAGCATGTTGATGATCAAGGCAGACAATATTACTACAGTGCGGATGGATCTCGATCAGAATGGGAATTGCCAAAGGTAAGCTTTAACAGTGAACTTGTATTTAAGGTAATTTATGAAATAATATCTCCATTTATCCATTCTGTGTCTGGCACAGAATGTTTTTTGTGGCCTTTAAGTATCGTCATTGTTTAGTCTAGAAATGGTCCCTTGGTGAACTTCTTTCTTAAGATTGCTTTTTGTCAAAAAAAAAAAAACAACAAAACAAACACCTAAATTAAAAAACAAACACTACCTATCTAGAATTTCCTAACTTTAGCAAATTTTGTGAAGGCAAGGGGAGTATCAGCTTTGAGAAACAATTGGAGAGGCTCCTGTGGATTGATTTTGGAGAAAGAAAAAAAAAACACCACATATTGTGGAGACAAAAATATAGCAAGAGGGACTGGGAAGGTGGCTCAGTGGTAGAGCGCTTGCCTTGCATGCATGAGGCCCTAGGTTCCATTCCTCAGCACCACATAAACAGAAAAAAAAAAAGCCAGAAATGGCACTGTGACTCAAGTGGTAGAGTGCTAGCCTTTAGCTGAAGAGCTGAGGGACAGCGCCCAGGCCCAGAGTTCAGGCCCCACAACTAGACCTCCCCCCTCCCCCCCCAAAAAAAATGTAGCAAGACTTTTTAGATATTAAAACATGACTAAAATGCAGCTGTGTTGAGATATATCCAAAGTCATTGAAAGTTAAGAGTTAAGAGTTTAAGGGTGAAGGGAGTTGTTGTTAGGTACTTGTAGTTTTAGAAAAGGAATGTTACCTGTCAAAAAGAAGATTTCTAAAAAAATATTTTTTATATTGTTTATATATGATAGCATATTTCTCTCAAGGTGTTAACATTTCCCAATGTTTTTTTCTTGGTAATCTATTTAGCATTTCAAATTCTTACACGATTTAGTAAACTACTGACTTTCTTAAGTTTATTTGCATTCTTTTGGGAGAGGCTGTGGTTATTTTGTGCACAATTGATGCATTCAGAATTGACCATTAGAACTAGTGTCACTTGGGAAAAACAAGTAATAGTATGCTTGAGCTTTAAGTGAAAACAAAGATAAATTCTAAAACCCAGCAACACACAAATATAAGGATACTTTAAGTATGTAATCATTAAAGACTTATACCAAAAATTAAATTCATGTAGATTTTAGAAGTATATTCACTGTTACAAATTATTTGTTCACTGAACATATTTATAAATTATGATAGTTATTATTTATGGAGAACATACTGCCAGACAATATTGATAGATTTAGACTTTGTTTACTCTGTGGAGCAATGCTATGAAGAGATATTTCTGTTATCTCTATTTTTCATTTGATGAAAGATAATACTACTGGGTCTCTCCATCCCTAAAGTCTGTGATCTTTTGGGTTGTGTCACAATGCTGGTCAAAGATAAGAAAAACCAGAAAATTCATGGTGGTGTCATATGATCAGCCTTACCTAAAAATCATTTAGATTCCATATTTGTTTCTATTATTTATAAAGTATATATATTTTTTCTTCAGTATAATGCTTCATCCCAGCAGCAAAGAGACATAATTAAAAGTAGAAGTCTGGACAGGCGGCTGCAAGAACCAATAGTGCTAACAAAGTGGAGACACAGCACCATTGTATTGGACACCAATGACAAGGTAGGGCTTTTAGGGAAAAAACTATTTTTTTTGTGCATTATACAGTGAATTATAATCATTGAGCTAATATCTCATTTATGTGTAATGTTGCTTTTATTAAATATGATTCTTTGCTAAATAATTTGATTTTGTACCAATTAACTTTTCTTTTTCTTAGTACTGGTGTTTGAAATCAGGACCTTGTGCTTAGGCAGGGACTATACTACTGAGTTATACCTCCATCCCTTTTTGTATTATTTTTGAGATAGGGTCTTACTTCTTGCCCAGGTAACCACCTAGGCCATGATCTACCTGCTTTAGGCTTCGTATCATGGATAGGGTGACAAGTACATGCCACCACACTCAAATTCTTTATATTGAGATGGAGTCTCCTAAACTTCTCTACCTGGCCTGGCCTCAAACAGCATTGCTCTCATCCCCAGTCTCCTGCGTAGCTAGAATTACAGGTGTGAGCTACTGGGGCCTGGTTTAATGATGAAATTATATGTATAATGAAGTTACTTATCTCCTTAATTAAAGTGCATATCTTAGTGATTACTGTTTTATGTGTTTAACATCAGTTTATCATGTAGTTGGTTTGGGCTTTGAGGTTTTTTTACTTTTTGCACAATGGACTTAATTTATCTGTGGTTTAATGATACCTTCATGTGATAGATTTGAACATAGTAGATGATAAATTCTTTTATTCTACCTGATTTTAAAGCTACCTTTGTTATCTTTTGTCTGTCTTCAAAGCTACTTTTGTTGTCCTTTGTCTTCAATCTTGGGGAAGTTTCAAAGTAAAGACATTTAATACATTTTGCTTTGTTTCTCTAAATATTCTGCACACAGTGCTTCTTTTATTAGTTTGAGAAATGATGTCCTCTCTAGAGTTTATGTAGGGGATGAATTTTGATGCACATAGTAAAAGGGATGTTTCAAAACATTCCTTAGGAGAAGTACAACTTTATGATCTGGCTTTACTTTTGAGATGAGGTGGGTATGTACTGAGCAGCAAGGATAATGTTAAAATTTGAATGTGAAATAGTGGTAGCATCCCCAAAATGAAATAAAGCCAGTGGATTGACTCAAGTGAGTGAAAAGCTCTAACTTCACAAAATAGCACCACAAAATAAATACTTGTTATTGGCGCACGCACGCACGCACCCACCCACACATGCTCCTTTGCTCGCATTGGGTTTTTCGGGGTTTGAGCTCAGCGCCTGGCGCTGTCCCCTGAACTTTTTTTTTCACTTAATGCTAGCACTGTACCACTTTAGTCACAGCTCTCCTTCCAGCTTTTAGATGGTTAATAAGTGATAATAGTCTCAGGGACTTTCCTGCCCGCGCTGGCTTTGAATTGTGATCCTCAGATCTCAGCCTCTTGCATAACTAGGATTACAGGCATGAGCCACCAGCTCCTGGTTCCCCCTCACAATTTTGTATTGCAGTTTTTCTTTGTGCCTGGATACTTTTAATTGGTTATTTAAAGCAAGTATGATGTTTTGTTAGTACAAATGACTACATATTAGTCTTTGTATATTTAAAGTCTAAAATCTAAGTGTGTTTATAAGCTGAGTTTAAAGAACAGCAATGAAAGCAGACCAATTTCTAGCTTTTATTTTGAAGGATGTTACACAGTTAAATGTAGACAGCATACTAAAGGGATGGCATTTTGAAGTTACTGTTGAAGATAATGGTTGGAAATACTGAAATTACTCTAGGCAGATAAAATTTCTATAGCAAGTGTTAAATAGAAAAATTCAACTCTAGGAATCAGATTGCAATGCAGGGTATTAGAAAGCTCTTAAATATCTTACATGACAAAAGCCTAATTACCTCCATTGTGAAAGTAGTAAGAACTCCTAGCAAGCCCAAGGCTCAAGTTCAAACTCTGTCCTGCAAAAAAATAAAAAGAAAGCGAAATATACCACTAGAACAAAGAATATTTTGGTGGTCTGTTCTTAAAGTATTAGTACCCTCCTCCCCTTTTTGGTGCCAGTCCAGGTGTTTAAACTTAAAGCTTTCAAACATTGACTCAGCTTTCTTGCTCATAGCTGGTACTCTACCACCTGAGCCCTGCCTCCTCAGTCTGATATTTTAGTGGTGGTTAGTTAAAGGTAGAGTCTCAGACTTTTTTTTTTTCTGGACTGGCTTTGAACTGTGATCCTCCAAATCTCAGCCTCTGAGCAGCTAGGATTACAGGGGTGAGCTACCAGTACTTGCTGTTTCGATATTTCTTAATTGTCCCAGAATTCCAAGAATATGTTTGCCTCAAGAATAGAAATTTACTTGATTTTAATAGAAATGTCTTTTCCCCTTCTTACTCTTTCTAAACGTATCTATAGCTAATTGCTTCATCAGGTAAACTTTTCTATTTATTATCACCTTAAAATAAATCAGTCTTGCTAAGTACTGGTGGCCCACACCTGTAATCCTAGTTACTCAGGAGACTGAGATCTAAGGATTGCTGTTCAAAGCCAGCCCTGATAGGAAAAAGTCTGTAAGATTCTTTATCTCCAGTAAACTACCAAAAAAGTTTAAAGTAACCTGGTGGCTCATGCCTGTAATCCTAGCTACTCAGGAGGCTGAAATCTGAGGATCATGATTTAAAGCCAGCCCAGGCAGAAAAGTCTGTGAGACTCTTGCCTCCAATAAACCACTAGAAAACTGGAAGTGGCACTGTGGCTCAAGCAGTAGAGCACTTGCCTTGAGCAGAAGAGCTGAGGGACAGTGCCCAGGCCCAGAGTTCAAGCCCCACGACCGACCAAAAAAAAAAAATGAAAGTAGAGCTATGGCTCAAGTGGTAGAGCATTAGCCTTGAGCAAAACTAGCACAGGGACAACACCTAGGCCCTGAGTTCAAACCCCAGGACCTGCACACAAAAAATAAATCTTTGAGGTTGTGGAAAAGTGTCTAAACTGGAACAAACTAGCTAAAGCTTAAGAAAGTAATTGTATATACAACTTGAAATATAATGAAGGAAGCCTAACGATAGCAAGTGTTACGATGACATAGGTTCAAATTCAGCTGGCAGATAATCTTGGAAAGAGATAGTTGTATGTATGACTGTGAGTATCTTTGTTCCTGATTATATATGGTTTTTAATCTATCTTGTAGGTATACAAGATATATATCCATATACATTTATAAATGTGCATATATGTATAAGTATAAAATTATTTCTTGTTTAGAGTAGTTTTAATAGTTGCATGTACAGTATTAATCCTTATGTGTGTTTTTTTGTTTCTGTAGGACTGAATACCATGAAAAATGAATCATAATTTTTATTTTATTCAGTTATTTCTAGGTTGGCTTATCAAATCTTTCCTCTTTCTCATACTTTTAACAATATTTAGTTTTCTAAAAGTCACAAAATTGATCAGGAGTGGTCAGAAAAAAATTCTAAATGAGCTAGGCACCCATGGCTCACATCTGTGATCTTAGCTACTCAGGAGGCTGATATCTGAAGATCATGGTTTGAAGCCAAACTGGGCAGGAAAGTTTGTGAGACTCTTTATTTCCAGTTAACCACTAAGGAACAAAAAAGTAGCAATTGGAGCTAATGCTCAAGTCATAGAGTGCTAGTTTTGAGCAAAAAAGTCCAACTTGGCACCCAGGGGCACCAACTCCCACCTCCCCCGACTCCCCTCACACACACGCACACAAAATAAGGCTAAACTGAAATTTAGACAATATGTTTAATTATTTTTTTATATAAATTATTTTGATATGATTTTAATATTTTCTCCATTAGTCATGTGCCTTTGGTATTTGATTTTTAAAATAAGAGGGTTCCTTCAAGGGTAATATGCCTGTAAAACTTCATTGCTTTCTGTGTTTACAATCTTCATAGGATGTAAACCTGAAGACCATTTTACAAATGAGTGAATATTGAGTTAAAAACTTTCACAGAAAAGTCGGGCGCCAGTGGCTCACGCCTGTAATCCTAGCTACAAAGGAGGCTGAGATCTGAGGATCACATTCAAAGCCAACCCAAAGCCAGCCCGGGCAGAAAAGTCTGTGAGACTCTTATCTCCAATTAACCACTAGAAAACTGGTAGTGGTGCAGTGGCTCAAGCATTAGAGCGGTTGCCTTGAGCTGAAGAGCACAGGGACAGCGCCCAGGCCAAGTTCAAGCCCCACGACCAACAAAAACAAAACAAAACCTTTCACAGTTCCATAAGCATAGACATCTGAATATTACAAATAATGAGACAAATGATTTGAATGTATTATTGGATTGGAAAATTAATAACTTTGGCATGTGATTTTTTTCTGATTCATTTTTTTTGTGAAATTATTCGAAGTAAAGTAGCAAGAGAAAATTGAAATGGAATCAGACTATTGCTATCAAGAAATGTTTTCTAGTCTTGTCCTCTAAGAGTAGTCTGGGAAATAGTTGTAGACATACAATTATTATTTTTTTTTATTTTGACAATAACCTGCTTTAAAGCCATCCTGGTAAGCTCTTATGATGTTCTTGTAGGCTTAGACTTTAAAACATTTTTTCCTCTAATCTTTGGATCTTACATTTCTTCTTTACAATCTTCAGTCTTACTTACATCCAATCATTGGAAAACTAGCTAACAATTTCTTGAAATATTAATAGCAATTCAGTTCTAATTTCTTATATAGCTGTTGACTAAATAATATTTCGTTCTGGTAGTTAATAATTCCTGTGACTATTCATTGCCTAACCTTGAATATTTAAATTAGTTGACAAGAGTTTGAATTTTTAAGGTAATTTTTTTTTTTTTAAGTACGAGAGTTGAACTCAAGGTCTTGCTGTTTTTCTGCTTGCTTGCTCAGTTGGTATTCTAACACTTATTGGAACCACGCCTGCCGTCTTGTATTTTGCTGGTTATTTAGGAATGTTTCAGACTGTTCTGTCTATGCTGACTTTAAACCACAATCCTTTGGCTCTCAGTCTTTTGAGTTAGCTAAACATGAGCCATTGACACCTGGCAAAAACTTTACTTAAACATGGTTAATTCAAACTGAGAGAACATCATAATTCTCAGGCAATATGCTTCATTTTTTGAATAATTCTGTATGTATTATTTATATTTTAAGTGTTATAAAATATGCCATATTTCATAAAATTTTTGGCATCTAGTTTTCAAGTAAGTACCATATTAGTTTTAGACTTGAGTAATCAAAGAAAATTAACAAAGAAAGTTTTTATTAGATGGCCTTATTAAGCTTTCCACTGTGAGTATAGAAATAGAATTTTATAAAATAGAGTAACTTTTTTCATTACTTATTTCTCGTAGGAATGTCCAACTGCCTCAAAACCCTGCTTTCCTGAAAATGAATCTTCTCCCTCCTCACCAAAGCACCAAGATCCAGTTAGTATGATAGAAACATACAGTATAATACAATCCAATAACTTCAATCAATTTTGATAATTAGCTTTGTCAAATGTAATGTTTATCTTGGCTTCTGTTAAATTTCATTTAAAAAAATTACAATTAAAAGCTAAAATTAAGATAACAGATTTTACTCATTTTAATGCTCCTTTATATAAAATATGGTATTGAGAGCAATCAATTTAGATACACCATTTTAAGTGACAAGTTTATGTTTTGTTTAAAAAAATATAAAAATTCCCAGAGAATACTACCAAAGTATTCATGAATCTTTCTCAGGTCAGCAGTCCAAAGGTAAGAAGAATTCCCCTCCTTCCTAATAAGCATAGACAGCTTTATTCTGTGCTATGCAGTATGTTGTTCCATCTATTGGAGATGATCGATCTCAGCTGTTACTTTTCCTCAACTGAAAAGCCCTCAAAAGTGACTCTTCTGTAACCTGTCTTCACTTTGGCATAGTTTTAGTTGATCTGTGTATTTACTGTTACTCCCTATCTTTCTGGCATATGGACCCTGCCAGTGGCCTGAACTGACTTTCTTCTTTTAGACTAGAATCTAAAATTTTAGATAAGATCCTGCCTGCCCTTACACTTGACTTTTTCCCCAGCCTCATCTCAGGCTTTCACAATCCCCATCTGCCTTTCTTGCTTATTTCTTTCTACATGATGTTTCTTTCAGTTCTTCAGCAGAACCTGCTTTTCAGCTCAAGATCTTTGCAAATGGCCTTTTATCTGCCACTGACATAGTACTCTCCCACATCATTGCTTATTCAAATTCTCATTCGTTAGGGCTCAGGGCAAGCTTTACTTTATTAGAGAGTTTTATTCTAATCCTCTGGATTGGGTAAGATATTTCTGTAGTAGTCTTCATAGCATTAAATTATATTTATAAAATGCAATAACTTTTAAATATGTATATCCTATAATACTCATTCTCTTTTACTCTTTCTCTTCCCATGAGAGAAACTTTGTAAGAACAGAAACAGTAACTTTAGACCTGCTGCAAGACCATACAGTAACCACTTAGCATGTATTTGCTGAATGAATAAATGAAAGTAAAGATTGTTAAAAGACAAACTTTTTAGCACTACATTCTTATTTTATAAAATTATGAAAAGGCTATTATTTATTGCTCAGATTTTAGATTTCTTAGAGGCAAATATTTCCATAGTAACTTCACTTTTCAGAGTCTCCATTCCTGATTTTTTTTTGTGGTTTCTTTAAAATATGTACTTGGTATACACATTTCCTTTTTAAAAAAACACAAGATGCCCCTCAGTAGGTGAATGGATCAAGAAAATATGATCTACCTATCTTATCTATCTATTGATGGATCTATCTACCTACCTGTCTGTCTGTCTGTCTAGTGAAATTCTATGCTTCCATCAGAAAGAATGACACTGCCTCATTTGTAAGAAAATGGAAGGACTTGGAAAAAATCATATTAAGTGAAGTAAGCCAGACTCAAACATAGGTCCCATGGTCTCCCTTATTTGTAATAATTAGTATACATCCAGGATAATTTTTAGCAGATGAGCAGAATAGCTCAATAGCTATGTACATATGACCATATAAGATGATGCTAAGCAAAATGAATTCTAAGACATGGACGCAGGAGGTTTTTCTTTGTTATTGTTCTCAATGTACCACATGATTTCTTTTTTTAATAAAGAAAACTTTTAATTGTGACAGTAATTGAATATACAGGATACAGTGTGATGTTATACAATGTATATGATTAGATCAAGGTGTAATTAGTGTGTCTATCTCCTCAAATGTTTATCATTTCTTTATACATTTTCTTCTGAGGTTGGCTAAGGTACTGTCCCTGCGTAGGATGGGTTTGGCTTTTGTATATGTACAACTAAGTCCTGTACCTCTTTCAGAACTAACCTCTTAGAAGGCCTTGCCACACTACCTTCCATTATAGTGAACTCTATTTCTGAGCTACCATGTCACATTTTGCATTGAATAACAAATCTTCACACTAGATTACATCATCTGTAATGGAGTTTTATCAATTGAAGACAGATAGGAACTATGTTTCTACTTTATATTTTCTGTATTATCTAATACAATATTAGGTTTATAAAACCACAAAAAATAAGAATGAACATGATTTTAGGATGTTGTGTAAGTCTTACCATAAACCTAAGATATGGTTACTACAAAACTCTTAATCAGCCAATCCATGCAAAAAAGAAAGCATAAAACCCTTTTTCATATTACCAGTTTAGGTAATATGTTATCTATTGAAAGCTCTTATAAATTATTTATGTTTTGGTCAAATTCCTAGGAACAGGAATTTGTAAATCTTATACATTCAATTTCAAAGGACTGTACTATGTAAATTATCTCTCCACCTGCATCTGTTTTTTGAAGTTTGACAGCAGCTAGACTATCCTGGATTCATGGTACCCTCTGATGGCCACCAGAGGAACTGCCTCACTTGTGTATGTTTCTTACCATCATTTTTTTTTCCCATCATTTTTTAACTTCAGCTGAAAAAAAATGAAGAGCTGGGTTGCTTCCACATAAACAGAGGCTGTACCTTCCTATCCCTTCCTAAATACTCGTCTTCCATGCAGCCTTTCTTTCCCCATCAAGGCTTTTGCCCCTTAGATTTCCTTCCTTCTGTCCTCAAGGTCCCTCTTCTTTGTTTGCCTTGCTTCTCACTTTGTTTGCCTTGCTTCCACCCCAACTTTCTTTCATTCTTACCTAATTACCACCCCTCCTTTCTTTGTAAATTAAAATTTGGGCTTGATAAGGTCTTGGTAATAAGAAGAAGGAGGTTTCAAATTTAGATCTAAAAATAATACTGTAATGAATATTAACCACCTGGTGTTATCTTAAAATCCCTTCAAGTTGTCTATGTCTCTCTCTCTTCTAATCAAAGTTTAAAATTCCATCCTTAGTATAAATTTTTTAACATTTAAACATATGCTTTTTTTTTTACTTTCAAACATTTTCATGATTTCTTCAAATATTTTTAAAATAGGCATTTTTTTTCCTACAAGACAGTTACAATATGTATTTGTGAGTTTTTTATGGAATGACTTCAGAGGCTATTCTGTATTTTCCTAGTATGTTTATGAGAATATGCATTTTAAAGTTTCCAATTACTGTTGAATAAAAATTTAGGCTACAGGGGCTGGGAAGGTGGCTCAGTGGTAGAGCGCTTGCCTTGCATGCATGAGGCCCTGGGTTCGATTCCTCAGCACCACATAAGCAAAAAGAAAAAAGCCGGAAGTGGTGCTATGACTCAAGTGGTAGAGCATTAGCCTTGAGCTGAAGAGTTCAGGCCCCATGACCGGACCCCCCCCTCAAAAAAAAATTAGGATACATAATTTGGAAATTTGAGTTTTTGGCCTTGTGTTCCCAATGCATTGATTTTTTTTTATAGAAAAGGATATTTCAATATTTTTTAACAGGTGGGCAAATTTATTATTTAAAATTGACTATTATTTTAAAGCCATTGTAAGTACAGGATTTAAATATCTAATTTTAATAAAAATAATAAAAATTTTAGAGTTTTTTATTGAGGTTAAAAAATGTAAAATAAAACTATTTTCCATTTTAAGAATGCAATTCAGAGGTATTTATACTTTGTACTGAGTGTAGCTATCACCTCTGTCTGGTTATAGGACATTTTCATTACTTCAAAAGGAAACCCATACCCAGTAGGCATTTCCCTTTTTCTCCTCCTCCCCTCAGTAGCCACTAACCTGCCTCCAACCCTGTGGACTTACCAGTTTCCCAGCACTGTTCCCCCCGCCCCTAGCATTGTATTACACAAGCTAGCTTAGTTAGAAGAATCTTATTGCCAGACATGGTGACACATTCCTGTAGACACATTCTTAGCACACTTTGGAGGTTGATACATGAAATCAGAACTAGCCTGGGATACATAGCAAAATCAAGGCCAGTGTTATTTGTGTCTGTCCGTCCCTCCATCTGTCCGTCCCTCCCTCCATCCTGGGGCCTGAACTCTGGGCCTGGGCACTGTCCCTCAGCTCTTCAACTGAGGGCAAGTGCTCTATTGCTTGAGCCACAGATGCTGAGGAATTGAACTCAGGGCCGCTTGCATTCAAGACAAGCACTCTACCACTGAGCCACCTTCCCAGCCCCAGGACCCTATCTCTTAATCCTTTGTCTCTAAGATCCCTCTCATGGACTAACAAATACTCAGATAGGAACTTCAGCATATTCAATTTTCAGTGTCTCCTTTCTTTTCTTTTCTTTTTTTTTTGGCCACTTCTCACCACATCCATACTTTGAGGGAAATTTAAGGTTAGTTTACTCACATTTTTGGAATACAAAGAAATTGGAAATAACTTGTGAAATTTTACTGTAATTGTTTCACAAAATAATGTGAGATATATTTCATTTTTTATGTTCAACTTAAGAGTGCATAATATTTAGAGAATTAGTACTTAGATTTTGATCTTCGTGAAAATCTGGTGATGCTTCGTTTTGTATCTGGTTTGGTTTATTCATTGACTCAAGTAAGAATTCCTGTGTTAGGCAGTTTGTCTTATCCTTAGGCTTACGCTGTCATGCCTGCTGTTCCATCCATTTTTCCTCCTATGACAGTATCTGTATTTCTTTCTGGCCTCTGCTTCTCTTACACTATCCTGGCAGTTCCATTTTTAAATATCCTTAATTCTCACCTATCAACCTTTTTAATTCTAGATCACATAATTAGTGCCTACCATTCAGATTAATATTGTCACTTAGCTCTCATATCATTGAAAGATTACTTCTTCTTTGATGGCAAGTGACAGTTCAGAATACTGTTGATGCTGTTTTATGAGAGGTAACTGCTCTTATGAAAAGTATAAAATATTTATCTGAGGAGATTTAAAAAACTATGATTTTGTGAAACAATTATTATAAAACTTCAAATGAGTTATTTCCAAGTTCTTAGTATTCCAAAAATCTGAGGAAACTTAATAACTTGTTAGATTTCACCGTAGACAAGGAGTTTTTCAGACAAAGCAAACTTTTAAAGAAGTACTTAGTATTTTGTTTATCTCCCATAGCAAAAAAAAAAAGAGATACTTCCTGATTAAAGTACATAGAGAAAATAGTCACAGATTCTGAAGGGAGATTTTTTTTTCTTTTGTGTGTGTGTTCTATGTTTGTGTTTGAATTGAGTTAAAGTCCATGTGTGTTACAGTGTTTATTAATGTTAATAATTAGGTACCAACTCATTTTAAGTTTATTTGAATACAAGAAACTAAAACCAGTGTTTTTTACTTCTACTTGGAAGAATTTTAAGATAGTATTAACTAGTATAGTGGGCTTTTGCCTTCACAGGGTTTGAGGAGAAAGCTTGTGTCACTATTAATGATATTAGCTGTCTAATAGGTCTAGTTTGTCCAGAGCCTGGCTCACGATGTAAGATGTTTAAATAAAGCCCGTTGAGACTTCCATGCCAGTTTTATGGAGAGTACCAGTTGCTTTTGAGTAATTTATTAGTCACTGTACTTGTTTTACATAGTTATTTTTACATTCTTACAAATAGGTTATGAAAATTTTCAAATTTTCATTTGCTCTTTTGTGCTAGTTATCATTATACTATTTTGTCACCTTTTGAAGAAGAAGACACAAGTCATTTTTCTAGTGCTGATTCATTGGTAGTAAAGTATCTGAAGGAGAAGTGTTTTAAAATTACTGAAAATATTGTAAAAGAGTATTAGGAAAATTATTAGTGTCCACTAAAAATAAGTATGTTACATACTAATCTTTCTATTGTTATAATTGCTCAGTTTTACTTGTTTCACATTTTTAATTAGTGTATATTAATTGTATAATGTAAGGGAAGTTCTGGGTGGTGTTTCATGCATGCACTTAATATACTTTGGTTACAATCAGTTATTCTTTCTTATCCTCCCCTTTTTACATTTCTCTCTAGAGAGAGACTTTTCTACACAGGGTACAGGTGCTTCAAACATATTCCCTCCCTTCCTATATCTATCTCATCCCACCTCCATATAATGTTCATGTCAATTTCTTTTTTTATTGTTATTATAAAAGTGATTTACAGAGCAGTTAGCAGTTACATTAAGTCAGATAATTAGTACATTTCTTTTTGGACAATTTCACTTCTTCCCTACCTCTCTTTCCCTCATGTCCATTTTTGAAGAAAGTCTTTTAAACTACATTTTAGGTGACCAGATCAATTTGATTTGATTGTGTCTTAAAACTTGGCCATCATTGTCTATACAAATGATAGATGAACAGTATTACTCTGTTTTTTAGGGTCAAGAAAAGTACGGGTTGCTAAATGTAACAAAAATTACTGAAAATGGGAAAAAGGTTCGGTAAGTACATAAATCTTTAATATTCTTACATGGACTCATCTGATTGAAGTAAATGGAAATTTATAATTGTATTTTAATAGAAGCAGTTAAAAGAATTAGAAGTTATAATTGTATATTTTCTAGTCTAATATGAGATTGTGGTAAAATATGTCTTAAGTTATATTAAATTCAGAGATAATAAGAGGATCCTGAAGAAGCAATTTCTTGTAATATTACTGGTTATTTTCAGCAAGCAATGGTTTAAAAAGCCAAAAGCACACTGAGCAGTATGTGAAAAATAAATTTACCATTTCCCCTTTCTAGTGGAAGTCAGCATTGAGTCTCTTCAATTTTAGTGCTTTCCTTCAGAGATTGTGTGTGTGTGTATGTGCAAATGTTTGCTTATAGTAGATTGAATTTGTATTTGTCTATTTGTTTGTTTAGTATGGGGCTTGAACTTAGGACCTTGCTCACTCACTTGGCTTTTTCCTATTAAGGATAGAGCCACAACTCCACTTATGGCTTTTTGCTGGTTAATTGGTCTGGCTTTGAACCGAGAGCCTCAGATCTCATCCTCCCGAGTACCTAAGATTACAGGCTTAAGCCACCAGTGCCTAGCAAGTCGTTTAGTTCTTGGTGGTACTAGGGTTTGAACTCTCAGAGCCTTGTGCTTACTAGACAAAGGCTCAGCCACTTGAGCCACACCATTAGTCCTTTTTGCTTCAGTTATTTTTTAGATAGGGTCTCTACATTTTGCTGGAGCCAACCTTGGAACAACAAAATCTTCCTGCCTTCTGTGGAGCTGGAGTTACAGATATGAACCACCATGCCCAGTTTGTTTGATAACATGGTCTCATTAACTTTTTGCCTAGGTTGTCCTTGAACGTTCATCCTCTGAATCATTCTTTATTAGCTGGGATTATAGGCATGCCTGACTTATTTTATTTTTATTTTTTTGTTGGTTGTGGGACTTGAAATCTGGGTCTGGGCGCTGTCCCTGAGCTCTTCAGCTCAAGGCTGGCACTCTACCACTTGAGTCAAGCTCTCCACTTTGGTTTTCTAATGGGTTATTGGAGATAAGAGTTAATGGACTTTTCCTGCCTTGGCTGGCTTGGAACTGCCATCCTCAGATTTCAGTTTGAGCCACCAGCACCTGGCTTAAAAGTCCTTTTACAGTTTGTCTTGGAGATGGTTCCATTTCGTTGCATGTAGAGCTGCTGCAGCATACTTACATATTGTGTCACTGTGTCAGTTACTTTAGCCATTATTCATTTGCAAGTATGTAACTATGTCTGGCTATTGGCAGATATTTAGCAATTTTACAATGTTTCCTATTCTCAGCAGTTAAACATTTTGTATGGTTCCTGTATGTAAAGATGCTTGTAGGATAGATTTTACAAAGTTGGCATTGCTAGGTCATATCCTAGGTTACCATATCATAGTACTCTGGAAATTGAAACATTTCTTGCCTACAATAGCAGTGCATTTCCCACATATTTTAGTCATTTCCGGTGGAGATTCAAAAGCAAATGATATGTTTATTTGTATTCTTTTTTAGTGGAAAATTATGTCATTTCAGTGTTTTGTTGAATTATCTCTTTATTCTCTTTCTGTTGAGTGTTAGCATTTTGGGTTGATATTTCACGCCTCCAAATGAATTAAGGAAATTAAAGTAAATTGTATTTCTCCCAGGTTTTAAAAAGCAGCTAACATTTGTGGGTTTTTTTCCATAAATTGAATTGGTCTGTTAATAGTTTACAAGTATTTGAATTTTTTCATGTTTTTTTTTAAGTGAACTATCTTTGTCAGATTGATATTTGAAAGTTTTTTAAGTGCTCTAAAAAAAACCAGCTTTACAGATTCTAGTTCCTAAACCAGTTTCTTGGTAGGATTCACTTATAAATCATGCCTTTATTTTTCTCATTTTCTGCTTTTGGCATGTGTCTTGTGAATAGACCTTGGCCGTGTTTTATTCGTGGAGAGAGGATGTTGTTGTTTGGTATTTTGTTTGTTATGTTTTGTGACCCAGGCTTCCCTGGAAATTAAGGTTCCTCTTATCTCAGCTCTGGGGTTACAGGCATGTACCACAAACAACATCCCACCTCTGAACCTGCCTCACTCTCCTTCTCCCTCTCCCAGCTTGTAGTCTGTTGTGGCATACAATTTTAGTTAAAATACATGAAAATTTCCCCATATACATCTTAAATTGGAAAAGGTAGGATTGTTTTAATAGCCTTTGAAAATAACTGCATGTTTTTATGTTACTCTAACTCTACATAGTAGTTTCTTAACAGTAGAACTGAAGACTAAAACTCAATGAACTTTTCATACTCAATTACAAAAGCCATTGACCTTTTTTGAACTTGGTTGAATTTTCGTACATAATTTTACATCAAGTTGTAGATCAATAAGTAAACTCAGTGAACTTCCAATCCTCTATTTTTCTATGTTTCAAGTATCTAAAAGTACTTGTTGAGCCTGACACTAACGGTTCACATCTGTAATCCTAGCTACTCGAGAGGCTGAGATCTGAGGATTGTGATTCAAAGCTAGTCCAGGCATGAAAGTCTGTGAGACTCTTAATCTTCAATTAACCACCAGAAAACTGAAGTGAAGCTGAGTCTCAAAGTAGTAGAACACTAGTCTTCAGCAAAAGAGGTCAGGGACAGTGCCCAGGCCCTGAGTTCAAGCTCCATAACCAACAACAACAACAAAGGAAAATCTGAGGTTTGTCAAAGTATAAAAAGTAAAATAAATAAAAATCTCATTTGGATTACCAAAGTGCTAGTAATTTACACTTGTAATCCTACCTTCTCAGGAGGCTGATATCTGGAGGATTGTGGTTTAAAGTCTAGTAGCCTTTCTCTGTAAAGTAACAAGGAAAAAGTCAGGCTGGAGGCATGGCTCAAGTGGTAGAGCAGCAACAGAGCAAGCAAAGCCCCCCTGTATCCCTCCCAAAGTTGGGATTAGTAACAACTAAATTGTAGATAATTATTAGCAACTAGGGAGATTTATTTTTTTAATTTGGTTGACTAGTGGGAGCTTTAATTGAATATTTTTATCATTACAGAAAGAACTGGTTGTCTTCTTGGGCAGTGTTACAGGGTTCATCTTTACTTTTTACCAAAACTCAAGGAAGTAGTACAAGTTGGGTAAGTATTTCTTCTCTGTAGGAAGTTTATACACTTAAGTTATGTGGATAGTATTATGCCTAAATTTCAGGAAGTAATTCCCAAAGTCCTTGTTATATCAAGTGTATATGTAAAAATAAATGAAGGTTTCATAAAGATTTTTTTTTTATTCTAAGAGAAAGAAAACTAATTAGTTGTATGAAGTTAAGTCTAATTAGTTATGCATAATAAATATGAAGCAAACTGCATAATGGTCATTTATTTGAGAATTACTGATACTAAAAGTTGAAAGTTTGGTATGTGGGCCAAGGCAGGTGGGATAGAGCAGTGTGTTTGAGAAATAGTCATCTAATGAACATTATTTAATGAGGCAGGTTAAAGAAAAAAAACAAACCTTTAAAAATTTAAAGATGGCAAGAGAAAACTCCAGCACTTAATCATTTACAGGATGGTAGCATTTTATTTGATGTTTTTGCTGTAGAACCCCTTGTATAAATCAGAGCTCAAACATTTTAATGCTGACAAAAGGTGCAGAGTTTTTGTATTTACAGTCTAAAGTTGTGTTATTGTGTTACTATGTGTCAGTAGTGAAACACAGGTTAAAAATCTACTGAGGTAGCCAATTTTGAAATTGTATAATTCTTAGGAGATTAAATTTAGGTATTTAATTATTTGATTTTTTGCCTTCAAATGAAATTTTACTAATATTGTTACAAAAATGTAATAATAAAACTAAATAAAACATAGTCTTGAGTTTAATTCTCTAAAGACTGAATGGATTTAGAATAAGGTGAAATGCATGGCTCTACAGTGAATTCTTAAATTTTAAGACCTCAGACTATCTTGCTTTACCTATTCACATATATTAAAGAAATGAAAATGAAGTTAAATGACCCAAGTAAAAGCAAGTAATATTATTTCACTAAAAAGCATGTAAGTCTGTATAATGTATTTTAGTTACTACTGCATTCATTAATACCAAACTTTGACAGAAAATAGAAGCTGTTTCTTAATCCTGGAACTAGGGGTATTGGAAAGGATTTGAAAGAATTCTAGTTTTGTTTTTCTGCTCAATTATCAACTATATCTATTGTATGTAAGATGTGTAAAGTTTCTACAGTGAACCCTATCTGACCTGAGGAGGAGTCTCAAAGGCTAGCAGAAAAGTCCAAAAGACAAAAATCACCTATAGTGAACTCATCTGTCTAGGAGCCCTTGGGAAAGTGCTTCATTGAGGCTGGTTTCAAGAGCCATTTTTATTCCTTTGGTGTCCTTCAATTTGAGTTTGGATGATTTCTGTTAAGGCGCCATTATTGTAAAAGAATGTGTAGCTTTAAAAAGCTGGTGGTTCATGCCTGTAATCCTAGCTACACAGTATGCTGAGATCTGAGGATCAAGGTTCAAAGCCAGCTGAGGGAAGGGAAGTCCATGAGATCTCCATTTTATCACCAAAAACTCAGAAGTGGAGCTGTGGCTCAGTGGTAGAATGTTAGCCTTGAGCTGAAGAGCACAGGGTCAGTGCCCAGACCCAGAGTTCAAGCCTTACAACTTAAACCAAGTTCAAGCCTTACAACCAAAAACAAATTATATCCATACTGAGTGTAAAAACCTAAGTAATCCACTTGAAGAAATAGCAGGTTCAGATCTTAGCCTCACCTCAGGGCACATGCTTATTGATGGAATGCTAAGAAAATGACCTATACTGCTCAAAATTATTTTAAATAATTATCCATGCCTTGTATTTCTTTTTCCTTTTTGCAGAGAATAGATAGAATTGAGTAAATCAGATACACATATGCCACTTGCAATTCCATTTGTAAGGTGAATTTTATGTACGTACTCTATCATCCAAAGCTGTAGTGAGCCTTTCCTTCTCCCTTAGAAAAGTTTTCTGAAAAATGCTAGTCATCTACCAGACTATTCATTCAGAAACATGAACATACATGTTTGTTCCTCCCCCTCTCCTTGACCTCATTTCACTTCAGAAATGTCTGTAAATATCTATTGTTTGTTTAATGGACATAAAAGCCTGCAGTGCTCTTAGCATTGTGTTAAGCTTGGGGATTTAAAAGTAAATAGCACAGTCTTGGTCTTCATTGTTTACATTGGAGTCAGCAAGACTGGCAAGTGAACAGTTCCAATATAACACAACATACGTTGTGTTCCTTCTCAGTTACAGTTTATCATATTTCTTGAGTACTAAAAAACGCCCCTCTCCCCCATAAGTATCAGTATTAAAACATTCATTTGTACATGCTTCAACTTTCTAAATATAGTTATTCTTTTAGTCCAGATAATGCTTTTTTGTGAGGGGTTATCCTATGCATTATAGAGCATCTTAATAGATGACTCTCACCTTCACTTCTAATTGTGAGTACTAAAAATGTCTCCAGACATTTCCATGTGTACCCAGAGGACAAAATCACATCTGCTCTAGAGGAAGAACCAGTATCCTAGAAGAAGGGAAAAATCAAGCTAGATGGTAAGAGCACTTGAAAGAGATGACTTGGAAAGTGATACCAGAGGACATTGCCTAGTAGGTCACCATGTGGAAGCCCAGAGATTTCAGAACACATGATAGAGGCCCAGATATGAGTCCTTCTTATTACTCTTCAGGTATAATATAAGCTGTGTGTGAATATAAGCTGTGAAACTTCAGTTTAAATCTGTAAAGCATCCATCTTAAAAATAAAACATGAATGTATGTAATAACAAAGACAATATGCTCTGAGCTGGGCATTAGTGGCTGACAACTGTAATGCTAGTTATTGAGGAGGCCATCTGAAGTTTGAGATTTGAAGCCTGCCCAGACGGGAAAATACACATGGCTGTTAATCTACATTGAGCCACTAGAAAGCTGGAAATGTGGCTCAAATGATAAAAGCACCCCTCAGCATTGAGTGAAAAAACCAAGGAATAACTGGGCCCTGAGTTCAAACTTGAATACCACCACCTTCCCCCTACCTAAAACAAACAAGTTCTAGGGCTTTTCCAAAATTGCCTAGTTTAGCTTTGCTTGTGTTGTGTCTGCTCATTGAATTGTACTCTTGTCTATTGAGTTTTGTTGTATTTTTCTTCCCTTGTATGCCATTTTGCCATTGAGCATTGACATGATCATTTTCTTCCCTTTTCTCATCAAGTCATTTTGCCAACCCGGCTCAATCTCTGAATTCTTGCTTTCGCTGCTTTCTTCCTGGAAAAATTCTGTCAGTCATCGGCCTGCTGTCGCATATATAAAGTCTGATCCTGTTTCAGCTGTCACTGTATGTGTTCTTGTTGCATACCCTTTGCTACAATCTATCTCTCTCTATATACATATTTTTCTCTGGCCATGAGTAAATTGGTGGGGAAGCCAGGGTATACATGTATTTGTCAATTTGCAAATAAGAACATTATCAAATTTTCCTCTATAGGAGTTAAGCATCTGAGTGTGTATTATACCCTTACCAAATAGTGCTGCATTTTTTTCTACTCTGATGGTGAAAAAAAGATTTCAGTGTGATTTATGTGCACACACATTCATAGATCTATATACTATGATATATTTTAGATGCACACACACATGCATATGTACACACACACTGATAGAAGTTGAGCCATTTCCTTTCCTTTCTGTGAACTAAACTAACTTCTAGGTATTTTTCCATTTTAAAATAGGAATTGTTACTTTATAATAGAGGTAAATACAAGGTAATTTATTTGATTTATTGCTGATATAAAATTAGATTTAATTCTTTGTGAATAAGTATATATGCATGAAAACTACATAAAGATTTTCCCCTTTTTCTAAAATGAAGTTTGGGAGTAATCAGTCCAAACCAGAATTCACAGTGGACCTAAAGGGGGCAACAATTGAGATGGCATCTAAGGATAAATCCAGCAAAAAGAATGTATTTGAGGTAAGACTTTTTTTTTTTTAAGTTATTTAGGATAATATTCTTGCATCTTGATAAGTCACTTTATGTCATTACTTAAGAAGGAACTAGTGGTATAAAATAGGAACTTTGTTTACATAAGTTACTGATTTTTCAGGCCTTTCATAAATCCTGCCATTCCTCATGACAATGAAAATGACATGGCTTGTTTTACCTGCCAAATCTAATGCTACAGATCAAAAATGGGAAGTATTGACATTGTGAGGCTGTGCATGTTTGAAGACAGGGATATCTCCTACCTTCCTCTCAGTTTTGCTGGCAAACTAAAACCAGTTTTAAAAAACTAAACAACCTTCACCCTTTGTTATTCAAAACCCTCCACAGTAGTAAGATTTGAAAATCTCTAACAGAGTACGATTGTAGGGTGGTTGACTGGCTTGACCAACTCTCTAGAAGGATGCATAAAGGAAAAGCACTGTTTTATGAAGTAACTCTGCAACTTCATTAGTGGATTGCTGATGGTAAGGGCTCTATGTTCAAATAAATTCAACAAATACATGTATACTTAATCCCTATCTCAAAAAAATTACAGTTTGAGGTCTTAAAAATCTTCCTAAGCTTTCTAATCAAGTATTTTCCAAGTTCATAATAAGTAAGTTTTTAAAGTTCATTTGTTTTTAGCACAGTACCTTTCTTGGTATTCCAAGAAATACAAATAATTTCTTTCTTGGTATTTTTTCGTTGTGAAAATATGTTTGAAGAAATGGCTTCTGAGACTACTGTTTGGTACACAATGCCACATGTTCTTCCACGAAAAGCAAACTCCCTTAGAGAGAAAATGTGAGAATTATTTTTTATAATTGCCTCAACATTTATGCTTAGTCAAGTGTAAGAAACTTGAAAGAGATGATACATCGGTTAGTTTTTATACATCTTGTAAAATAAAATACTGTATCCTTATTTCATCATTTGACACTTAATTTAGGAAAATTTCTGCCCAAAAGATACAATATTTGATTGTATCCTGTCCTTATACTCAGCTATTACATTTGCCTAGTAAGTGGGAAATATTAAAAATCTATCATTTTTTTCTGTTTTCATAACCACATAGATAAAGTTTTCAAGCTATGTAAAAATGTCTTAGATGTTTATTTCTTTATGAATATATTTTATTTCAATTCCAGGTCACAACTTTGATATTTGACATACATTTAAGTGATAAACTACAATTTCTGCATTTTTTATTGTATTTCTCTGTTGGCATTGAGATCCTGAACAATTAGTTTAATTGAGATTTTATTATGAAAACAACTTCATATTTTATAAACTATTATGATACTATTTTACACTATAAAAAAGATATTCCATAGCTACCTAGTATCTTTCATTGCTATTAATACACAATACTTAATTGGTTGTTTGGTAAACGTTGAATTTTGGTTGAAAGCACTGACTATACTCTTTCCTCGCCCTTTTCCTTTTTCCTAAAGTTGAAGACTCGTCAAGGAACAGAATTGCTAATTCAATCTGATAATGATGCTATTATTAATGACTGGTTTAAAGTTCTTACTAGTACTATCAGTAATCAGGTAAGTGTTTGGCTTCGTTAAAACTTTTATTTCAGAGCTGTTTTAATTTTATAATTGCTTATTTCATATCCAGGCTCCAGTTGATATATGAAAAATCTGTTTCATATATAGACACATACAGAATATATTACTCTATAGAAATGAGAATGACAGTGATCACTCCATCACTGCAGTGACTGTTGACATAGATGATTTATGTTTGCACTTGTATAATGTTTACTGAGTCACTGAGTTTGAAACAGTATTTCTACTAGGTATTCCTCAAAAAAGAAATGGCTCAAGGAGATGGAACAAGTAGTGCATATACTTATTATCTGGCTGAGTGAATGAAATGGCAGTTCATAGTGGAATGAAGTCCCAGACAAAACAGTAAAATGGATGTAGCTCTCTCTCTTCATTAGTACCCCTTTCTAGTGACATCTGTCTATAGTTTTTCTACCCCGTCCCTTCTGAAAGTATTCAGTACCCTCATGTTACTGGGTCAATTTCTTACTTAACAACCAAAAATACCTTCACATTTGTATTCTGCAACCATGCTTGTAAAAGTATTAATAGGCAGCCCAGCTTACGCACTTTTATCTTAACCTTTTGCCATATGGGGACATGCCTTCACATGACTAGCATTTATCAGTGACAGAAATGAAAAATGATATGAAAGTTATATCTCTTCTAGCAAATAAGCCCTGAAGCTGTATATAAATACTTATTTTGTAGCTTCTAGCATTATATGGTATTTATGAATTTTATCCCTTTTCATTTATTCCCAAACTGTGGGCAGGCATATATTCATACCACAATAAGAATGATCTTTTAACAGTTTGACTTCTTTAATAATGGCTCTTTGATTGATTAATTGATTGATTATATCTGTCATGGAGTGTGAACTTGGGGCTTGGGCACTGTCTCTTGGCTTTTTTGTTCAAGGCCAATGCTCTGCCACTTGAGCCATAGCTCTACTTCTGGCTTTTTCTGTGATTAATTGGAGATAAGAATCTCTCATGAGCGGGCACTTTTCCTGCCAGGCCTTGCTTCAAACCAAAATCCTCAGATCTCAGCCTCCTGAATAGCTAGGATTGAAGGCATGAATCACCAGTGCCCAGCTATTTTTATTTTTAATGGTTTTTTTTTTTAATAATGCAGTGGATTGAACTCAGAATCTTCCACATGCCAGACAAGCACTCTGCTCCTGAGCTACATCCCCAGCCCTAAATGCCATTGCTTATATGAAACTTCCTAATGTCAAAACCTTTTGTGGCACTCATTAAAATTAATCTAAGCCAAATCTAACTATTCAGATGTACTTTGTACTCTATCCACTGTAGGTTTCCAGCTGTAATTGCAGTAATCCATTCACTTTACCTTGAAAGCATATTATGCAGTCAGTTTGATATGAGTGCCTTGTTCACTGGCCAGATGGCAACATGCAGTCAAGTACTGCACCTTTCTGTGTATAGGTTACAGTGAAAGGTAAAATTGCCAAATACAGATAATGAAACAGTAAATAAAATGTGTTGAGTGTTAAATTGGTATTATGAAAAGACTGATTTTAAGGATCAACCTAGTGGTTGGTCAGAGATGTATTGCAGGGAAAGTACTGTTTTAAATTGAGGCCTGTAGGATCAGGAAATAAGCAGAGGGAAGAGAGAACAATTATTTACTATAACTTAAAAATACTGTTTACGAAGTGTCAAAAGATAGGATTACAAGATGTGCACAATCTCTCTAAAGAAAAAGTATAAGGAAAACTGTAAAACTTTTCTTGAGAGACATTAAAGAAAAGCCTAATTAAATGAGAACTATATTGTGTTCATGGACTAAAAGATTGAATCATGTATGAATATAAATTACTTTACAAATTTACGAGATTTTTGAGCCTCATTCAAAATCTAAGTAATTTTTCTGGTAGAACATGATAAACTTACTTCAAAATTATACAGAAATACAAAGGGATAAACAATGTCCAAGAGACTTTTAAGTGAGAAAGTAAAAGGACTTCTGTATCATATATTACAACATTTTAAAGCTATATTAATTAACATAGTGTGTTACCATGTAGGGATAGACATCCAAACCTGTGGAATAGAATAAGGAACCTAGAAACAGACTGCCATGCCTGTAGACTATTTATGCCAATTATAACACTGTAGAACCGTGAGGAAGAATGAGCTTTTCAGTAAGTAGCGTTAGTGGGATCTCGAAGAAGAAACAGGAGCTAGCCCTTACACAAAAATTTATTTAGATACAAATGGAGTAAAGACCTCAGGATGGAATACAAAGTATTTAGTTTCAAGAATTCGGTCCGGGTTTTAACCTGTAAAAGTTACCTTGGTAGTAACCAGTTGTCAATGAGTTCTAAATTTCTTTTACTTCTTAATCTTCAGGAGTCTGTGAGTAAAAGTCTTTCACTTTTACCACAGCAAATACTGTCATCATAGATAGTGTGATTGTCATATTCATGGGTATAAGTCCTCCTGTCTTGTCACAGAATGTAGGTGATGGTATCTGATAGTGTAGCCTGGCTTTCTAACTGCTGCTAGTGCCACTCAAACATACACTAGATCAAATGGGGCAGGATAGTATTGCCAACAATATACAACTACTTTCCTGTGAGCTACTAGCAGTATTTTTTCTCTCTCTCTCTCTCTCTCTTTTTTTCTTTTTACTTATTTTTTCTTGTCGGTTGTGGGGCTTGAACTCGGGGCCTAGGCACTGTCCCTGAGCTCTTCAGCTCAAGGCCAGCACTCTATTTCTTGAGCCACTTCCGGTTTTCTGGTGGTTAATTGGAGATAAGACTCTCAGGTACTTTCCTGCCCTAGCTGGCTTTGAACTGTGATCCTCAGATCTTAGTCTCCTGAGTAGTTGGGATTACAGGTATGAACTACCAGTGCCTGTCTGTCTGTCTGTCTCTCTCTCTCTCTCTGTCTCTCTCTCTCTCAATTACATCAAGAGGAAGAAACAGTAAAGATGTATCAAATCTTTTTTCTTTTTTGTAGTACTGATGTTTGAATTCAGGGCCTTAGTCATCCTAGGCAGGCACTGTATTGTTTAAGCCACACCCCAGAGCTCTCAAATCTTTAAATTGAACATACTGTACACTCGTTTTTTTCTCCCAAATTCAATCAGAAGTCAATTACTGGTCATTTGGAGAATTATACTACTTCAAATTAAGTAATACTAGAAGTAATGTTATTTGGGAAACTTCTCACCAATAGGCAGTAGAAACTGATGAAGCGGTTGAAGAGGAGGTACCAGATTCACCAGGATTAGAAAAGCAGGATAAAGAAAAAGATCAAAAGGAGCTTAAAAAACTTCGTTGTAAGTAGTTATTTTCCTTATTTTGTTAATTGTTTGAGTGAGCATCTTAGTTTTCATAGTGTTTAAATAAGCTTTATGCAACAGCCAATATCTGAAAAAGTTACAATATTTAGTTGCAGCTCAGTATTCCAGTAGTCTTTCTTCTTGCAAACTCATTATTGTCATTGTTCAACTTCATAGTTTATATTATATGATAACATTTTTGTCATCATAATTCATATGAATACTGTCAGGTGTTGTTAAACTTGAAGGGAAAATTGTACATATGGAATCATTTGTAGGTATTTATTGACTGTTTAAAGATTTTACATAAACTCTTAAGAAGTCCATAGTCATGGAATATATTACATTCCGGCCACCAGGCAGCTGTGTCTACACTATGACATCTGTCCATGTGCACAGATACATTTAGCTTGTTACAAATAAAAGTAACTAACAGCAATTAGATACTGTTCTTCGTTACCATTTAGTGAAAGGGACAGAGCTAAAGCCAGAAGTTTTAAGAAGAGTATTTTCTAATATAAACTATTAAGTGTATTATTGAAATAGGCCATTTGCTGTGACTCTGTACTTTTCAATCTATTTGAATTATAATTCATATGTTTCATAGTTTCTGGTCTTTAGACTGAATGATAGAAAAGAGGTTTTTCTCTTATTCTAATGAAGGTTAAGGCTTTTATTGACATTGTTACCATGCAGTAGTGTCAGTAGAAAAATTATTTTTATTCTTTGCCTAATATATTCTTGGTTCTTAGGTTTCCCCAAACAATTATTTGTAGGAAATACAACTTAGTATTTTTCTGTTATTGTAGTGCTCCTAAGTCAGTACCAAAGAACACAATGCAAAACATTTTGCAGGTAGTCCCATTCTTACAGAGTACAGATACTTACTGTGAGCATTAACTTCAAATATGAGTGTGTTTATTAATGAGACTTGAATAGATAGGGATTTTGTTTTTATGGATTTTCCCTTTTTTTGGTGTTTTTTTTGTTTTGTTTTGTTTTGTCGGTCATGGGGCTTGAACTCTGGGTGTGAGCGCTGTCCTTCAGCTCCTCAGCTCAAGGCTAGCGCTCTACCACTTGAGCCATAGTGCCACTTCTGTGGTTTTCTTGTGGTTTATTGGGGATAAAAGTTTCACTGCCTTTCCTGCCCGGGGTTGGCTTTGAACTATGATCCTCAGATCTCAGCCTCCTGAGTAGCTACAATTACAGGCGTGAGCTACCACGCCTGGCTTTTCATGGATTTTCTGTAGTCATTTTACTTTCTAAAATGATGGAGATTCAAAAAGATAGTAGAATCACTTATGAAATAATATTAAAATCTGATTACAAAAGGACATCATGATATCAACAGTGAAGGCACAGCAGTAGTTTTTAGTGATAAAAATAAAAATTTTGCTTTAAGCTGTATCTCTGTTCATTTTCTTTATCACATATCTTCTTTAAACTACATTGAAGATAGAATAATTTGTACTGTGATTTTGACATAGGAAATGTTTTGAATTCTCTATGGAAAACTTCTATCAGAAAAAATTTTTATTTTACGAAATGCCTAATATCTATTTTTTTAAGCCATGAAAGTATCTAGCATAGATTCTTCAGAGCAGAAAAAAACCAAGAAAAATTTAAAGAAGTTTCTTACCCGACGCCCTACTTTGCAAGCTGTTCGTGAAAAAGGTTATATAAAAGGTAGGTAGCTGAAGTGATTTTTTTATAATGCATGATATGCAAAACCAGAAATAAGATGTTTTGAATTGAAATGACTAAATATCCTGTTTGGAAATTTTTTGTTTGTAAAAATGTTACAATTTTTTAATCATAGAATTTTCAAGTACAGTGATTATAAGATACTAGAATAATTGACATTTTTTTAAATTTACATATAAACTTCACTTTAGACATCATACAGAAATAAATGCCAAACAGTTTTAGAAACCCTGTATCTGAGAATCACAAGATATAAAGAGCTTTGGTTTTGTTATGTAAAGATCAGAAGAATAAATTTTTTATTAAGATGCATTATATTCATAAACTAGTTAAATATGAACTCTTTTGTACAACTCCTTAAAGATAATTAAAAAATAAATTAACAATGTAGAATAAAAGAAAAAGTGAACTAATCTTGACTACTTTATTAATTTCATTATTTTGTATATTTGTTTCATTTATAAGTACCATGTGCACTAACAAGATCTTTTTAAATAGGAAAGCATTCTTTACAATCATTTATGCCTACGTATGCCTGTAGTTTTTGTGAATGTGTTAATTCTGAAGATAAAAACTTCTTAAGTTCAAAATAGTGATATCCAGAAATAATGATAAAAATAATATTGTAAGATGAACTGTAAACATAATATTATAAGATGTACTATTTGCATCTGATTATGAGGTTTCTACCAAAAGCTATCACCAGAACATCTGCTTGCAAAAACATCTAAATTAAAATACAAAAATGATTCTCATTCAAAAGACATTTAAGGACTGCTGATTATCATCCTTAAAAATTACATATCAACAAGTCTTCTTGAATAAAGCACATGAAGTGGTATATCTAGCTTAGAGTCTTTTATTGTGTGTGTGGGGGGGTGGTCCGGTTGTGGGCCTGAACTCTGGGCCTGGGCGCTGTCCCTCAGCTCTTCAGCTCAAGGCTAGTGCTCTACCACTTGAGCCACAGCACTTCTGGATTTTTTTTTTCTGCTTATGTGGTGCTGAGGAATGGAACCCAGGGCCTCTGAATGCAACACACGTGCTCTACCACCGAGCCACCTTCCCAGCCCCACTTAGAGCCTTTAAAAAACAAAAGACTGACAATAAGTTAGTAGACACTGTTATTAATTTATCACTTTCACTGAGAAAAAATAAGCCATTGTTGCCAGGTACCAGTGGCTCATGCCTGTAATCAAGCTACTCAGAAGGCTGGGTCAAGGTTCAAAGCCAGTCCAGGCAGAAAAGTCAGTGAGAGTCTTAACTACCATTAACCACCAGAAAATCAGAAGTAGCACTGTGGCTCAAAATGGTAGAGCACTAGCCTTGAGAGAGAGAAGTCAGGGATAGCACCCAGACCGTTAGTTCAAGCCCTATAACCAACACACACACACACACACACACACACACACTCACTTTATGAGGTTATTCATCACTTCAAATAATTTTGCTTGTTTTCCTGAGTAATTAGCATTGATGTATAATTTCTAAACTGTTGGGAAAGGATTAGTGGAACAGTTTTTGAAGTATATTTCTTGGAATTAAGTGTCAGCACATGGTGGGAGTGTTTGTTTTCATAGTGTTCAAAATGTTTGGATTTTTTTTTTTTTGTCTGTCGTGGGGCTTGAACTCTGGGCCTGGGCACTGTCCCTCAGCTCTTCAGCTCAAGGCGAGTGCTCTACCACTTGAGCTACAGCGCCACTTCCCGTTTTCTTGTGATTTATTGGAGATAAGAGTCTCAGAGTTTCTCCTGCCCGGGCTGGCTTTGAACCGCGATCCTCAGATCTCAGCCTCCTGAGTAGCTAGGATTACAGGCGTGAGCCACCAGCGCCCGGCAATGTTTGGATTTTTAAAAGTTAGACATGAGCACAGGAGCCCATCAATACCCATTTGCCTTCAAGAACTGCAAGGTCCTTCTCTCATGGAACTGGTACTAAAGTGGGACGTCAGACAAGATTGAAGCAGTACCAAGTGCTGTGAATCTAAGGTAGTAATAAAACAGAAGTGACTAGAATTGAATTATTTTAGATAAACATAGTTGCTGATAAAGAGGTGACGTTTTAGCTGAGAACCAGGAGTAAAGAGGAAATCGTTCCCTGCAGAGGACATACAAAGACTCTCCAGCATGAGTGAGTTGTATTCATGGAGTTTAGTAAGAAGCATTATTTGAAGTGAAATTGGACAAGTAGGGTGCTGTGCTGACCAAATAAGACATAGGTCATGGGAAACAGTGTGAGATACCACTGCACATGTTCTAGTGCACTTAGCCATTTAGCTCAGTTAGTCAAATGAACTACATTTTAAGCAAGTGGTTCATCATTTAAAACAAACTCTCTTTCAGATCAGGTATTTGGATCTAATCTTGCTAATCTGTGTCAGAGAGAGAACGTCACAGTGCCAAAATTTGTGAAGTTATGCATAGAACACGTTGAAGAACATGGTAAGACAGGTTTTTTTTTGTGTGTGTGTGGGGGGGGGGTGTTGGTCATGGGGCTTGAACTGTAGGCCTGGGTGCTGTCCCTGAGCTTGTCAGCCCAAGGCGAGCACTCTACCACTTGAGCCACAGTGCCATTTCCAACAGTTTTTTTATTTTTTATTTTTCTAGCAAGCCAAACCCAAACTCTTTCTTTTGCCATCAAAATATGTAGGGTTTTTGAGATTTTGAGGGAGGCAATCAAAAGTTCATTGTGATTCTAAGATTTTCTTTTTAAAGTATCTTGTTTATTTAAAAAAACAACAAAACATATGAGTAGTTAAGTGTATGGAATTTCTGGAAGCCACTTGAGTTGCCTGTTGCTTAAAATACAAACAGCAGCAATTGTGAGGAGATTACATTTTCTTACTAAGAGAATGTTCTGTAATAAAATTGAGATGATATTTTAAAGTTGTTAAATCAACTAACATTTCTAAGTAGAGAAACCTTTCTTGTGTTGTTTCCTGAAAATGAGACATTAATTTCTATTTTGTTGAACTTAAAAATTTATAGTATTTATGCTAGTGTGTATGAATTAACAGTATAATAACATTAGCTTGTACCTCTCTAATTAGAAATACTTTGTAAAAATGAGAAAATACTTTTAATTTATTGTAATTTCTGCCAGTTTTAGATTCTTTTTATTTACTTTTTTCCATTAACTTTTTTTTTGTCAGTATGACAGTAAAGACACCATACTGTTTATCTTTATTCGTAAGGAGCTAAATGAATAGCAGTTAGAGATACTGTGCTTTGTTAAATTAAAGGCATTGTATACTTACCCCAGCACTATAGTTTTATAAGAGTAATTTATCATAAACATTTACTATGACACCTTAGGGGAAAGTTCTTCAGATGTGATTTTACATTGTAAAATTCTATGCAAAATTATGGATCAGTTGATTTATATTGCTTCTTTTGCTTTTTAAAGTTATCTCCAGGTATTTGCAGAGGTTTACCTTTAAATTGTTAGTATTTTATGTTTCAAGAGATGTTTTCCTTGAGCTAACCCATAGTAACCCACAGTCAGTGTGATAAACAAAATGGAGTTATTGCTGCTTATTAAGCAGAATTGAGAGTGACTTGTCATCCATCTCTTCCTGCTAAGAGCCTTAGCCATAAAAAGCCATTTGATTTTAGGCTAAGGCTAATGAGTAAGAATTCTGTAGCAGGTGTGACAGTAAGTGCCTCTAGTCCCAGTGATTTGAGTGACTTCTGAAACAAGAGGTTTGCTTGAGCTCCTGCCTTCAACATAGACAGATATTTCTAAAAAAGAATAATGGGTAGGGGAGGAGAAACACCTTAAAAAAAAGCCAAAGTGTTTTTGTTTGTTTTTTCCCTAGCCCTGGAGTATGAACTCAGAGCCTGGGTGCTGAGCTTCTTTTGCTCAAGGCTAGCATTCTACCACTTGAATCAGAATGCCACTTCCAGCCTTTTCTGAATAGTTTATTGAAGATAAGAGTCTCATAGTGGGAAGTGGTGCAGTGGCTCAAGTGGTAGAGTGCTAGCCTTGAACTGAAGAGCTGAGTGACAGTGCCCAGGCCCAGAGTTCAAGCCCCATGACCCACCCAACAAAACAAAACAAAAAAATAAAACTAGAGGAGTCTCAATGTTTTCCCTGCCCTTCCTGTCTTTGAACCCTGATTCTCAGATCTCAGCCTCGAGTAGCTAGGATTACAGGTGTGAACCATGAGTGTCAGGCTCAACAAATACTTTTAAATGTACAATGTTGTTGTTATCTCTTAGGTCTGGATGTTGATGGGATCTATAGAGTAAGTGGCAATCTTGCAGTGATCCAGAAGCTGAGATTTGCAGTCAATCATGGTAAGATTATACTCTCTTGTGATATCCAATGTGTTACTTGTAATCTTTAGAATTGGTTTAAAGTAACTTGAAATATCCTGTTCCTACTTATTTTCAGATGAGAAATTGGATCTGAATGATAGCAAGTGGGAAGACATTCATGTTATCACTGGAGCACTCAAAATGTTTTTTCGCGAACTACCAGAACCCCTCTTTACATTTAATCATTTTAATGATTTTGTTAATGCAATTAGTAAGTATAATGTTTCTCTATAAAATTGCTTGTTTTCCAGTGGGTTGTTTTACTCCAGAAATTCTAAATGTGACCACAAGATGTCACTGTATATTATGAAATCTCAGCTTCCAAACCATGTCATTGCTTTCAGTTTCATAAGCATTTGCTGCAAGTTGAAATCTTTTTTTCAGAACAAGAACCAAGACAACGTGTTGCTGCTGTTAAGGACTTAATCAGACAGTTGCCAAAGCCAAATCAAGACACAATGCAGATTCTTTTTAGACACCTCAAAAGGTAAGAGAACTGCAGGCTTAGGAGCTATGATGTGATGTAACATACTGGGAGGCCCACAAGCGCCACCCACATGCAGATTTGGTTCCCAGATGTTCAACTTCCCGTAGCTTTGGTTTCTTATAGATAAAGTGGGTTGGTATTAAAGCAGGTATTAAATGCAAAATATTTATATAGTGATTAGTAAGCACATGGTAGGTATGCAAAAATTATCACTTAATTAGTATGAAGATGAAATTATTAATTACAGAATATTATTACCCTAAAAAAAGCCATCATAGCTCTAGGTTATCGTGGCTACTTAAGTACCTGATTTTTGTTCATCTTATTCTAAGAATAGTAGAATACTAAAATGACACCAATTAGAAAATTAACATAAACTTAATTTTAATATTTAATAAAAATGTTTTTCTCGTAAACTGGAGTTGTAACATATTCAAGACTGTGTCTGTGTCCAGTCTTTAAAATTAAGCTGAAATGTTATGTGTTTAAAGTTTGTTAAAGGATATCTATATATATCTAGGCCTCTCAGCTGTGTTTATACAAAGCGACTTCAATGTAGCATGCAGGTGGAATTCTATGTGTTTAAAAAGTTTGGTGCAACCTAGCACAGTGATTATTTTTGTTTTCTAAATACAGACTTAATGTTTATAATACAATTTGAAATTTTTCTCTATATTTTTTATTTTCTCTTGTTTTTTCTCTTTAGAGTTGTAGAAAATGGAGAGAAAAATCGAATGACTTACCAGAGTATAGCAATTGTTTTTGGTCCCACTCTCTTAAAACCAGAAAAAGAGACTGGCAATATAGCGGTTCATACTGTGTATCAAAATCAAATTGTAGAACTAATTCTGCTGGAATTAAGTGCCATCTTTGGACGTTGATTCTTATGGAAGACAACCTGTGGAAGAGAAGCTGTATTCCATCAGATTTCAAATTTTTATGTACGATGTATTTTGTTTTGGACCAAGCAGTGACTCTTTGATTTTGCACTTTTTTTTAATTTGAGGGATCATACAGGAAGGGGAGAATGAAGATGTCTGCTAGGCCCTCATATTTGCTGCTTTGTTTCAAGGTGATATGATTGTGTAGTTTTGGATCCATTTCATCTGAATGTGTGCATTTAATACTCTGAATTTCAGTACAAATTAAAGCTCAGATTTCTAACCTGTCATACACACTGGATCATTTGGTAAGAAAAGCTACATTTTTCCCCCCTCAAACTGGATAATGTAGAATTTCTTCTCTTGATCTGTAAGTTCTTCACTTGGTAGAAGAGTACTTAATATCAGTTACTTTGAAACATACTTGGGCATTTAAAACAAAATGAAGTATATTCATTCTGAAACCTGTGTATTTCTTTTTCAGGGTTTCTGCATGCAGTAGCAGTCTTAAGTGCTAAAATTCATTATAATCCAGACATAATCCCATTGGATGAAGGCTTGCTGTCTGTCTTGTATTGCACAGCATCCTTACTGGGATATCTTAGTTGCTTGTTTGGGCAGCACACTAATATTACCTAAAACACTGTGATTTACTGGAGTTTTACTTAGATAAGTCAGTTCAGGGTATTTGAGAACTGTCTTGGTATACTGAATTGTAACTAACAATCCTAATTATATCTAGTGCCATATTGAGTTCTTGGTATCACCCTGTGGAAATGGACATTATTTGATGTAAATAGCTAAAGACTTAATGTCCTTTAGCTTATGTATATAATTGTGTTGTATAGTTTCAGAGCACATTCTAACTCTACATTTCTAATCATGATATTGGTAATATTTTCCATGAATATTAGGTTTCCTCCAGAAATAGGCTGATATTTGAGAAAATTAACAATGTGCACTTTTAGATTTTAATTACCTTTACAAGCAGATCACTGTAATATGAATGGTACTGGAAAAAAAGCTGAATATACTTGCTAAGTGATAAATGCACTACAAGAGGAACCTTTTAGATCATAATATTTAATATGTATAGAAAACATTAGAAAAAATATTACAGAGTCCTAACTCCAGTTTGAATAGTGGAAATCCACATGTATATTAGATAGATATTGGGTGGAAAATGATGTTGCTAAAATTGAGAATTTCCTTTTACATTACTAATGTAGATTGATTTGTATAATAAAACAGGGTTTGGAAGGTTTTGTTACAGGGAGCATGGTCTGTTGAAAATTTTTTAAATGTATTTTTCTAGATTAACTACTGTATATGAAATGTCTAATCTAATAAAAAACTATAAGAGGCTTAGAGATTTTCCCATTAGTGATATGCATTTTGGCTCTTAATTTTTTTGTTTACTGTCATACTCTTACATCTCATTTTTTAAAAATAGTTAACTGAACCCAATGTTTCCTCTGACAAATACATTTTCCTTAATTCATATCTTTTCTGTTCCTTTCCATGTCAACACCTCCCTGTGCCCAACACACTTTATTTTTCTTTCAATTTCTTTATCAGTATTTGAGAATGATTTGTGTCCACTATTCTTTTTCCCTTGGATTGCATTTATAATTTATAGATTGCCTTCCTTAGGAACAACTATCTTTGTATGATCTGTCTAAAAGATTCCTAAGTTGTGGTTAAGATACTGTATTTGTTGTTGTGATACTGTTAAATAGATACCAGACCAAACTACTTGACAGCTAAAGCAGATTGTTTCAAGTGGGGAGAAAAAGTCCCAAATCAGAATGTGTGTGTTTGCTTAAAGATGTCATTTATAACACAGTATGCTTTAGGACTGCCTGTTTCTTGATTGTATACCAGGAAAACAATTAGATTTAAATCTGTGATGTTCTTTTGGTGGTCATGAACATATCAAAGATTAAAATTGTCCTGTGCTCCTTGTTTCAAAGTACATATGTGTGTATGTGAAGTCTTAAATGTTTCATTGGTCTAAAGCTAGTCATTTTATTGTAATATTATATGTACAATGAGATCTGTGTCTTGTGTTTTCATCCTTTGTGAATTAAAAAAAACCTCACTTGTTTTTGTAATAACAAAACCAGTAATATTTTCCTGTCTTGGCAGCCTGATTTTTAGTAGAAAACATATTAAAAGCTAAAAATAAATCATCAGTGGAATTTCATTTACCAGTAGGCCTTCAAAATACCATTTAAAATGGAAACAAAAATAGTTTAAATAAACTAGTACAATTAGAATGAAAGAAAAATATTTACTTTGAAATTTTATAGCAATAGGAACTTTTACCTTTTTCTTCTGGAGAATGTAATTATGAAATCTCTGAAAAAATGATATAAATGTGTAAATTTTTAAATTCTTGTTTGAAAAGAACAAATGGAATAAATCAGCCAAACTTTGGGCTTAGGGGCAGATAGGCTATATGTGTGTTTATAACAGATATACCAACCCCCACATCTATGGATATAAAATGTATGTTTATGCCATAGAAGTGAATAACCCATATCACTTACATATAAGTAAAAAAATCCATCAATAATACAATAATAATGGGAATAACAGGTGCCTGGAGACCTTTGTACTATCTTAGTTTCGCATGAATCTTTGCAAGCCCATAGTGTTGGATATTAAGTTAGAAGTAAGAGAAAATACTACTCCAAAGTCATGTCATGTAAAATGATTTCCAAATCATGGAAGAGGCTTCTAATTAAACTTTTAATGTAAATATGTAGTTTCCCTGGGATATTGATTCCTCAAACATCTTTATGCATTTTTTAAAGAATATTCAGAGGAGTCTATAACATGTTATCTTAATAAAGAAGAAAATAGAAATACTGAAATGAGTTTTACTGATCTAATCAAAGTCAAAAAGTTCGTCTTACATCTGTATCTAAGGTTGGATCTGGTGAGGAAATAGGCTTTGTGGAATTTTCTCTCTTGAATTCCGGCCATCCACTCTGATGGGTTCTTGTTTATAGCATACACCTCTCCAATGTGTTGCTAGAGAAGGCGTTGAATGGGCACTTGGGCCTGTATTGCATTGCTGGAGGTGGGGCATGGCTTTCTCTTTGTTGTTGTTTTAAACTATGCCAGTGTAACTAGTGTAGTCCTCTTAAATGTAACGGTGTGAGATTAAAAAACAAAACAAAAAACAACAAGCAAACGGTTGCAAACCAAACCAATAGTCTCACAATAACAGTGTATTTGAGTCTATTCGAAAATTTCAAGCTGTAAACTCAGGCCATGTGGAGTGTGACTTAGTATTCCAGAGAAGAGGGAGGCACAGAATTCGTAATGAGACATTCTGTAACTGCTAAGACAAGGGACGTCTCCCAAAGAATCTCAATTAGTCTTCTCAACTGAAGTTCTGCCGGCCAGGGGTGGCGGTAAGTAGACTTAGCTGGATTGAGCTTTTACAAATTGGCCCTATGTGACTATGGCACTTAAATGAACTCTTTCATTTCCTTCATTGCTTTCCTTCTCTCACAGGAAAAAAAAAGAAAGGGAGGAAAAAGCACTTTAGTAATACACTCATAATCAGAGCACTTACAAACAAGATAATTGTTTTAACCAAATACTACAATACATACTCAAAAAAATGTTGGTTTGTTATTTTCGCTTTCTCGTTGACCTTCACTTTTATTTTCTGTCCTCAGTGTTTTCAGAAAAGCAGTTTTTGGTAAAGATGCTCAATTATTGATACTGATAAGCAATTTTTTCAGGTGGCTTTGATATGGCTTGTAGGGCAAGCTTGTAATATTGTCATGAATCTTATAATGTTGATGGAATTTGTAGAAGTATCAGAATGACATGGTGCTGAAGAAAGTGTTATCAACAGCATTCGTAGAGGGACAGATCAAAACCACCACAAGGTCATGGTAAAGTGACCTAGAAGAATATGTATAAACTTACTTTTTCCCTTGGGCATTTTAGAAATTTATATTTCCGTGAGAATTGGTATCTTAGATGCTCTTGTAAACCATAGTCTTGATTGTGACCAATTTGAGTACAATAGCATCCCGTGTTCACAGATTTATTCTAAGATCTATGCTAAAAATAACCAGCAAAAAATGGTTGGAAGCATAGCTCAGCTGTACCCCAGCCTAGCAATATTAAGGCCCTGAACTCAAACCCTAGTACTGTCAATAATTTAGTTTACTGAGGGGTGTTAATACACTAGAACCCTCATGACAATAGATTTCCCTGTTGGTGAGAATATAAAATAGTATAGCCTTTAAGGGATACTATATGGTGTTTTTTCCACTGAAAGTTTTTTCAGTTCAAAATCTTTAGCTCCCTGATCACAACCACATTTCAGATACTCAGTGATATGGAGTTAATGCCTGCCAAATTGGATGGAACAGCAACTATCACTTCTATGCTCAGAATTTTTTTTTTTTTTTTTTTTTTGGTCATGAGGCTTAAACTTGGCCTGGGTGCTGTCCCTGAACTCTTCAGTTCAAGGCTAGTGCTCTGCTACTTGAGCCACAGCGCCACTTCTGGTTTTCTGAGTGGTTTATTGGAGATAAGAGTCTCAAAGACTTTTCCTTCCTCAGGCTGGCTTTGAACCACTATCCTCGGATCTCAGCCTCCTGAGTAGCTAGGATTACAGGCATGAGCCACCTGCACCTGGCTGCTCAGAAAATTTTGAACAGAAGATTATGAGGAATAAGTGAGAAGTGAAAATTTTTTGAAAAATGAAAGATGTAAAACATACATTGTTCTATAATTGTCCCCCCCCCATAGTTGTCTCAAATACACAACCCCAGAAGAATTTGAAGAGAGGAAGATCTTTTCATTAGGCCTTCCAAATTTGGGATTTTTGTCACACTTGTGCCCATATTGGGGCTGCGAAGTATGCTAAGTGTGATTTAGCTTGCAGTTAGAGCTGTGTCAAAATGGTTGCAATTTGGCCAAATCTAGTTTGCAAATTGTAGCTTGAAAGAAGTGTTTTCCCAGTGTTCTTTGGGCTGCAATGCTGTGCTGCGAATTAACATTTTTGAAGCTTGTGTCACAATGTTCTTGATGCTAAAGCTTAGAAACTCATGGGAAAGATTTTTGAAAAGTCTTATTTTAGAAACTCTGTCTAAACAATTAAAGAATGGTTATAATTGGAGTTTTCTCTTGGGTTCCAAGCTACTTACCTTTGTATTTAGGTATTTAATACACCTTGGTAGTGACATCCTAGTGAAGATCTTGGAAAACTGACATAAGTTCTCTTAGTGTCCCCAGTTTACAGGCCTACTGCTTAGGGATGGGCTCTGCCTCTGCCCACTGCACCTTGGGGAAACAGTAAAACCTTACCCACTGCCATCTGGACGAGTGAGCAGGGGTACATGAAGACCTGACTGTTAAGGACACTGTCTCCCAGGTGGACTGGCAACTTCCAGTAGAATAAATACCTAGAAGAGACTAGATTGCCCTGTGCTTCTAAAAATTGATAAGTAATTGTACAAAGGGCTAGCTAAAGTCATTGCAATTGATTTGAAAGGGAAGCAAATGACATGTCACATTACATGAATGTGTCAGGATGGTTCTTGGGATTACAGATGTCAGACCATAGCTAGCTCTAGGAGTGGCGATAGAAATGACTGACTTGTAGATAGTGCACACAGCCTGGTAGGACATTTGGGGGAATGGAAACAGAGGACGTCATCTGAGGCTTCCTTAAGGTTGTAAATGAATAGTATGGACAACAGTCGTCCCAAAAACTATTGGATCTGAAATCATACCTTCAACAATTCTTTATTTAAAGGCTAGGTGCCAGTGGTTCACACCTGTAATTCCAGCTACTCAGGAGGCTGAGATCTGAGGATTGTGGTTCAAAGCCAGTTACTGCAGCAAAGTCCTTACGACTTCTTATCTCCTACTAGCTACCAGAAAGGTGAACTGGAGCTGTGGCTCAAGTGGTAGAGCACTATCCTTGAGCAAAAGAGCTTAAGGACAGTGTCCAGGCCCTGAGTTCAAACTCCAGAACCAGCACCTCCCTCTCCCCACAAAAAATCAATTTAAAGGACTGATCAGACCTGACCTGAAACTAGTGAGGGTGCTGAAGGACACATTTCTCTGGGTGCTGGTGGCTCACATTTGTAATTGTAGATATTCAGGAGGCTGAGATCTGAGGAATATGGTTCAATGCCAGCCTGGGCAAGGAAAGTCTGCAACTCTTCAATTAACCCCCCAAAAGCTGGAAGTGGAGGTGTGGCTCAAGTAGTAGAGTGCTATCCTTGAGCACAAAGAGGCTCACGGTCAGTGCCCAGGCCCTGAGTTCAAGCCCCACAACTGATAAAGAGGACACACTTGATGGCTGGGGAGCAGCTTGACAATTGCCACACGTCTGTAGCAATATTTTCGTACACATATATAATGTATTTTGATCATAATCATACTTCATTCCCCTGCATCTACAGTTCTCAAGACATCTTTCCAGTTGGGTAAAGTCACTGGACAAATGCCTTACAGTTATCAGGAAATAAGGTTCCATTGTAAAAGAGAAAACACAGTCTACTTCACACACATTCAATGTGGCCTCAAAGAAAATTTACCACTCCACCAGGACAGCATATCAGGAAATCAGATTGTGCTAAACCCCCACACAGGCTTCAAAGTTTGTTGAAAATCGTTTCCTGAATGTAAACACAGCCAACAGCTAGCCAGATTCACTGGCCAGACCCTGTAGCTCAGGTGTGCCATGCAGACCTGAGAAGATTTTAAGCCTTCCAAGCAGGTCCAATCCTAAGTTCCTCCATAGATGAAACCTGGCAGCAGCCTCCGCTGATGGGGAAAATACTCAATGAAACACATTCATTTAAATCTCAGTCTTTCTAGTTCCACCCTAAGTTCACTCATCTTTTCAGTGTGGGGTAACCCAGGTTTCATCTCACTTGTCTTTAACATTACTTCCCAAACCAGGTATTAACTAGCATGTCGTCTTTCCAGCCTGAGATTGAGCCAAGAGGTAGGATATATTGCTACAAGATTGGATAGTGGGTCTAGAGATTGACAGAATTTGTAGTACTTGCTGAAGTGAAGTGAGGAGGGTTGTTAAGGCAGAAGAACCATTGATGGCCTTGGTGAGACACAGTTTGGATGGATGAAGACTGGCTCTAAGCAGATGCGTCATCCTGGCATGAAGCAGTCCTGTGTTTGATGTGTGTTTCAGTCTAAAGCGTCAGGGAAGGAATGGATTTCACAATTGTAGTAGTAGTGTTTTCTGTATTAAGATTGTGTGGAAAGGTTTCTGAAAAGATGGTGATGATACAGCCTTACTTTCAAGTTCCTACATTAAAACAACAATTCAGTGATATTGCTACCAAACTCTATCTAGTACCAGTCTTTGCCTTTGATGGTTTCTGTGAGAGAAACGGAAGCGGTGGGCGTGGCAGTTGATGACTCTGAGGACAGAAGAACCCATTACCATCAGTTTAGCCCATAGGAATAGTAACTTAGCAGAGCTCACTTTTAGGATAAAACCCTAGAGTGAGGGAAAGTTGCTGGGAGTGGAACAGAGTGGAGCCAGTATACAAAAGAGAATGCCTCATTAAAAAAAGGGGGGGGGAAGGGGCCAGGTGCCTCACACTTACCTAGATACTATCTCTTTAGGAGGCTGAGATCTGACTCTTACCTCCAATAAATAACAAAAAGGGGAAAGTGGAGTGTGTGACAGGCTTAAGTAGTTGAGCACCAACTATGAATGAAAAATCCAAGGGAGAGTGCCCTGACCCTGAGTTCAAATGTCATCACTGGCACAAAAAAGGGAGGAGGGAAGTAGAGCCAGGAAATCCCCCAAAGGCAAATTGCTATACTTTAAAAATAGCTGCTTAAACAATGTAAAGATGATAAAAATCGACAATGCTTTCTAAAAAGATCCAAAAGGGAACACTTTTAAAATAAAACATGTATTTTTTAAAAAAATTAAAAAGTGACCTTGAAGAAAAAAAAACAATAGAATTATACAAAACTAAGGGAAGCAAAAAATAAACAGCTAATAATTCAAGTACATTTTCCTGAAAGTAAAAAAGAAATTGTATTGAAAGAATTCTAATAACTATTATCAACATAAAACAACCAAATGCCAAACAGTCAAGCAAAATTATTGTTCTACAAATGTGGGTAGGAATGTGAGGAAGAAACGGGAAAAGCAAAGGAAGGGGTGATATTGTCCACAAGGAACTGCACCTCTTTGTACAACTCAGTAATAATAAATAGAAGCAGGACCAGGCCAGGTGCCCATTCCTGTAATTCAAGTTACTCAGAAGATAGAGATCAGGAGGATTATAGTTTAAGTTCAGCCCAGAGAAAAAGTTAATGAGACCATCTCAGTTGAGAAGCTTGGCATGATGTTATGTATTTGTAACAGCAGATAAATATAGTCATACAAGCCCCTCAGTCAGAAGCCAGCCCTAGGCAAAAATGCAAGATGCTACCCAAAAATTAAAGCAAGAAGGGTCAGATGTCTGTGGCTCACACCTATAATCCTAGCTACTCAGGAGGCTGAGATCAGAAGATCACAGCTCAAAGCCAGCCCAGGCAGAAAAGTCTGTGAAACTCTTACCTCCAATTAACCATCCAAAAAGTCCCAAAGTGGAGCTGTGGCTCAAGTGGTAGAGCACTACCCTTGAGGGGGAAAATGGGGGGGGGCAGTTCCCAGATCCTGAGGACTGGCACACAAATGCATATGTGCAGCACACATGCATGCATGCACACACACACACAGAGTAAAGCAAAAGAACTTTTGGCATGGCTCAAATGGCAAAACACCTGCCTAGCAAGCTTGAGGCCCTCACTCCAAACCCCATTCCTAAAAGAAAAAAAGAAAAGAAATGGAAGTATATTTTGGGGGCATCTGTTTGAAAAGGACTTTTGACTTGCAAGGGAAAGTATCAGCATTTTCAACATCAATAGCAGCAATGTGTCTGGTGGAAATGAAATAAATAAAAGTTCCAAGGAAACAAAATTGGCCAGTAGTTTTTCTAGTTTTAGAGAAAAAACAAAGCCCTGAATTTTAAATATAGGACAAACATTATCTACATGTAAGATAATACTACTATTACAGAACCACTACAACTAAATATCTTAGAGACATCAATCTGAAAACTGATGATTGATGTGTTAACTTCATGTTAGCATAATAAAACATGAGGCAGTTTAACAGAAAAGTTATTCTGGTTCTAGGGTTTCTAGTCTAGTCTCTAGCAGAGGCTGTAGATCCTGGCAGGAGCAGGTGACAAAGGAAACCACTTCTATCTACAGCCAGGAAGCAGAGAGGCCAAGTGTGGGTTCCCACAATAGTCTTTGAGGCGCTCCCCAGGGACCCAAGGACCTTCTTTCTAGACCCCAGTTTTCTCTCAGTGATTTTACTTCTGCTCAAAGTGCCACCCTGGGGACCAAGCAGCCCCCTCCATAGGACACATCCAAACCATAGGCTCCATGTTCTTGAGCTAAACATCCTTCAGGTATTGTAGAGACTTACAAAAAGAACTACAACAGTAGACGCACAAATCAGTGGTAGAGTGCTTATGTAGCATGGCTGAGGCCCTGGGTTCCAGCCTTAACTCTGAAAGGAGAGGAGGAGGTGGAGGTGGAGGAGGAGAAGGAGGAGGAGGGGGGGTAGGGGAGGGAGAGGGAGAGGAGGAGGAGGACGATATTCACCTACTGGTGAATATCAATTAGGATCTAACATTTAAAAAAATTTGTTATTATAAAGGTGATGTACAGAGGGGTTACAGTTACATAAGTCAGGTAATGAGCACATTTCTTTTGAGACAATGTCACCCCTTCCCTCTCTTCCTGTTTTTTCCTGTCATTTCCCACCTACAAGTTGTATGGTGCATTTTAACAGTGTGCAATGAGTACCACTGTTGCATTTGTTCACCCTTTGTCCATTTGTGTGCCCCCCTTATACTCCCAAAGACATATAAATAAACAAATGGAACAAAAAGGAAAGAAAAAAAAACAGCAAAAAAGAAAACCCTTTTTTTTCCATTTCCTGGAGTTAATTTTGATGACTATTATTTTGTATGATCAGCTGCCTTTTTATTCCTCTCCTAAGAGTATTCTCCTTTGGTCTCACTGTGTGAATGCCTAGAGACCTGTATAATTTATTATAGGACCTAACAAAATTAGATTTAAATGTAATAGATTAATAGGAAAGACAAGTTGCATGATACCTAGGAAAGACAATCATTTACAAAGAAGCCCATAAGTCTCAGAGCTGGAAGCTTGATAGCACGGAAGTGAAGTGAAAAGGAAGTACGAAGTACTTCCGATTATCACATGGTGCCGCCCACCTACTTGGAAGACTGGAGTCACGTGTACTTATTACAGATTATATAGCATGCAGAGAAATGACCATAACATTCAGAATATTGAACCATCCTAACTTAAAGTTAAGGCCTATAGTTAAACCAGCAATGTGGGTAATCTAATAAATAAAAAGAGCTAATATTTGTCTGAAACAATAGGATGAAGTGAGGAACAATAGAAATGAAGTGAGGAGAGAGGAAAACTAAACCATTATGCTTACATCAGAAGCCCTCTCATGAACACAGATCTGAAGAATGAGCTAAAGTTGACTATGTGGAGGGTATCCTCAAATGACCACATTTGTGCCAGCCACTTGTGTCTCATACCTGTTATCCTAGCTACTCAGGAGGCTGACATCTCAAGAGTCATGATTTGAAGCCAGCCTGGGCAGAGAAGACTCCTATTGCTAATAATCCAGCAAAAGGCCAGAAGCAGAAGTTTGGCTAAAGTGGTAGAGCACCAGCAAAGGGAGCTCTTGAGACCCTTTGTTCAAGTCCCAATACTGGCACCAAAAACAAAACAGGTACATTTCTTTAAGTGGGAGGGAACTGGAAGTCTTGGATTCACCTAAATTGTTCCTCTGGTTAGATGAAACATACAATTAATTGTAGCCTGTGTTCTTGACAATAGTATGGAATGAAAAGGACACATTTAGTAAGCCCATTGTTTTCTGTAGACTAGCCCTTGAGCCAGCTTTATTATTATTACTTATTATTATTATTGCTATTGTTTTCTCGTTATTATTATATCACCAACCTTCATGATTCTTCTCTGTGGTGGAATGAACCAGGACTAACTTTATTAAATTTCAAAAAATCTTAACACTCTAATACCTATTCACATTAGCAGCTTTACTACTACTGTTACTGTAATGAATACCCAGGATAATCAACTTACAGAGAGAAAACATTTTGGCTCACAGCTTTGGAGATTTCAGCTCCTAATCAATTGGGTCTATGTTGAGGCATAGTGCCATGGTGGGGAATATGTGATGGACAACGCTACTCACCCAGGGCAGCCAAGGAGTAACAGAATGGAAGAAGATGTAACCAAGTCTCATTTGAAGGCATGCCCCAGGGTCCTCAAATCACCCACCAGGCCCCAGCTGTCTTAAAGTTTCTACAATGTCCCAATAGTGCCACAGTAGGAGCAATCCTTGAACACTTGGATCTCAGAGGGCCAGTCATCTAAGTTATCCACAGAGTCACTCCCCACCCAACCGCCCCCTGGCATTGTGTTGTCTTTAATCACTAACTTTTCACTTCTAAGAAAACATTCTTTAAACCAAAGTCATTTTGTCAGTAGCTCGTGAAAGGGAATATAGAGGTAAAATCAAGAACATTTAAATCATACCTGAAGTGTAAAGAATCTAAAATTTGTGTATTTTTTTTCAGAATAGATCATTGGAAAAAAATTCACTAAATGGAAAAAAAATTGTATCTGAACATATCTTGAAAAACTTTCATGTACTCAAAAAAAACACCTCAATTTCTGAAATATCTTATAGGCAGTAGAAGATGTTAATAACTCTTGTTTATCTAGGTACCTATAAGTCATAGCTACTCAGGTTGATTTGAAGATCACATTTGGAAGCCAGCCCTGGAAGGAAAATCCATGAGATTCTTATCTTCAATTAACCAATAAAAAGTGGAAGTGGAACTTTGAGTGGAAAAGTGGAAAACGTAAAGCACAATGCCAGGCCCTGAGTTAAGCCTTCGTACTGGCAAAAACAAACACAAAAATACACCACTTCCAAACAAACCCTTTTCAACCATCTTTGTAACTGAGTTTAGAGAATCAATGTATGTAACTCCAACCCATTCCATATTAACATAGATTGTCCATCACCTTGCCCTCTAGGATTTCAGGTTGGGCTAACCAACATAGAGCAGGTGACTCAATTTACAATGAATACACATTGCATGATGTTCAGAATGGAAGAAGAGAAACATCCTTCACTGGGATAAAGTGGAGGCTATTTCCTTTCTCCTAAGCACTCTGAGAAATCTTCATGGCTTTCTCCTGTTGCATCCATCATCAATAAAAGACACCTGATTTCCTCCTAGATGCCAAGCTTGCTTGATACTTCAATAGTACTTGAAGTGCTTCAAGTTTTCCTCCTAGACAATGGTGATATTTTATTGAGAGTAATTGTCCTGCCAGGTAATGGGAAATAAACATTAAACACTGATACTATCATTCCCTTGACTTGTCTAATTTTCCTGGTGTATAATGCATTGTGCCTGGACTGATGAAATCAACCTGTAATGGTAAATTACCTGCCAAATTGATTTGTCTGCTCTGTTCATTATCTTTGGTTCAAATATACTTGACATGTTTTTGTGTGTGTATGTGTGAATTTTTTAGAATTTAGGATAATAACTGCAAATGTCTCTTTGGAGATATAAACTTTGATTTAAAATAATTACCCAAAATATAAGCTAGTTAGACATTCACAAAAAAATCCTCAAGTCCTTTCTGATGTCTTCTGGTTACTAATAATTAATCTTCAGGCTCAAGAAAGCAGTAATAGTCTCATCATTCTTCTATACCTGTATAGGCCAGGCACCAAACAAGTTGTTTTCTGTTCCTTGGACAATTGAAATTGAAAAGTGTTTGGTCAAAATAACCTGAGGTCTTCCCAAGGAACAAAACAGAAACAGTAAACCAACTTTATGGCAAACTGCAATATTCTATAAAATATAAAGAAACACAACAACAACGAAACCACTTCTGACAGTAGAGGCAATGGCAAAAATTTTTAAGCTGCTTTTTTTTTCCAAAAATTTTATTGTGATTAAGTGGTTACATAATTTCCAAATTTCACAGTATTGTGCGATAGTGATGCTTAGTTAAAGTCACAAACACATTCTAACTTTCATGGAGCAAATTGTCTATCACGGTCTATAACATTTATGAGTTCTATGAGCTTTGCGATACAGTTATTTCTTCCACATTGGGTGGTATGCACATTTCTTTTGTTTTGCATAGCAGCAGGCGTTCCCTCTTTCCCACTTGTTCCCTCCCTCCCATCGCTGCCATTGAGTTGCTTAGTTCATTTTGGTCAATGTCCAGCGCAACTGATGGTCCCGCTGTTGTATGTTTTTCCCTGATTCCCTCTAGTTCTGTGTTGTCCTCCTGGTTTCCCTCCGGTGTGCACATATATACCATACATGTGATCAGCAGCATGGGGTTATTTAGTAGTGATTTGACCAGATGAGTGGAAATCCTTTGTTTCTTAAGTCTTGTTAATTTTTTCAAATCACCTTACATTTTGGATTTAACATCCACTTATCAGGGAGACCATGTGCTGTTTGTCTCTTTGCTCTTAGCTTACCTCACTCAACATGATTTCTTCTAGCTCCATCAATTTCCCTGCAAATGCCATTATTTTGTCCTTTCTAATGGCTGCATAATATTCCATTGTGTATAGATACTACAATTTTTGGATCCATTCATCTGTGGTGGGACATCTGGGTTGTTTCCATATCCTGGCTATTGTGAACAGTGCTGCAATAAACATGGAGGTGCACGTGTCCTTGTATACTGGTTCCTGTTGTTCAGGATAGATGCCTAGAAGTGGTATGACTGGGTCATAAGGGAGGTCAATATTTAGCTTTCTGAGGACCTTCCAGACTGCTTTCCAAAGTGGTTGTATAAGTGTACATTCCCACCAGCAGTGTAATAGGGTTCCTCTTTCTCCACATCCCCTCCAGCATTTGTCACTGGTTGACTTTAGGATGTGGGCCATTCTGACTGGGGTAAGGTGGTATCTCAGGGTTGTCTTTTCCTTCACAACCAGGAATGATGAACATTTCCTCATGTGTTTCTTTGCCATTTTTATCTCTTCTGAGAAGTCTCTCTTTTGTTCCCTTGCCCATTTAGAAATTGGTTTGTTAGGTTTGGGAGGGATTAGCTTTTTGAGTTCCCTGTATATACTGGATATTAACCCCTTGTCTGATAAATTGCTGGTAATATTTTTTTCCAGTTAGTTGGTTGTCTTTCTAGCTTGGTTGCTATAGCTTTAGCTGTGCGGAAACTTTTTATTTTAAGGTAGTCCCATTTGTCAGGTCTCTCTCCAATTTGTTGTGACCCTGGGACTCTGTTCAGGAAGTTCCTTCCTGTGCCTATAAGTTCAAGTGTCTCTCCTACTCTGTCCTGCAGTAGTTTCAGAGATTCAGGTTTGATGTTAAGGTCTTTAATCCATTTTGAGTTGATGTTGGTGCATGGTGATAGGCTGGGTTCCACTTTTATTTTTTTGCATGTTGGCCACCCAGTTTTCCCAGCACCAGTAGTTGAAGAGGCTGTGTTTCTTCCTCTGTATGTCTTTGGCTCCTTTGACAAATATCAGCTGACTGTAGGTGTGTGGATTTATTTCTGGATCTTCTATTTGATTCCATTGGTCTTCGAATCTGCTTTTGTGCCAGTACCATGCTGTCTTTGTTATTATGGCTCTATATTAGAGTTTGAAGTTCGGCATCGAGATCCCTCCCATGTTGTCTTTTTTGCCTAGAATTGTTTTGGCTATTCTATGTCTTTTGTTGTTCCATATGAGTTTTTGGACTGTTTTCTGTATTTCAGAAATGTATCTCATTGGGATTTTAATAGGAATTGCATTGAATTTGCATATTAATTTTGGCAATATTGCCATTTTCACTATATTAAGTCTGCCTATCCAAGAGCATGGAAGGTCTTTCCATTTCCTAGTGTCTTCTGTAATTTCTTTCTTTAAGTTTCTATAGTTTTCATTAAATAGTTCTTTTACATCTTTGGTTAGGTTAATTCCTAAATATTTTATTTTGGAGGGGGTTATTGTGAATGGAGTTGCTCCCTTTATTTCCCTCTCTGCTTGTACATTGTTAGTGTACAGGAAGGCAACTGATTTTTGTGGGTTGATTTTGTATCCTGCTACTTTGCCAAAGTGATTTATAATTTCTAAGGGTTTGGGGATGGAGTTTTTGGGCTCATGAAGGTATAGTATCATGTCATCTGCAAAAAGGGATAGTTTAACTTCTTCTGTCCTTATACGGATCCCTCTAATGTCTTTTTCTTGCCTTATTGCCCTGGCTATGGATTCCAGGACTATATTGAAGAGGAGTGGAGACAGTGGGCATTCTTGCTTTGTTCCTGATTTTAGGAGAATTGGTTGAAGTTTCTCCCCATTAAGTATATTATTGGCTATTGGTCTGTCATATATGGCTTTTATTGTTTTAAGGAGTGTTCTTTCTATTCCTATTTTCTCCAGAGCTTTTAACATGAATGAATGTTGTATTTTATCAAAAGTCTTTTCTGCATCTGTGGAGATAATCATGTGATTCTTGACCTTGGATCTGTTGATGTGTTGGATTACATTTACTGAGTTGCATACATTAAACCATCTAAACCATCCCTGCATCTCTGGGATGAAGCCTACCTAGTTGTAGTGTATGATTTTTTTTTATGTGTTTCTGCATTCTGTTAGCTAGAATTTTGTTAAGGATCTTTGCATCTGTGTTCATAAAGGAGATTGGTCTGTAGTTCTCTCTTTTGGTTGGGTCTTTCCCTGGTTTGGGTATAAGTGTGATATTGACATCGTAGAATGAGTTTGGGATAGCTTCCTCCTCTACTTCTCTGAAGAGCTTGAGCAGTATGGGTATTAGTTCTTCTTTAAAGGTCTTATAGAATTCTGCTGTGAATCCATCTGGTCCTGGGCTTTTCCTTGTTGGAAGACTTCTGAGTACTTCCTGTATCTTGTTGTAAGGTATTGGCTTATTTAATTGATTTACTTCTTTGCTCAGTTTGGGCAACTTGTATTTCTCCAAATGCATCCATTTCTGCTAGGTTTTCTTTCTTTAGTGAGTATAACTTTTGAAAATAGTCCTTTTTAATTGTTTGGATGTCTTGGGTACTTGTGATTTTTCCTGTGGCATCCCTGGTCTTGTTAATTTGGGTTTCCTCTCTTCTTTTCTTAATTAATTAAAGCTGTTTTTAATCTTAAGGTTTTGTGTTAGCTTTCTTTAATTGTATTAAATGTTTGAGGCCATAGAGTATAAAGAAGAAAGATTTATTTTGGTTTGAAAGTTTGAAATTTTTCACTCGGTGAGGCATATGTATTAGCTTGTGGTGGCACAATCCTTCACCTTATAGCCAGGCACACAGAGAAGAGGAGGCCTAGGATCCTCTCCAACAGCCTGTCACAGTGACTTAACTTTCTCCTGGTAGGCTCTACCTTGTAAAGGTTCCACTCCTAATCATGACCCCCTGGAGTCCAATCCTTTACCATGTAGACCTTTGGGGCACGTTTCTGACCTAAAATATAGCAGATTACAAGATTCACCTAGAAACTTCTGCTGATTAAAAAAGAACTTTCTTTAGAATCAATCTTTCCTTGTTTGACCTTTTATGCCCTCAAGAATGGCTTGCACTGGGCCTGAAGCAGAGGGTGGGCAAGATGGCGCCATCACTAAAGTCATGGGGGGGAACTCCTGAGTGGTAGGGTTAGGATGTGTTGCGGTCTGGAGCTGATTTGTTTGGTCTGAGTGTCCCCCAGGGATCTGTCTGTCTCACTGAAGGCTCCATCTGAAGAGTGCTGTAATTGGGAAGTGATGGAGGGGAAAGGTGTCGTGGGGAGGCCTTTCAGTCATGGAGGGTGCACCCTCTCTGCTCCAGCTGGAGATGTGGTCACTTGTTCTCACACTGCTTGCTATGGTGTACTGCCATATACCCTCCCCAGAGACCAAACCAATGGGGCCACCCAATCTTTGTCTTTGAACTGCCTAACTGTGAGCTAAAGAAACTTCCTTCTTTATAAAGTTAATTGTATCAGGCACTTCCTTACAGTCATTATTACAAACTGCCGGACCACTACAGGATTGGCAGAGCTGGTTTTTTACTAAATGCAGAGTCTGGTTTGCAGGAGGGAAAGCTGTGCCCTGGTGAACTCTGAATTGATGCTAGTGAGGCTGGGAAGGGCAAAGCTAGGAGAGGACCTCAGACATTCCCCACTGACCTTCCTAGCCAGGTAGATGTTTAGTTTCCAGGTGGATGATGCTGATTCAGAGAAGCACCACGGAGTGAGGTGAAGGCAGAGCAGAATGCAACAGTGAGGATTAAGAGTGTGAGCACTGGCATCAGAGAGAGCTGTGTGTAGACCCCTGATTTCTAAACTAAAGCTGAAGCAAATTTCCTGAATTTCTAGGGCATCCATTTCTTTACATGTGGAATGCAGACAAAAATCTCTTCATAGTTTTTTTTTAACATAAAGGATTAAATGAGGGCTGGGAAGGTGGCTCAGTGGTAGAGCACTTGCCTTGCATGCTTGAGGCCCTGGGTTCGATTCCTCAGCACCACATAAGAAAAAAGCCGAAGTGGCACTGTGGCTCGCGTGGTAGAGTGCTAGCCTTGAGCTGAAGAGCTGAGGGACAGCGCCCAGGCCCAGAGTTCAGGCCTCACGACCGGATCCAAAAACAAAAAAAACAAAAACAAAAAAAAAAAGGATTAAATGAGATGCTGTGTGTGAAGCAAAATGATATGGGTATTAATCCAGCTACAATCCTACAATGATCTGAGCTACTCAGGAGACTGAGGTCTGAGGATTGTGGTTCAAAGCCACTATGGGCAGGAAAGTCTGTGAGACTCTTATCTCCAATTCACCAGTTAAAAAGCAGGAAGTGGAGGTGCATGTGGCTCCAAGTGGTACAGTGCTATTCTTGAATGAAAAATCTAAGGGACAATGCCCAGGCCCTGAGTTCAAGTCCTGGTACTAGCACACAAACACAAAAATCTTAAGATTACTTACACTTTTTTCATGTCTTGGGCTTCATTTTATCTTTGTAAGAGCTGGGGATGTAGTTCAAGGAGGTCTTATTATTTCATTATACAAGAAGAGTAAATTGTTGAGAGCTCCAGTGCCAGGCACAGAGCACAAGGTCAACTGCAAAGTTGAGATACATTCAAGTCTTCCAGACTCCACAATCTACCCATTGAAACATACATTTAAATATTTTCGGAAGTGGCGCTGTAGCTCAAGTGGTAGAGCGCTAGCCTTGAGCTGAAGAGCTGAGGGACAGCGCCCAGGCCCAGAGTTCAAGCCCCATGACCGACAAAAAAAAAAAATAATAATAATAAATAAATAAAATAAAATAAATATTTTCCATGGGTTAGACATAGGAATTTATGTTGAATATGATCAAATATATTTATAGGTATTTATGGGGGCTTATGGTCTAGTGAGTAATAGAGATAATTATCCAATAATTTCACTTATAAATATAGCATCCACATCAGATCCAAGCACTAAGGCACAAGGAGCACAAGTCTTTGGAGATGTCTTTATAAAGAAACATGGTTAAGACTTGGGGTCAGAGCAACTTTCTGAATAACTGCCAGTAAAGCTGAGTTCAAAAGGAAGAGTAAGGAAATAGGAAGACAGTGAGGTTGGAAGACAGTAGAGAAGAGGAAGATTGATGGTGGTGGGAAAGGAGGTGTTGGACGTGATGGTGATGGTAGAGATGGTGGCGATGGAGGAGATGCCTGAGGTGGTGGTAGTTAATAGTGGTGGTAGCTGGTATTTATTGACCCTGTGCTTGCTTGTCTGGGTCAATCTAGAGCCATCTTAGATCTAATTCTTAGCCCCAGCGTCCTTGTGAATCTAGACTGCCAGTTTGTTCTAGTGCCTATGGGCAGGTATGATATTTTCCCCTTTCTTTTTCCTCTGTCTTCTTTCCTATGGCCCTGGTTGTTGGCCTTATGTGGAGAATTTGTTACGTATGAACTATCCTCACCATGATCGGCAGTCCACAAGCTTAAGCAATGGTCTGGAGCCTCTAAAGCTGTGAATAAAAATAAGCCTTGTGTCTTTCTCAGGTATTTGTCAGAGTCATGGAAAGCTGACTGATACAGTTCTTGAACTTGATTGTCTTTGAGCCAGTGTCTCTCTGTGGGCTCCTAATAACACCTGGGCTGGCCTGATGACCCCCATGGGCCTTCCTTATGTGTCTCAGGGGATCTAGCAGCCCTTGGTCAGAGTCTGTGCCTTGTACAGTGCGCTCTTTGGACACTTCCTGCATGAATCCCTCCCCTTTCTGGCTATCTTCCTGTCAGGGTTGTGTCCCTGGGGATCATTCACCCAGCATCTGTCCTGTGCTCTGCATGAGGTCATTGGCATGGGGAGGGGGCTGACAATGAACTTGGAGAGTGGGTTCCAGTTGCTGACTGGCTAGTGCCTCAGGCTACTGGATGCGGGGCTGGCTATTTCTTACCCATTCTTAGGAGTGTCGGAGGATTTGTGCAGTCTTTCCAGAGACAAGCACTGAAAACAACTGGATAATTTTTTTTCTTAATTCCCTTTCATTTTTCCCATTGTTAAAAAAACGTGGTAAAATATATTGTAAGGTTTGGAGAAAGGAGACTTCCAGGTGGTTGTTCAGGCAGAGGAGAGATTATTAGGAGAAAGGGAACCAACTGGCCAGCATAAGAAGGAGGCCTGCAGAGGGGATGGAGGGGGGGGGAAGCTTATCATGGAAATTATATAGGGGAGAGGGAGGAGTGACCACAGCAGATGGAGACAAGACCTCAGAGCCTGGGAGCCAATCACAGTCCAAAGAAAGCATGACAGAGGTGGATGAGGAAGACCTCAGAGGAAGAGGAAGTGACCTCAGAGTCTGCCCCTCCCTTCCCCGCCAGGTACACCAGTTAGATAACTGTGGGCCACGTGTTCATGGAAGGAGAGCAAAGGGAAGGGGCCATTTTTAACCTGGCAGACCTAACATATATATTCTAAAATTTTATATTATATATTATATTTCTATATTGTATATATTATAAAAATTTAGCCACTTTGTCTTTGGTGGTTCTGGGGATTGAACTCAGAGACTTGCACTCAATAGCATATATTCTGTCAATTGAGTCACATTCCTTTCCCATTTTGCTCTCATCATTTTATGATTAAGGCCTTGCCTTTTGCTCCAGCTAGCCTTGATCACAACACTCTTGTTTATGTGCTTCCTGTGTAGCTGGGCTGGCAGGTAAGAATCACAATGCCTCAATCTTTATTAAAATAGGCTCTTGCAAAGGTTTTTGCCTAGGTTGACATGATTGTCCTGATCTCTGCCTCCTAAGCAGCTTAGAATTAGAGCTATGAGCCACTGTAGCCAGTTCATTTTAGTTATTTTGCCATTCAGTGGCATTAGTCTGTTCAGATAGATGTACAACTTCCTCATTTGTTTTGAAAAGATGGTTGTCAAAACAGAGTTTGTATGTGTGATGGTAACAGAGTTTGAATTCAATCCCTCCTTGTTTCTTTCTGCTCAAGACTGGTGCTCTACCACTTGAGCCATACCTCTACTTTGGCATTTTGCTAGTTAATTGGAAATAAAAATCTCTCAACTTTGTCTGCCTGGGCTGGCTTTGAACCTCTATCCTCAGGTTTCAGCCTCCTGAGCAGCTAGGATTACATGTATGAACCACTGGCATCTGGCAGGTTTTACCTTTCTAAATATCAAAAAGATGTTTACCTTAAGGACACAGGCTAGTCCCGGTGCCTGTGGCCTTCACGAATTTGCACGGGTTACAAATATAGCAAAGCTGACAAGACACCTGCTGGGCTTCTAAAGGGAGTGTGAGTGTGCCGCAGGTCTAGAGTTCTGTGCTTTTCTCTCTCTGCTCTCCCTGCCTCTCTTCCCCTTTTGTTTCCCCAGCACTGGAAGTCTGTGCCGCAGAGGTTGTGCTCATCAGTATGAAGCCTGCAGGAGCAGAGTTGATCTGAGAATAATAGTGATTAATTCCTGCTTTTGTCTGCAGCCAGTGATGGGGGTGAGGGTGGAAGCGGGGGCAGGGAAAACCGAAGCAAAACTAGAGTTGAAGCTGGAGGCTTTTTTTTTTTAATTCTTCTTCTTCAGCACACATCATTATTTTAAGTTCGGAACCTGATCGGTTTTATTTTTGTGTCATAGGCTCAGAGAGCAAGTGACATTTTGGAAACTTTGCAGCTGCAAGGCAGAGATCTGATAGGGTCACTTGTGGCATCCAGCCCTGGGCTGGTCCCTGAGATAGGTAACTTCTGCTTTCTTCTTATGAGCCTAGGGTGAGTTCGGGACTTCTGGAAACCCAGCCACCATCTGCAGCCCAATGAAGAGAATCGATGTCTGCAGAGCTCCCCTCCAACATGGCCCGAAAAACAGGGGTCTCCCTACTTCTCTGCACATCTCAGACAGAAATGAATGATTTTACAGATGAGGCCAGCATGATTCTCCATAAGAAGTGCCTTTCTAGCCAGGCGCCAGTGACTCATGCCTGTAATCCTAGCTACTTAGGAACTTGAGACCTGGAAGATCACAAATTGAAGTCCATGAGACTCTATCTCCATTTAACCAGCAAAATGCTGGGCTGAAGGCATGGCTCAAGAGTAAAGCTGAACAAGGGTATGAGGCCCAGCTGAGTGCTGGTGGCTCACCCCTATGATCCTAGCTACCCAGGAAGCTGAGATCTGAAGATGGAGGTTCAAAGCCAGCCTGAGCAGGAAAGTCCACGAGACTCTTATCTCCAGTTAATTACCCCCAAAAGCCAAAGGTGGAGCTGTGGCTCAAGTGGTAGAACACTAGCCTTGAGAAAAAAAAAGCTAAGGGGCAGCACCCAGGTCCTAAGTTCAAGCCCCAGGATTAGCACCAAAACAAAACAAAACCCCAAAGAGTGAGAGGCCTGAAATTCAAGCCCTAGAATCAATACAAGAGGGGAGAGACAGGCAGAGAGCACTTTCTGCGGAGACACCAAGAAGCAGAAGCTGTCTCTCCAGGGAGACCCATACCAATTCCCCTCTCCGAAGAAGGGACCTGGTGTGGGTCACCCTCCCTTGGGGCTGGGGTCCATTGCAGCCTTCCTGAAACCTACCACTCCAGGCAAAAAGCATCTTCATGCCCAGCCTAAGGATCCTAGGGCTTGGGAGGAGAGACTGGGCCATCCCTGCAGATCCCACCTCCTGCCTGACACTCAGAGCGGCACTGTGGTGCTTTCTTTTAGGATAACCACAGAGCCCTTTCTTCTTTTCCTCCTGGTTCCCCAGGCCCTGGGCTTGTTTGGATCCCCAGGCTTGCAGGAGCTTTGCTGAGGATGTGAGCCTGTTGTTGATTTATGGTGTATGCCTCCTGGCTGCGCGACTGCATAACTTAAGGGGATCTGTCTGTCGCCTGCAATGGGCCTTCCCCCCCCCCCTCCCAGCTGCGAGCAGAAGCAGCTGCCCTCCCTGCCTTTGTTTGTCTCTGCTCTCCTCTTAGCCATGGGGCCCTGTCTTCTCCCAGCACCTTGATTAGTGCACACGGGGCCCTGCCCACCCAGGGCTTTGGGCGGCTCAAGAATATACAGTGCCTTACACACAGTTTATGAGCGCCATAGCGAGCAAAGGCCATTCATAAACAGTGAGTCGTGGGTGGTAGCATTAGCTCTTAAAAATCATAATCAACTCTCCAGGTGGCCTCTTAAAGTTTCGTGGGGCTTTGTTGCTCATCCATAAAACAGGCTACTTTAGCAGGAGGCCCCAGAGCTGGCAAGAGTACAAAGCACATGTTTGGCCTTTGGGGGTCTCAAACTAGAACACAATCTCCAACTCCAGCCCGTGAGAATCTGGATCCACAAAGCACACGCGTAGATACACACACACACACACACCACACACACACACACACACACTCACATTCACACACAGGCTCTGTGCTCATCCATCTGCTCAAATGCGCATGCTCACGTGCACTGGAGTCTCACTGTCACCATGAACTCCGGGTGCCAAGGAAGCTGGTGCGCAAACCGCAATGCGCTCCATTGCGTAGATGGGGGTTCAGAAATGTTTCCCTGGTTCCCCATTCCCTCCTTCATGACTTCCCTTTTACTTTCAGATCTCCCTGCTCACCTGCACCCTGGCGCCTGTCAGCTTCTGGTCACCACTTAACGCCATCATACCCATCTGCCCCTTTCCCTTGTGTCCCAGCTTTTCCACTTTCTGGTCATAACTCCTTGGAAGACTTTTACTTAACCTCTCTGAGCCTCAGTTTCCTCATCTATAAAGGGCAATCCCTCAGAGAGATTGTTGAAAGAATGATGAGAGACATACCTGAAGTGTCTGTTGGTTTCTTTTGGTCTCAATACTGAAGTATCTCCACTTCCCGGGGGCAGTGGGACTCAAACCCACAATCAGCAAAAGGAGTCACCAACACTCAGTCAATCGGGCTAGGAATCTTTATTAGCCGCAGCGACTGTCCTTCTATACTATACTATACTATACTAAGAGCATTATACTAAGACAGTGAAGCACAACAATAAAGTCAAATAGCTCAGGGTATTTAAAGGCAAGATCCATGGGGGGTGGGGGGGGGTGGCCCACTCCCAGGTAGCCTGTGGTAGTTTCGTGATCAGCAAAGAAGCAAGTTACAGAAGCAGAGCTAGCAGTTAGTGATTACAAAATGGTGATTATAATGCTAGTCATTCCAATATCCAAAGCCATAGACACAAGGCAAAGCCCTTATCTCAAATCTTCCCATCAAAGAAGCAAGTTAGTGAAATAGCAATTACAGTCTCTATAAGCAAAGTAGTAAGTCCTCAATGCAAAAATGGCGTTCTAAATTTCTTACTTATTACACCCCCAAATCAAGCCATCTTCCAGGTTTTTCTGTTTCTTTCTGAGTTTCACTGTTATTTATAGAATTCCAGTAACCTGGTGTTTAACTCATAGATTTACTTCAAGCCTTTATCTTCGGAATGTTTCCTTTTAATGTCTAGCCTGGAGTTGTTTTGTTTTCTACAGGGAGATCCGGAATTTCAAGTTTGGCTCTATTCTTAATAATCAACAATTTCATTCTGTTTCTGATTTTATATTTTATATTCTTTTTGTGGGGGTCATCACAATGGTGACTGAAAGAAACAGTCTTTTAACGGTTTTGCCACCAAATGTTAGGCTAAAGGACAGATTTTGAAAGGTGAGATGAACAAAAACAGACAAATATACTGACCTCAGCAGATCAGATCAACTTTAATGGAAGTTGAAGCCAGGCACCAGTGGCTCATGCCCTACTCAGGAGGCTGAGCTCTGAGGCTCATGGTTTGAAGCCAGCCCAGGCAGAAAAGTCTCCATGAGACTCTTATCTCCCATTAACCACTCAAAAACTGGAAGTGGAGCTGTGGCTCAATGTGGTAGAGTGCTCGCCTTGAGCAAAAGAGCTCAGGGACAGTGCCCATGCCCTGAGTCCACGCTCCAGGACTGGCAAAAAAAAAAAAAAAAGTTGAGGAGAGATGTCAGGGTGACCTGAGGGGAAGGGGTGGAGGGACTTAAGTATGGTCCTGGGTGAGTGATAAGCATGAAGGTAGTTGGATGGTATGTGCTTACAAGTTCATTGTCTTTGGCCAGAAGTTGATTACAAATGCCTGGCTCTGGGAAGCTATTTGATCAAGTCCCCTGCTCCATGTGTGGCTTGCTTTGAGGAACTCAGCCTCTAGTCACCTGGGTGTGTGTGTGGGGGGGTGGGGGGGTGGTCTCACATTTCATTTTAAATTACAGATTTCCATCATTTTTATTATTTCCTTGGTCCAAGACATTGATCTGGGAAGGGATGTCCATTAGATGTTGCCACGTTCTGAAAGAACCTAGCTCTGGTTTTATCAGCAGGGCCAGCAAGGTTCTCCCCTGTTAGTCAAGTGTCCAATGGGGAAGAGAACATAGAACAGGGAGCAGTGTGAACCACTTGGGCTTCTTGCTCAGCCCCATCAAATCTTCTGGGCCTCCTGTGCTCTTTGGAAGTGGCATGGCTCAATCTGGGCGGCTGAAGCACACTGTGGAGCTCATTGTGGAACTCTCTCCCTGAATGCAGGAGAAGGAAGACCAGAGACTGACAGGTCCTAACCAAGTCAACACAAGGACCCACCCTTGGCTCCTGTCAGGCCTTTTAAGACCTGCTGAAATAGAGAGAAGCCATGTAACCCTGTTAGCAAGGGGGGAGGGCTACAGGGACCTGAGGCTGAGCAGCATCAAAGACAACATGCAAACGGGGCCTCACAGCCTTGAGCTAGTGCCTTACTATTTCTCAGGTGCTAGATTATTTTATTTCTATTTAATGTATATAATGCAACCCACACCCTTTGGCCGGTGAGGACCATTGAAAGTCTTGTGAGTATTCCTCGCAGTGATAACACAGGTCACCACCTAAGATCTGCCTAACAGAAAGTCTGCCCAGGACACAGCTGGAAGCTGGGGAATTTGCGTTCTGATTTGTGCTCCTTTCCTCATTTTCCTGGCACTGGTACCCTGCAGGTTCCAGGCAGCCCATGAGCCACCTGGGCTGTTCTCAAGCTGAATCCTGACTCTAGGCCTCTTCTGAAGATAGTCCCTACACTGAAAAGCCTATCCCTGCTACAGAAAATCACATAAACATTCTTCTTCTTCTCCAGGATGGTGTATGTGTTGGTCAGCTTTTCATCACTGTGACAAAATGACCAAGGAAAATCAACTCAGAAGGATGAAAGATCTATTTTTGGCCCAGTTATAGTCTGTGGTCCCTTGTCCCCATTACTCTGGATCTATCCTATGCAGAACAGTACATCATGGTGGGAAAGACACCCTACCTCACCTCACGGTGGGTGGGAAGAAAAAGCAAAAGAGACACAGGGCTGGGATCCAAATATCTTTGTCAAGTGTATGCCCCCAATAACCTAACTTCCTCCAATTAAGCCCCTCCTTAAAGTTTCACAGCCTCCCAATAGCACCAGAGTCTGGAGACCAAATCTTCAATACCTGGCCTTTAGAGGATTCCAGGGCTAAACTACAGCACTATGAATACCTCCACTTAGCCCAAAACAGTTTGCTATGGTTTGAGGGTGCCCTTCTAAGGTTCCTGTATTGGAAGCGAGTGTGGCAATGTTGTGAAGTGGTGAACTATTAAGAGGTCGGGCCTATGGGAAATGGTAGGTCATAGGGCCGGTGCCTTTCTTGGAAGGGATTAATGCTGCTATTGGTGGAGAAGTGAAAGTAGGAAAGTGAGCTCTTGGGAGAAAAGTTGTTGTAAAAGCAGACCTGGCCTCTGAGTCCTGGCTTCCTGGTTTGCCAGGCGATCTCTTCTTCACGTTCTTTCCCTATTGTGAAGACACCCACAATGAGGCCCTTTACAGAGGCTTGATTACTGAGCCATACCTTCTAGCACTGTAACTATTTTTAGTGACTTCAATGTAATCCCTGTGAAGCTAGGTGCTAGTGTCTCCTGCTTGTAATCCTAGCTTCTCAGGAAACTGAGATCTAAGGAAGGAAGTTCAAAGCCAGCCCAGGCAGGAAAGTCTGTAAGACTTATCTCCAATTAACCACCAGAAAACTAGAAGTGGTGCTGTGGCTCAAAGTGGTAGAGCACTAGCCTTGAACAAAAGAGCTCAGGGACAGTACTCAGGCACTGGGTTCAAGCCCATGACTGATAAAAAAGAGAAAACAAAACAACAACAACAAAAAAGTATTCCCTGTGATTCCAATGTAAGGGGTATACAAAATGATTCATGGGCAGAGGAAAGAAAACATTACAGCATCCCAACATTAAAACTGCTCTATCTATCTATCTATCTATCTATCTATCTATCTATCTATCTATCTATCTATCTATCTATTTTTGTGTGCTGGTATTAGAGCTTGAACTCAGGGCTTGGGTGCTGTCCCTGAGCATTTTTCCTCAAGGCTAGAGCTCTACCTCTTGAGCCATATTCCACTTCTGACTTTTTTGGTGGTTAATTGGAGATAAGAGCTTCGTGAACTTTCCTGCCCAACTGGTTTCAGATTTTGATCCTCAGATCTCAGCTGCTTGAGTAGCTAGGATTGTGGTCAGGAGACACCAGTGCTGATCTACTTTTATCTAAATAAGGAAGTAAATTGAGCTTTACTGCCATGCTAGTATTTGGGCTTACCCTGATGGTACAACCATTTTTTAAGTACCTGGGGGAAGTAGAGGGTGTGTATGTGTATGTGTGTATACACCCCTCTCTCTACATATATATATATATATATATATATATATATGTTGTATGTGTATAGGTATATATACAAATATTATGGTGTGTATATATACATATATGCATATGTATACATATACATATACATACATACATACATATATACCAATAATCATCACAAGATTGATAGGTGGCTTGCAAGGCTTTCTTGCAAAGAAAATGCAGAGTATAAGAGGAGAATGTGAAAACGGCAGCATAGATTCTTCTTCAGCTTCCAGTAGGAGCATGTTTTAGTTTTTACTAGATGTCAAAGTGGTATAATTAGACCTAAAAAGAAATCAACCAAAAATACATTAACATTTTGAGAAGGCTGTATGAATTACAGATTCATAGTCACCTCATTCACAATGGCCTTACCCTAAGTACATATGGTTCCCCGAGATGCAAGAGAATTAGAATGTCACCACACCTTAAAAAATGAAGTACAGAGAATTTACAAAAAAAAATCCCAACATTTTTTCATCAACATTCAAAGTCATGAAATATTTCAGCACTTACACTTAGTTTTTTTTTTACTAAACTAATAATGAGAAACGTTGAGAAGCTTAGAAGCAACAGGCCATAGTAAAACTGGCCAAAATAATAAATGAAAAATTATGGGGATGAACTTAAATGTAGTCTCTTGTCATACAATACTATTGATTTGCATAAAAAGCAGTCAGTGAATATTTGAAACAAACATGAGAAAACAATGCAATGTGGGAGTTTTGTTATGTAGCTAGATGAAAGTACATATGTTTCCAACATGGTGTTCAAAAATGGAACTTGTTACATTCTGTTTTAAAAACAAAACACATGAAGTATGTATTCATAAGGCATGACACTATAGGAAGGATAATTGAAAGACATGCATTCTCAATAATGGTGATATGTTGAATAAATGGTGAGTTATTCAGCTTTCATCACTGTAATGAATACCTGAAGCAATCATCTTATAAACAGAAAGTTATTTTGGCTGGTAGTTTTGGAGGTTCTAATCCAAGATGGATGGATACCAATGTTTTGGGCTGGTGGCGAGACAGTATATCATGGCAGAACCATGTGGTACAGCACAAACACATATCAGGAAGTAAAAGAGAGTGGAGAGGGAGCAGCGCCCCACAATCCTCTTCAAGGGCATGCTCCCAATGGCCCAGAAGTCTTAATTAAGCCCCACCTTATAAAGATTCCACCATCTCCCACCATCTCTGGAGGACCTTACATTTAACAATTGCCTCTAGAGGCATTTACCATCCAAACTAGAGCAAAGATTTAAGATTCAAACTATAATAAGCAATTTTTCAGAAAGTTAAGTATAAAAGCAATGAAAGTATGAAAGTATTGGTGTAAAGTATACAATTCTTCTTCTTCTTCTTCTTCTTCTTCTTCTTCTTCTTCTTCTTCTTCTTCTTCTTCTTCTTCTTCCTCCTCCTCTTCCTCCTTCTCCTCCTCCTCCTCTTCC
>NW_012267240.1:6426388-6427119 GCF_000151885.1 Dipodomys ordii | reverse complement strand
CTCTTCCTCCTCCTCCTCCTCCTCCTCCTCCTCCTCCTCCTTCTTTTGGTGGTGCTAGAGATCAAACCCAGAGCTTCATGCTTGCTAGGAGAAGTGCTATACCACTGAACAAATCACTACATCCAGATTATCATGGCTCAAATCCACTGCTGCATCACCTTGGATAAGTTGTCTAATGAAGGAATCCATTTTTCATTAGTATAATGAAACACTGGGGACAGGCTACTTTATAAAGTAAGAAAGTTTATTTAGATCACATTTTTGGCGTACAAGGTCTAGGGGAGATCACATCTACTGATGACCCTATTGCTGGCAGAGTCCTGAAGTGGCATGGTGCATCATGTGGCAAGGGACATGGAGCTTACACATATATGTGCTCCTCTTTTGGGCTCTCTCTCCTTATAGTGTTATTGCAATTAATGACTGTATAGATCTTAATTACTTCTTAAAGGCTCCACTTCTTTTTTTATTTTATTTTATTTGTGAACATATTGTACAGAGGGGTTACAATTACATGGGAAGGATAATGCGTACATTTCTTACCAAGCATTGCAGCTTCCTCCTTTGTTTATCCTTCACATCCCTTCCCAGCCTCCCCTCTCCCCCCCAGTCCCAATCCTCCCCCCCCACACCAATATTGTAAAGCTCGTTTTCGACATGACAACTTGTACTTCTCATTGTTGCAACAGGTCCACCTGTATCCTTAAACGACTTGTTTTTCCCCATCTCCT
>NW_012267240.1:6422123-6426158 GCF_000151885.1 Dipodomys ordii | reverse complement strand
CCTTCCCAGCCTCCCCCCTCCCTCCCAGTCCCAATCCTTCCCCTCCCTCCCCTCCCACCAACATTGTAAATCTCGTTTTCGACATGACAACTTGTACTTCTCATTGTTGCAACAGGTCCACCTGTATCCTTAAACGACTTGTTTTTCCCCATCTCCTCCACAAGTTATACTGACATCAAATATAGTGAAAGCAGGGGTTATAAAGGCTCCACTTCTAAACACAATACTTGAATTAAATATTCAGCTTTTGAATACCTCATAATGGAGATTAAATTTCAACACCTAGAAGCTTGAATGGCCCTCAGACCACACTTAAACCACAGCACCTGACATCCCCTTCTTCTGCTGCTTGCCTGTGAAATAGGAATAGTAATTAGGTTTCACACCAATAATATTAGTGAACCTCAAATGAATTCATATATATAAAGTGGTTAAACTGTGCTTCGCACATAATAGTACTAAAAAATATTGGCTAATGATTTATACCACCCTTGAAATGAATTTACAGGTAGACTCCCATAGAAAGCAATCAGCAGCTGGGATGCAAAGTTTAACACTGACACTCAGTGATCTCATTCAGTTTATAAAATAAAGCCTTTCATATGTAGCAAGACCTTGCTTTTATTTTTACCTCTCTTGTCAACTCTTTTTTATTAGTCTTTTTTAAAAGTTTTCATCCTTGGGGCTAGGAAGGTGGCTCAGTGGTAGAGCGTTGGCCTTGCATGCATGAGGCCCTGGGTTCGATTCCTAAACACCACATTAGCAAAAAGAAAAGAGCGAGAAGTGGCGCTGTGGCTCAAGTGGTAGAACGCTAGCCTTGAGCTGAAGAGCTGAGGGACAGTGCCCAGGCCCAGAGTTCAGGCCCCATGACCGGACCGTCCCCCCCAAAAAAAGTTTTCATCCTTTTTAAATCTAAGTGCTTTTACTCAAAATGTTAGGCATTTTATCTAGATCATAAGTATATCACCTATTGGTGACAGTATTTTCTTTTATTTCTTTACATCTTCTGATATTCATATAATTGTACACAGAAGGGATTATTTTATATTTGTATTTACATGTTTTGTAATTTTCCAGCAGGGAGATAGTAATTATTGATGTGTCCACCAGCAGGAATGACAGAGCCTCCCTTAAACCTGGGGTTTGTTTTAATCTGGCTTCATTTGTTAACTGGCTTGTCTGGGAACAGTGGTGGTGGTGGGCTCCTGGATACTGAGCCTGCATTACCACAAATGACCAGCAGGGGCAGCCTATGTTTCAGGTCCCTCTGTGTGTGAGGATGAGCGCTATCAGGATACAAGGAACATAGGTGGTCCTATGGTTGTAGTGCGGGGCAGAATGATACTGAACTGTGATGGTCCTTAAGAGTTGGGGTGGGAGGCCCACGAGAGGCCTCTGTTTCCGGAAAACTGGGGGAAGGTGATTGCTTACAGGATCAAGAACAAGTGGAAAGAAGCACTGTCCTTCTCCTCTTGGGTCATGTGGGAAGCATTTGTTTCTACTAGAAACCTTGCAAGACAGGAAAAGCAGCCCTTTGTGAGATGTTTTTGGACCCTGTGTCAAGTTCTGTGACTGGCTCTGTCAGTCTTGCTAAGATAGCCAAGCGGCACTTACCACTAGAATCTGAAAACCGCAACTTCCGAAGAAATGGGGAGCCACAGCAACATCATTCTCCATTTCTTGTTCCTTCTTAGTAGTCACTTTGTGTCAATGTGTGTGTGTGTGTGTGTGTGTGTGTGTGTGTGTGTGTGTGTGTGTGTGTGTTCGGGGTTGGGGAGAAGGAACTGCTGCTTCTTAAAAAAACTTTTATTTTTCTTTCTGATAAGACTCTCCAGAGAAACTTAACAGAAACCAGCCAAAATCTGAATCATTCTGATTACTCCTTTTAGATGCCCTAGAGTAAATCTTGCTCATTGGAATATTGTATTTTTCACCCAGGAAATGCTCCTGCCTCCCCTGCCTTGTTTTTTTTTTTTAGCATGTAATTCATGACCTCAGAATGACCTCAATAAAGCTTTCCTATATGAATATGTATGAGTTTCTCCAATAAAAGTGCCTTGCTTTCTTTGTCCAGGGAGACACTGCTTTGAGGATTCTCTCCAGCATGCTCCTTACTTCTGCAAGATAGACCTTTCTCCACTCTTTTATCCCCTGGTTGTGCTTATTAGCTTCACACTCAGCAAGGGGCAGACTCATGGCCCATTGTGTCTGGTTACAGCGGGCCATGCATCTTGGGGATGGGGAACAATGAATTGATCAGAGGGACAGTTTGGTGCTGCTGCTACCATACTGGTATCCCCAGCCCTACTTTTGTGCATTGTGATGAGGGCTTTGGGGCGGTGGGTTAGATGGCATTCTGCTTCCACCATTGTCTCTAGACTTTCAGAAATGCCTGACCTGGTATCCCTACCACACATTTCCCACCCTCAGTGGGCCGCCTGGAAGAGAAAATTTTAGCAAGTTGTAATGTCTATCTGTTCAGAGAAAGGTAGAGATGATTGTGAGGTCAGAAAGAGAGAGAGACAGAGACAGAGACAGAGACAGAGAGACAGGGAGAGACACAGAGAGAGAGAGAGAGACAGACAGACAGACAGAGAGTGATTGTAAGTGTCCTTGGAGGCAAAAGACTTGGGGAGAGAGCAAAAGCCATTTATTTAGGGCTCCAGGCACATCTCTCTCTATGCTCATCTCTCCCTCCCCACCCCCTTTTACCTCACCTTCTCTTTCTCAAATACACACACACACACACACACACACACACACACACACACACACAGGTATTCAATTCATTCATATATCCAACTACCAATAGTAAAGTCATCTGTTTTTCCACTTGTGTATTCATCCAGTCATCCATACACTAACCATGAAAATGGTTTCATACAGCTCATGGGGTTGGAGATGGCTTAAACTTACTACTTCTAGGACTTTACAGGTATGTAGGGCACTCGTCAGAGTCTGATTCAGCTTTGTAGGTCTAGAAACCAAATTTTGCTCCTTCACCCACAGTCATTGTACCAGGTCATAAGACACCCAAGCTAGACTGAGTAGCCAGTCCCAGTATCTCCTCCTGGGGCAAATGAAAGTCCAAAGAGAGCTGTCTTATCAAGATGATTGAATCTTCCCTCCTAGTAAAAAAAGATTCCTTTCTAGATAATGCTATGGTCCTCTAGCCACACAGCAGCTAGAATAGTTTGCAAATGTCAACCATGCTTCCCTCTAGCTTAGAACTTGCAATACTCTTTCATTGTTACTCAAATAAAATTCCAACTCCTTATGTCCTATTACAAGGCTCTGTGAGATCAGGTCCTGCCTGTCTCTCCAACCGCACCTCCTACCAGCCCTGAACATTTTGCTGCTCCAGCCTCCTCACTTCATTCATTTCCAATAGAAAGCATCCCATGACTCCTGCTGTGAGAATCTCTGCCTGCAGCTTTGACTCCAGCCCAGAGTCTGTAGACTCCATGGAGAATGATCCTGTCCACCATAGCACCCTCTGGGCCAGCATCAAATGGGTGCTCAAAGTATTGAACAGGTTAATGATGGAATAGGCTTTCCTTTGAACATGGTGGCAAGAGATTTTGAACTTTGCTCTGCAGAATAAAAAAAAATCCGTATGTGCACTTCCTCCTTTTTTTTTTCTTTGCTTTTACTTTACGTATAAGAGATGACACAACTGACTGCCTACATAGAGTAAAATAGCTGGCATCCTCTGGAAATGGAACTAGGTCTGGCTTGTTGACAGCAGGACTCTTGTGACACTGCATGGAATCCATGTGTCTGTGCTGCAGTGAGCCTGCAGGGAAGTTCTCATTTGGACGCTTTAGAAATGTCGCAGCTCGCCGGGCGCTGGTGGCTCACACCTGTAATCCTAGCTACTCTGGAGGCTGAGATCTGAGGATCGTGGTTCAAAGCCAGCCAGGGCAGGAAAGACCATGAGACTCCTATCTCCAATAAACCACCAGAAAACCGGAAGTGGTGCTGTAGCTCAAGTGGTAGAGCGCTCGCCTTGAGCTGAAGAGCTGAGGGACAGCG
>NW_012267240.1:6395863-6419193 GCF_000151885.1 Dipodomys ordii | reverse complement strand
GCCCCACCTGCCCGGCTGAGCGCGCAGGGGGCGCCACGGGCACACAGCTCTGCCCACACTGCCCTACCCGGCCCCGCTCGCCCCCGGCCGCCCGCACCCTCCGCCCGCTCCCTCCGGCCTGCACACTAGCCGGGATGGAGACCCAGCCAACCCAGAGGACTCAACGCGAGCACCGGAGGTCAACTGTGTTAGCTGCCCTCTCCACTAGCCAATCAGGACGCAAGTCACCTCTAAAGGTCGAGGTAACCCAAGACCATTCTCACAGACTTCATATTCCTGACATAACCTGGCACCTGGTCCTTACGGTGGTCACCCCCCCCCCCGCAATCTGGTATATAAGAGAATAAAAGGCAAATGATAAAATCCCCCCCCCCTTTTTTTTTTTACAGTCCATAGGTTAGCGTCCTTATCTTCAAGTAAAACTCTTCTCATCTAGGACCTGTCTCCAGTGTGACAGGGAGTGCTGACCGCTTGTGAGCTTGTATCATTTGAATTTAGAGCCCCCTTCTTATTTTGAATAATGCATTTTTTCCTCTAGTAGTCATCATGTTAACTATGAATTGTACTCAAGAGGAAATGGACTCATTAGAAATGCATCCATTTCACAATCTTAAATTTCATGGAAATGGAGGGGCTTTGGAAGAATGGAGCAGCAGGAATGTACACCTGAAGGATCTATTTCACATAAGGCTCAGGATTCTTTTAGTAAACTGACTCTCTTCACATTCCCACTGTTGATAAAAATGTACATACATCATTACTTCTGTGCTCAAAACCCAAGATGGTTGTTGGTTTCACATTAAAGTACTAAAACCACAACATTCCCTTCTCTACAAACAGAGGCTGTTAATGAGCCTCTCAGTCCCACATGCCATGTTGTTCCAGAATCTGAGCTTTTTTAGTCCTGCCCCACATCCCTGTCTTCTATCTATTGAGTCCCCTCTCCACACACCCTTTAAGGTCTCTATTCTCCACTCCCATCTTGTTGGTTCCACAGTCCAGCCCTTCGCTGCTTCTGGCTTGCTTAGTGTCAGAATGGGGAGCGTTAGTCCAGTCATGGGGTCTTCCACAGAGCCTCTGTACCCAGAGAGCTGTCCTGGTTCTGGCTTTCCTGTCCTTGGTTTGTGAAGCAGCCAAGAAAAGTCAGGAAAATGGAATTCGTGAATACTCACTGTGTTAGTCAGCTTTCCCCCAGTGGATTCCTGAGAGAATCAACTTAGATTTATTTTGGTCCATCGTTTCGGAGGTTTTGGTTCGTGTTTGCTTGGCCCAGTCATTTTGGAACTCTGTGAGGCAGAGATCATGGTGGGAAGCATGTGGAAGAGAAGAGTGACTCATCTCATAGAAGATGGGAAACAAAAAGAGAAGAGACTTAGTCTTCAATATCTTTTAAGGGCATGTCCTCTCTCCCCTCCCTCCCTAATGACTTAACTTCCTTCCACTAGGCTCCACCTCCTAAAGGTTCTACCACCTCACTTCAGTGCTATTAGCTGGAACCAAGCCTTCAAAACACAAGCCTTTTGGAGACTTTAAGATCCAAACCACAATAATCAGCAAGCAGGAAAGAAGCTAAAGTAGAAGAGCTGAGAAGTGTTAGTTCAGGTCAGCATCCAAAGCAGCTGAGACTTGTTTAGGATTTGTCCCAAGGTGCATAATAACCCTAGACGAGGCACCAAAATAATTTGGAGAGCTGTATTTTTCCCCGTCGATTTAGGACTGGCTGGTTCTGGCCAAGAAAATAAAAAGAAAGAAAGAGTAGGTGGAGGATGCAGGCCAGGAGCGACTTGCCAGCCGCCTGGGCAAATAAGGCTGAGTCTGAAACTGAGGCAGACCCAAAATTGCAATTAGCGTGGAAATGAAGATCTTTTCAGAAAAGAAAAGGACCCTGGAGCTTGTTCTTTATTGTCTCTCCCCTCCCCTGGCTCCCACCCAGACATCCCTGAGACAGCCCCTTGGCTCGGAGTCTTATGCATAGGCAGCCAAGACAAGGGGAGCAGTCACCCCCCCCCCCCACCTGCTTCTGGAAGGTACATGCTGCCTGTGGCAAAGGGGATGCAGTTTGGAGGCTGGGGATGGGCAGAAGGAAGACTTGTTCTCTTCAGGACCTACATACACTCAGGGATAGGTGGTTACAGATCTACAAAGGCCAATCCTTTAGGTAGATCATGAGACATTACAAAATAATTTTATGAAGAGCTGGTCACCCCCCTCTTTTTTTTCCTAGAAGAGAGCATTAGGTATAAAAAATAGATTCTCTTTTCAAAGCTGGGATCCTGAGCTAAGAAAGTAGGTGACTCAAACTGATTGACCCTTTTTGATCATAAAGATCCAAGGATGGCTTTTCTTTTTCACTCTACTTTTGTTTATAGAAAGTTCCAGAAACCTACATTTCACTCATTCTATTGATGTTACATTACCAGGTAAATGCATTTTAGCATTTAGTGAGAAGAGGCAGACACAGAGAGGTGGGTGATTTGTAGGCATAGTTCCATTTTATTCCATACCTGCTCAGCACAGGGAGTCCTGATACCCCACCAATGCATGGGCCTGTTCAGAGAGATGAAGTAACTTTCCTAAGGCTACACAGCTCACAATTGGTATGTACACTCAGACCAGAGGTTCTGACCCTACAGGCCTCAGGCACAGGCAGGAAGAGACACTTTGCCTTCCTGTGGCTTGCCAGCAGAGTTGGGAAGGACTGGAGTCTGAGAACCATAAAGCCTGTGGAAAATAGCCTGGCCATGGGAAGTTGCAGAGGTAGGGTCCCCCAGCCTGGGACTCCAGTGCTGGCTTCCCCACAATGAGCCCCTCAGATTCTAGTGCCCCTCTGGGCTTTGGCTGCAGTTTCTGATGACTGAAGTCTACTCGCTCTTCTCCTGCAGCTTCCTGCCCACCACAGCCAAGAGTCTTGGAAGATCAAGCTCATGCTTATGTACATTTCCCTGGGGTTGGGGTCTGGACGGGTGTGGGAGTGAGTCTGGGTTTTATCGGCTTTGCATCCCACAGTGGCCAAGCCCCAGCCAACTCAAGGGGTACCGCCCAGCCCCAGGTGACTTAGTGACTGATGGGTCAGAGGGATTGCCAGTGATGGGAGACGGAGGCCTGCTGTGCACATCTAGTGCCCAGCATTTATCCCCAGGATCCTTGAGGGGAAATAGAGTTGCTTTTCCTGTTATACAGATAAAGAGTGGCATTAGGGAATGTAAAGGGATGTAAAGTAACACTGTTCCGCTTGCCCCCTCAATCCAGGTCATCCTGCTTGTGAGCATTAAGAGTTGACTTCTGAGATAGGCTGGGCATTGCTTTTGTTTCTTATTTTTATTTATTTATTTTTTTGTGCCTGGTACTAGGGCTTGAACTCAGGGCCTCAGGCTCTTGCTTGGCATTTCTTTCCTTCCAGGATGGCACTCTATCACTCAAGCCACACCTCTTCCAGCTTTTTGTTGGTTAATGGGAGATAAGAGTGTCATGAACGTTCCTGCCCTATGCTGGCTTCAAACTGCTTTTCTTAGATCTCAGGATTACACGAGCTTGAGCCGCCAACGAAACTTTGGGTCCCAGGAAGGTGTCTGTGGGGATGATGGGAGGGTAGCAGCTGCAGGAAGACAGTGACAGTCAACAGTTGACAATTATACTATCAGCAACTCTACCACCAAACCCCTCCAGAACCACCACAGCTTCTGACAGGTCCCCTGCTTCTCCCGCTGACCTCCTTCAGTCTCTTCTCCACTCATCAGCCTGAGTCACTGAGTGGAAAGGCAGATCTTGGCATTTTCTACCAAGCCCTCCAGGAGTTCTGCATGAATGATCACCCACTTCTGTCCCTCACACCTGCCTGACCCCACCTCTGACCTAGATCCTTCCTCTGCTCTTGCCACAGGGCCTTGTACTTGTGTCCTCTCTCTAGAAAATTATGACCACAAAGAGAGTGGGGATACATTCTTAGGACCCCAACCTGCAGGATAGTACTTGGGGCTCATCAGATCTTCCAAGTAGTTAAAAAAAGCCTACATTTCTTGCTTATGTGCTTTGGCAGGTCTAATCTACTTATTTAATTAATTTATTTTTGTGCCGGCCCTGGAGCTTGAACTCAGGGACTGGGTGCTGTCCCTTAGCTTTTATGCTGAAGGCTAGTTAGTACTCTACCACTTTGAGCCACAGTTCCACTTCTGGTTTTGGGTGGTTAATTGAAGATAAGAGTCTCATGGACTTTACTGCCTGGGCTGGCTTTGAACTGTGATCCTCAGATCTTAGCCTCCTGGGTAGTTAGGATTACAGGTGTGAGCCACCGGTGCCTGGCTTCAAAGGTTTTCTTTGCAGACAGGTGAGCATAGGAAAAGTTAGATTAACCCTATCATGGTGGCCTCCACATAAGACCAGACCTGAAGAATAATCAAGGACACCCTCAAACTGTGGCAAGCCCTGCCCAGTTCCAGAGGGGCCAGACTCTCCTAGCACCTATTAATTTAGGACCTCTCTGGGTCATTTGTCATCCCATGTGACACACAGCTATTTGGGATACACTGGAATTTACATACTGTAAATACTGGTAGACGAGAAGCACAATTTTCTTAATGTCATAGTGGTGTGGTAGGAATTACCTCTGGAAGGGGACATCTAAGACCAAGTGTTCCCTGCCTGATGTGGCCACTGTGTCTGGTAGCAGAAGTGGAGATCAGGCTTTGAGAATTTGCTTCTCAGGTGCTAAGAGCAGAGACTCCAAGGACTGTGCCCCAACTGAGCACCAAGGGAAGAGAAATTCAGTAGGGTTGAATTCATCTGCTAGGGCTGTGGTGACAAAGCACTGGACACTGGTATCTTCAACAGAAGGTGCTTATGTTCTCCTAGTTCTAGAGTCTGGAAGTTCAAGATCAAGGTGTCAGCCTGGCTGAGGTTGCTCTCACTGGCTCATCATCCAGTGCTCTTTCCTCTGTGTGTGATGGATGAATGATCTCACATTCACTCCATGTTTTCTTTAAAGTCTCTTTCCCCAAATACAGTCACACCCTGAAGTACCAGGGGTCAGAGCCTCAGTGGGGGGTGTGGGGCATAGAGAAAGGGACACTGTGGTAGAAGGGAGTGGTAAAGCCATGTTGCCTCTGTTCGAGGCTCTGCCATGCTCTGGCCAACGAGGGCTCCCTCATTGGGAGGCCCCATTTCCCCAAGTTATCCTTTGGTTCTTCTTCTTGTTTTTCTTTTCTGTGGGGCTTGAACTCAGGGCCTGGGCACTATACCTGAGCTCTTTTTCTCAAGGCTAGCACTCTACAGTTTGAACCACTTCTCATTTTCTGGTGGTTAACTGGAGATAAGAATCTCATGGATTTTTCTGCCCAGGCTGACTTCAAACTGTGATCCTCAGATCTCAGCTTCCTGAGTAGCTAGGATTATAGGTGTGAGCCACTGGCATCTGGCCATCCCCAATTTCTTACTGTATTTTTGTCTTCAGAACCATCCTCAGAGGTGCACAGGACAATGACAGAGCCTCTTTGTGTATCTTGCAGGAAAACAGAAGTCCAGACAGGCTCAGGACACCATGATTGGCACCCAGTGTCCTTGATACACAGAATAATATTTGCCCCTCAACCACAGTGGTCACCTGCTGTGTATATATTCTTTTTTTTCTTTCTGTGTATGTATTCTTTTACCAGAGACTTTAGCTACAATGTCCGAGGAAAACTAAGATTCAATGAGCTGCCAAAGGGATGACACAGAAGAGAGTCTGTTGTTGTTTATTTCTTGGAGCATCCTTCCAATTCTACTTTGTAATGAAACTCCTGGGAGAACAAAGCCTATTTTCAAAGTCCATTTTCAGGGAACCTGGGTGGGTTTTCCCATTAATAAAAGCATGCGCCTCTTGCTTGGGTGAAAAGATGGCCAGGAAATTGAAGGGCCCTGGTCAGGCTAATCCTACCATGCTGGGCTTCAAGAGAGCCAAAGGTCAGTGACTGAGTTAGGAATCAGGGGAATAACAGGAAGGGTTCAATTTACTCCACTAACTTTAACAAGAACTCACCATCCTGGGCTGCAGACACTACACTGCCTCTGTGTGACTCCCTGAAACTAGAGAGGATGATGTTCAAATAAATGGATGATGAGGAGACAGGGTAGAAGGCAGGGTGGAGAGGTGTGGTCCTCAACAATGCAGGATAGATGCGGTAGGGGACAGGGAGGAAGGTAAAGAAGGAGTGAGTAGAAGTGGTCATCCGGCCATATTGTGTGTGCACCCCATATGATCTTGAGCTGCCCAGTGCCTGCTGTGGTCTGTGCTCCGGGTATTCCTTGGAGCCTGAATCATGCGAGAGGAAGCCAGTGAGATTTTGAGTACACAGCTGGGCTGGGCTGGGGACTTGAAGCACCAGCATGCTGCAGGGGGCGCTGGTAAACTCATGGGAGGAACTGTGGAGGAAGGAAGGCTCCCTGCCCTGTGGGGAGGCAGGGCTGTGGTTTCTTTTCAGTTGAGCTCAACTGGTAAGTGCTTTCCTGACCAGTCTTTGTATCATCAGAAGGGTGGGCAGGAAGGTTACAGCCCAGACTGCAAGCACCAGAAGTAGGAGGTAGGTGAGCCCACAGTGATGAACAGGCCACCAGAGGCCAGCACTGCTCTCATCATGACCGGGCAGCTTGGAGGCAGGGGCTTGTGGGGGACAGTGGCCGTCTTGTCCCTTGGTTGTTGTACTCTGACTTGGGGACATCCAAAAAGGAGCATACATGGACTGCTTAGGTCTGTAGAAGAGTAGTTGCTTTCCTTTTTCTTTCTTTTTTTTGCTAGTCGTGGGGCCTGAACTCTGGGCCTGGGTGCTGTCCTTCAGCTCTTCAGCTCAAGGCTAGCGCTCTACCACTTGAGCCACAGCACCACTTCCGGCTTTTTTCTGCTTATGTGGTGCTGAGGAATCGAACCCAGGGCCTCATGCATGCAAGGCAAGCGCTCTACCACAGAGTCAACTTCCCAGCCCTGCTTTTCTTTTTTAAATTCAATTTTTATTGTTATTATAAAGAGGATGTACAGTGGCGTTAAAGTTACATAATCAGGTAATGAGCACATTTCTTTTTGGACTGTGTCACTCCTTCCCTCGCTCTCCCCAGTTTTTCCCTCCCATCCCCACCCACAAGTTGTATAGTTTATTTTCAACATCGTGTCTAGTGAGTACCACTGCTGCATTGGTTCACCCTTTGGCCCTTCATCTCTGTTCCCCATTAACCCTCCCAAAGACAGATACATGAACAAATAAGATAGAAAGAAAAGAAAGCAAAAACAGCAACAAAGAAAAACCTTCTTGTTTCCATTTCCTGGAGTTCATTTCAATCAATATTAGTTTGTATGATCAGATGCAGATTGGCATTGTGTGTGTTCTTCTCCTAAGAGTATCCTCCTTTGGTCTCACTCTGTGTGAATCCCTAGAAAGAGTAGTTTCTTTTAGGCACAGATCTCAGTAGCTGTCAGAAATATGCCATTCCTTTGCCTGGAGGTCACCTTCAATGCTACCCACCCTCCTTTTAACATAACCGATTTCATATCATTGCCCAATAAACAGTGGGTCTGGAGGAAACAACAACAAAAACAACCTTAGGTTGCCTAAAAACATACTGTTTAAGTCTCTGTCTATTTATAAGCTTCATAAATGGCAAGGCAAAGGCCAGGACTGCTACTTACTTACTTACTTAATTTTTGTGCCAGTCCTGGGGCTTGAACTTTGGGCCTGGGAATTTCTGAACTGTTTTTTGCTCAAAGCTAGTACTCTGCTACTTGAGTCACAGCTCCACTTCCAGCTCTTTGGCGGTTAACTGGAGATGAGAGTCTCATGGATTTTCCTGCCAAGGCTGGCTTTGAACTGTGATCCTCAGATCTCAGCCTCTTGAGTAGCGAGACGTATAGGTGTGAGCCACCTGTGCTCTTGGTTGTTTGTATATTCTTTAATTTCTTATGTTAACTGGAGAGTGGAGATTGATTATTTCTTTTTCTTTTTTTCCCCTTTTTCTTTTTGGTAATACTGGGTTTTGAACTCAGGGCCTTGTGTTTCCTAGATTGGTACTTTAACACTGAAGAAACATTTCCAGCCTAGCTTTTTGCCTTGAACCACAGTCCCCCAGGATTATGGGTGTGAACCATCAGTGTCTGGCTTGATTCTTTCTTCTTTCTAATCCAGCTCATAGAAATGCCTCTGGGTTCTTGTCTTGTCACCCTCAAAGCAATCCCTGCACTTCACAGGAACAGAGACACCCAGTCTTTGGAGAATCAGCCAAGAGAAGAGAAAAGCAGGCTGGGCAGTGGGGGTGTTTCCTTGGGAGCTGCCAGAGAGGCTCCAGACGGGTGATTTAATGAAAAGACAAGCGTGTCCCCCACTCATCTGCCCTTCCTCTATAGAGGCAGGCACTTGGCCTACAATGCTTCAGCCTTTCCATTCTCCTGACATCTGACAGGGTGTCAGACTAGGCCCAGGAAAGCATCCTTGCCTGGCCTGGCCAGCACCCAGCGGATGCCTGGGGGGGTGGGGACAGGCAAGGGAGTGGGGCAGGTCTCAGGAGCAGTGGCATGCTGGGACGGCCGCCAGCAGACAGCTTTGTTTTTCCAGGTCAGTTTGCTAGGACTACTTCTCTTTCCTGGGACGCCAGCTGACAAGGGGGAGGGGAGGAGAGACAGGCGCTGAAAGGGACAGGCCGTGGCCACCTCTGAGGGTGGGAGCCAGCGCTTGGCAAAAGGGTAGGGGCTACCTCCCCCCCTCCCCTCCTCCTGCATTCGCCCTTCAGATCTGGCAGCCAAAGAAGCAGATGTCTCACTGGAGACCCCCATCCAGAGTCCCTCCCCCTTCCCCTGGCTAAGGACGCCTCCCCTCCTCCCTGAGGCCCACAGGCCCGCTGAGACATGGCCTGCCAGCTGTTAGCTCCCTCGGGTTGGCATTTGTGTATACCAGGCGCCAGGTGCCAGTGGGGTGTGCTGGCCCAGCAGCTTGTGGCTGAGGAGGAAGAGCAGGGCAGGGTAGAGAGGGAGGTGGCAGTCAGAGGCAGCTGAAAGGCCCATGGGGTTGCTGGGAAATGAAGGTGGATGCCACTTCCGGGCTTTGGGTCTACAGGGGGACTTCAGAGTCCCCACTAGCATCAGCTGTAATACAGCCTGAAGGCAAGGTAGACACCATGCTAAAGCCCTGCGCCCAAGCCAAGGATGCCGCACAATTCACTTGGGAAATTGAAACAAAAGGCCACCAACATCATTCATTTGGGGGAAAAAGAAAAAAGAAAACTCCACAAAAGGCCACCAACAGGAGTTCCTCCATGCCCCAGACTTGCCAAGGCCACAGTCATGGGAAGCAGAGCGCAGTGCCAAAAGATATTTCTCAGGCTGACTGGCAAAGCCTGTTCAAAAGCAAACCCCATTTTCTGCCGGAAGCCCCAGGAACCGCGTGACTGGCTCCTCTAAGCAAGTGGCCAGGATGTCCCCGGGGCTTCCCACCTCAGCTGAGGCTGCTGGCCACCCGCTGCCCTGCCTAGGAAACCATTCAGCCCCCCTCACCATGGCAGAGGCAGAGACAGCAGCTGCTGCTGTGAGGTCACCATGGTGACGGGTGACAGTCGGCACTCCCCCACCTGCGTCCTGTCCTAGGCCTGGCAGGCACCCCCCACCCCAGCAGAGGGACTGCAGGTCCGAGCTTGCCCACCGGCTGCCTTGGGGCGGCCTTTGAGTGTCAGACCTCCCTGAGGCAGCCCCAGTGGAACTGCAGGGCTCAGGGCTGTGAGCAGAAGCAAATGGGGAAACATGCCCTGCGGGGGAGCGGTGAGGCATTACACATGTATGCTATTGTTCTTACAAATAAAGTCAACTCATTACTCAAGCACAGAAACAATCATGATGTCAGAAAGCATCTAGGCTCCTCAAAATATCCTAGTTTGTCTCCACCTGTGTGCTCCCCCTGTGATTTACCATCTAGCTTGACTTCTAGCCTGACTTTTGCTGAAATTCTCTCTCTCTCTCTCTCCCCCCCAGCCCCTCTCATTTTGGTGTTGGTACTGAGGCTTGAACTCAGGGCCTAAGCACGGTGCCTTAGCTTTTTCTCTCAAGGCTGCTACTCTACTACTTGAACTACATCCCCACTTCTGCTTTTCTTACTGGTTAACTAAGAATAAGAGTCTTGCCAGGCACTGGTAGCTCATATCTGTAATCCTAGCTAGCTACTCAAGAGGCTAAGATTTGAGCATCAGGTTTCAAAGCCAGCCTGGGTAGGAAACTACTCAGAAAAGCCAGAAATGGCGCTGTGGCATGAGTGGTAGAGTGCTAGCCTTGAGTAAGCACAGCTCAGGGACAGTATCTAGGCTCTGAGTTTTATGCCCCAGAATAGGCGCGTGTGCGTGCACATACACACACACACACACACACACACACACACACACGAATTTCATAGACTTTCCTGCCCTGGCTGGCTTTGAATAGGGATCCTCAGCTCTCAGCCTCCTGAGCAGGTAGGATTACAGTGTGCCACTAGTGGCTGGTTTAAAAAGGATTCTTTACCAGGAAGCAGTCAGGGCTAGGAGAGAGATGGTCAGTACTCAGGAAGCACTTTAGAGGAAGGCTTCATCCCCACCCACAGGGCTGAAAAGAAGGGAGTGAGTGGGTATTAAAATCCCAATGGAGTACTGTGTCGAGGAGCTGGAGCCTTTGGCAAAGGAATTTGGCTACTAACAACCAGCAGTCCAGGTGACGGAGCTGGTGGGAAAAGATAGTGACTTTAATGTCCTTCTGCTCCATCTCTTGCCAGTGGCTCTCAGGAACCAAACACAAATGGATGATAAACACAAAATACCCTTAGTGAATTCTATAAAGGCCAGTGTACTGATGAAAATTCTGTGTCCTCAGCACAGATTTACAATTTCCTATAAATTACTGAATGATGGCAGATCACTGACTCACACCTGCACCTGAACCTAACATGTTAGGCTCATTGCTCTTCATATGAAGTTTTGAGAGAAGACTCAAGGAAAAAGGACCAAGTGATGAGTGCATAAGCTGCTATTTTTCACACCTGCTCAAGAGGCTCAAGTTGATAATCATGACTTCCTTATTTTATTTATGTTTATTACACATTGGCACCTCAGCAAATAGGAGTTCTTTCCATTCATTCCTTTAGGCTTAGTATCCTTGCTGGTCCTCTCTTTGTTGGGTGTCCTTGGTTTTCCCCTGAGTATTAACAAGGTCAAAAAGTACCAGGTGGTGTCCTGTGATTTCCTGAATTCTTCACATGGCCCTTCCTGGCTCTATTGTGTAGAAGTAACCCAATTTCTCCTTGATATCAGATCAAACACCATTCCTGCTGTTCGGATCGCTAGAATGAGAGGTCTGAGGGAGTCAGAGGGCAAGTGTGGCTTTCATTTGATAGAATCATGGTGATGTTCTCTTGGTTCTTTCCTTTATGCATCAAGACCTCCCAGCTCACCACTCACTCACTCTGTTGCAGTGACCAGATGCAAACATCACTGAATATGAGTCCACTGCTGGGTGCTGGTGGCTCATGCCTGTAATCCTAGCTACTCAGGAGGCTGAGATCTGAGGATCATGATTCAAAGCCAGCCAGGGCAGGAAAGTCTGTGAGACTCTTATCTCCAATTAACCAACAGAAAACTGGAAGTGGCACTGTGGCTCAAGTCGTAGAGCGCTAGCTAGCCTTGAGCTGAAGAGCTCAGGGACAGTGCCCAGGCCCAGAGTTCAAGCCCCATGACCAACACACACACACACACACACACACACACACACACACACACATATGAGTTGGCAATGAGAGACTACTTGAGCATCTACCCTTGAGTCCCAGACTTGGGTATTCCAATACAACTTTGACTATTGGCTGCTGGTTTAAGATGTTGCTGCGGACTTTGACTATTGGCTGCTGGTTTAAGATGTTGCTGCGTCTGTCCTGAAGATATCATCTTCCAGAAGGTACCAGACAACCTTTAGCAGACCATTCTACTTTACCAAGCCAGCTACTTCTGTTGGCAGGACATGAACCCATGAGGACTGGATGTGGTTGTTACCACCTGCAATTCCAGAGGTAGGAGGATGATGGCAGGCAAAGGCCTTGAAATAATACCTGCACAACTAACTACAGCAATAAGAGTTGAAAGCATGGCTCAATGATAGAACACCTGAATTCAACTCAAGTCACCAAATTCAAAATCCCAGTACTATTTCTCTACCCTTACCAAAGGTCACATGAGTTTATTTATTTATGGGTTGTGGGGCTGCTTGAACTCAGGATCTGGGGGATGTTCCTGAGCTCTTTTGCACAAGACTAGCACTCTACCACTTTGAGCCACAGCTCCTCTTCCACACGAATTTAATTTAGAGTAAATCTTCTGCTGTATTCAAATGCATTTCCTGGTCAAGGCCATGTGGTCTACAGATGAATGGTACCACCTTTTGAGCAGCAAAAGAAAACATGTAGTTGCGATCTATTCTTTTATTGTGCTGTGACTGGGACTTGAACTCAGAGCCTCTCACCTAAGGGCCATTTCTACTTATGGCCAGCACTCTATGTCTTAATCCATGCCTCCAGTTGTCTTTTTGCTGGCTAATTTGGGATTTAAAAAAGTCTCACATTTTTTTTGTACAGGCTGGTTTTGACCCATGATCTACATATCTCAGCCTTCTAAGGATTACATGCATGAGCCATGGCATCCACCCAATGTTATCTCTTCTTATAAGTTCTCTGCCCCACCAGGATACTTCTATTGGTACAGTGTCATCAACCTGCCACCAGGTGGCCTGCTCTTCACTTCGGGGTTGATACCACACTGGGAGCTCAGCACTGCCCTCTGCTGTTGGATGTGTGTCATTGATGGTGTGAGAGTCTATCTCACGGGGGAGGGGAAGGAGCTACTTCACCCTCAGGCCCAATGGTGTCTGGTCAGGCATTCCTGTGGGCTGGAGATACCCTCACCATCAGTGCCTGGTCAGCGAAGTCACACCCATGCCCCTCCCAGTCTTCCATGTCACCAATCTTCTAGTCTCAGTCTTGCTAAGTCCTTCACCAATTGGCGTTGGTATTTGGCTCTACTTATGAATCAGTGTAGAACTGTCCTTAGATCTTTCTCCTTCCATTTGCAGAGAGCAACCGGGGTGCTGCCCAAAGAACTGCCCACTGGCTTTCTGAGTTGCCTCTGCACAGGGAGGCAACGATGCTGGCCAGCTGCTTCCACCAGATGCTTTTGTATCCTTAAACCAGGCCTGTTTTTCCTTTCCCCATTAATGAGTCATAGGGGATTCTCCATGAAGCCGGACACACGTGTTGTGGGAGAGGCAGTGAAGGAGCAGGAGAGCACATTCTGAGAGTCTGAGCTGTCTGCTCTTATTTATAGGCTTTTGCCAGTCCTGTGGCTTGAACTTGGGGCCTGGGTGCTGTTCTTGAGGTTTTTTTTTTTTGCTCAAAGCTAACACTGTACCATATTGGACCACAGCCCATTTCTAGCTTTCTGGTAGTTAATTGGAGATGATTCTCATGTACTTTTCCTGCCTGGGCTAGCTTAGAACTACAATCCTCAGATCTCAGCCCCCTGAGTTGCTAGAACTCTAGGTGTGAGCCACCCAGTACACACTTCAGTGATTAACTTTTAAAGGTTTGGCTCACATGATTGAGGAGGCTTGGAGAGTCCAAATGGGGTAGGTTGGTAGGCTGAGACTCAGGGAAGAATTATGTTTGAATCCCAAGGTAATCTGTGGGAGGATTCTTGAAGATCAGACTTCTGTGTTATTCAGGACTTCAGCTGATTAGGTAAGCCCTGCCCATGTGATACAGGACATCTGCTATACTTAAAGCCTATCAGGGTAGATGTGATTCTAATCTAAAAACATTCCTCATAGAAGCATCTAGAAAAACATCTGGCCAACTATCTAAGCACGGTAGCCCAGCCAAGTTAACACATAAAATGAACCAATATACCAATATACTGTTTGTGTAATTTGCTTGTGTCTAATTTTGTAGACAATAGATAATGCTCAGTTCTTTATGAGTGGCTCTGCTCACGTAGTTACTTGGTGTCCCATGACCAGGGATTTAGTGCCTGCCAGAGCACAGAGCAAGCCAGGAGTTGCTTTCCAGATGGAGAATAGTTGTCCACAGAGGCCTGACCTGCAAACCTCAGAATCGTAGGCAGTTCCACTGGAGTTCTCTATAGTCAGCATTTCACATAGGCTATGCATAAATGTTTGTTCTTCCACTGTCTTCCCCTTCAGAGACTCCCAGAGGCAGAATAATTTGCTCTATAACCAGACAGTGTCTTGCATCTCAAAACTGGCAGCTTAGACAAGTTGGAGCAGCACACCTATGAGTGCCATATATTAGCTCTAAAATACAGGGCCTATCAAAAACTCTCTCGTTTTTTTTCTTTCTCTTTTCTGTGGTAGACTGTAAAATGTAGCAATTTGGCATACACTCCTGACCTCTTTGGACCCCTGGGTCCCTGAACAACTTCACAATATGGAATGGAGTGGAATTTTCACAGTTTCCCATCCTCTGAAGTGCATGTGTATCATGAAGGCACATAAAATGTCCCCTAGTTTGGTCCACCTGGTCCAATGTACACGATAAAGCAGCAAAGTGCAGTGAGTCTCTGTAAGTTGACAAGACAGTCAAGTCTTTATGGAGTAAGTATATGATAACAGAGAACCAGATAGTTGACGTGGCTCTGATGAAAGCCTTGTGTGTGCATGCACTGTTGTTTCTGCTTTTTGAAGGCCACTTGTTTTACTACTTAGGAGAGGAAAAAAGTCCCTCCTAGGATGATGGCACATAGCAGGTACCAGGAGAGTTCTGATTGGCTCTAATTACTATGTGACTGAATTCTCTACAACCCATCTGCACTATCCAGACATGAGTTACATGTTCACCACACCAGCCTCTCTGAGGTATTTGATGGCTACACTAATTTGTATTCATCTGTTGTGTGACGATTCTTAAGATTCACTCCTCCGGAAGTGAGAGAGGGACGGCTGTGCTGTGAAGGGGTCAGCTCCCCCTGGGCCTTTCCTTCTATTCCATGTAGGATTCTGCTGGTTAACATGCATTCTGGGACTGGGAAATTAAGTACAGGATAGATCCTCAGTTTACCCAACCTACTCAAGGAAAGTCTTGGTCCTGTCAAGGTTGTTGATCACCTGACTGCAACTCATTTTGATATGTGGGTATTCTGGCAATTGGAGCCCTTCTGTGGCTAGCATGAGCTCAGAAACAGTATCTGACAGCCGCTAGAAAGCCTGGCTCGTTTCCTTTCTCCATTCTTCTCAGCAATCTCAGGTACCTCTGGAGAAGGATAGGAGGAAGAGTCACAGTGTGGACCTGTAGTCACATGGCAGGGTGCCTACTCCAAGAGGCTGTGTTTCCTTTGCCCCTAGGCAAGGTGTTATGACAGATCCAAGAGAATAATAATTGAAAGGAGCCCGAGAACAGGTGCAGCACTGTTTCTGGTTACATCTTGCCAAACATCCTGTTCCATTTTCCTGGAATAACAGCTGAGTCTTTTTTTTTAAATTTATTTGGGGACTGTTACCAGGGCTTGAACTCAGAACCTCACTTTCTTGCTTGACTTTTTTTTCCTCAAGGATAGCACTCTTCCACTTGTGCTACACCTCCAGTTCTAGCTTTTTGCTGGTTAATTGGAAACAAGAGTCTCACAGATTTGTCTGCCTGGGCTGGCTTTGAGCTGTGATCCTCAGGTCTTAGCCTCCTGAGTGACTAGGATTATAGGTGTGAGCCACTGGTGCCTGGCTTATGTCTACTTTTTGATACAGCAGCCAGTGATCTCAGCCACATCCTCAACAGGGACTTTTCCAACTCAGGAGGTTAGCCAGAGGCCTCATTTACATCTTATTATAGTTGCCATTTCATGCACAAACCTCCCCTGTAATCACCATCTTGGCTCTGATGGTTTACCTTATTGGGTAAACCATCACTGCTTCTTGGTTCTTGGAAGCGCCTTCCTACATCCTGGGAAAGTCCATAATTATGTACATATCCTAAGCAAAATCATTAAACCCTGCCCATAACAATGTCGAACACAGGTGTAGTTGGTTGGTTTTCTTTGGGGGCGTACCATCACTTTATAATCACCTCTGCTTTCCTACAATCTAGCTTTGGCTTAAATAAATCAGTTCTGTTAAAGATTCCTCCATGGGTCTGCCTCTGACATCTATTTTTTTTTTTTTTGAGAGACAGAGATTAAGGAATTACCATTATCCTCTGACAAAGGGATTTGGGACCAAAATGGGTTTCTGGGTCTGACCATGGTGTAAGTTGTGATTCCCACTGTGATTTTTGCACACCAGACCTAGCATTTTTCTGCTTTCCTAGCTCAAGAAGTACTTTGAAGGTCTGCATACCTATTGTAGGCCTAAAGACCTCATGATGAGTTAATCAATGCCACAAATTCCTACAGTCTCAAACGCTTCCATTCCACCCCAGTCCTGTAGCACACTGGGGAGTGGGGGGTAATTATATCTATTGTGCCTGTGAGATACCTAGCCTTCACTATTCTGGCATCCTAACCCCCTTCCCCTACCTCCACCCCCAACCATTCAAATCAGGGAAGCTAATTCCACTGTAGTTTCTCCCATCGCCAAGAAGAGGGTTTTTGTTGTTGTTAGTTTGTTGTTGTTTTTTTCCCAGAATGCCTGTGCTATTGCATTAGTACTTTTTCTTATGGACTTCGAAGGGAGTGTCTGCTGGTCCTCCTGGGAAGTGTGGTTAAGGTGTAGTGGCTAGAATAGATCTAGACTAGATTCCCTCATCACTCCCAGCCTTTAAAGCTTTCAGTTCCCTTTCCTTTCAAATACTGAAAGTCTGCATTAATTGCCAGCCACCATCAAGTCCAGGCTTCCACAAGCCAACTTCTCTACAAATGTTATTCCTGGGTATTAAAGCCAGCCATGAAATCCTAAAGCTTGAATGGGCCCACCAGTATCATTAAATTCTACCTGATCAGGTTTTCTATTTCTTCTCCATCCATTGCCCTTTAGAACGTTCTCCTATAAGCATTTTATGGACATCTGCTCATTTTCCTAACAGTCTTTTGAGGTACTAGTTTGAAGCTTTCCCCTTCTGTATTAGGGATATGCTGAACTACAACTCTCATGGCAGGCAAGACACAGTGAGGGCTATGGAAGTTGCTATTCAAGTCACTTTGAAGTCACTTCTGGGTCAGCTCATAGGCCCCAAGCTATGAATCTATCCCACCTTTCTGCAACTCTTTTGGAAAGCATAAGAAATCTGTATCTTTAACTGGATTCCTAGGCTGGACGGTTAAATCTTCCCTACAGGAGATGAGGATGTCTCTCAAAGATGTCACTGAGGGTTTTTGTCTCTCCATCTATGTTCTGAATCAGGTATCCAGGAACGTCAAACTGTCTCTTTTCTATACACAACCAACTAAACCAATTCAAACCGTTCCAGTGTTAGTCATGGTAGTGTACACTCGAGAGGCTGAGGCAGGAAGATCTTGAGTTGAAGGATAGCCGGGGCTACATAGATGCTATCCAAACAAACAAACAAACAAACCAACCAAGGCATTCCACACTTCAGACTCAAAGTCTCCATAGCAAGCACAACCAAGCTACTCAATTTTCTAAAGTCTTACTTTCCATCTGCATTTTCCAATGTGATCATTTGAGTAATTTGGTGATAATTTGAGTAACTCCTCCCCTAGCCAACCATATCTTATGGATTTCATGTTCTCCCTTGCACAGGAATTAAATTACCCCGGTCTTCTCAAGTATATGAGCAATCCAATTCTAGAATACCATTTGGGGATTATCTTTCTCTGGGGTCACTTTTGAAAGTGATTCCTTCATTAATCAGAATCCCAATGGGAAAGAGATGGCACACTGAAGTAGGGTAATTGAGGAGGGCTTAACAATGAGATACTTACAAAGTTGTGAGCAGGCTCAAGGGAAATCAGTACGGCATCACGTACTCTTGGGGCAGAAACCAGGAGGCCTACTATAACACTCTTGGGCTGGAATAATCTGATGGCCTGAGTGACCAGAAACAGGAGAGGGGAGCGGGGAGAGAGAGCCCAGCCTCTTTTCTACCTTCTGCATGTCCACCAGTGCCTCTTATTGGTTGAACCAGTTAGAAGCAGCAGGACAAGGAAACTAACGTCTGTGTGTGTGTGTGTGTGTGTGTGTGTTGGTACTGGAGCTGGATTCAGGGTCTTATACTCCTGCTCAAGGCTGGCACTCTATTATGTGAGCCATACCTCCACTTGTGGCTTTTTGCTAGCTATTTGGGAGAAGAGTCTTAGAGATTTTTCAGCAGGGACTGGATTTGACTTGCAATCCTCAGACCACAGTCTTAAGTCCTATCTGTAATCTTAAGGTTTTTGGGACTCACAGTCTGCTTATACTTCTTTAGAGTTCCCCAAACTGATGCTGAGTCAAAAGGGCTTTTTAAAAAATTATCTTATTAATTTACTTTTTTAAAAAACAGTTGTAAAGAGTTTATTTAGCAAAGTAAAGGCCACTGAGGAAAGTGAGTAGCAGGACTTAGAGGTGTCCACCAAGTTGTCAGGGATCAGTTGTTTTCCCTCTCTCTCTTCATCTCCCACCTCCTTTGGCCATTTGTCAGATAGTGATTGGTTAGTTTGAAAGTAGCCAAACCCTCACTGGGCAGGGCTTGTAGGAGGCCTGGCTTTGGTCATAGCCAGACCTAAGACCTTCCTTATAGCCATGGATTGGGGTCAAGCTGGCCTGGATGGGTTGGCTGGTGTTTTTCTTCATTTCTCTGCTGAGTTTTTACTGATTGCTATCAGGATGTGGAGATGTGAAGCTCTGCTCTGGCTACTTCCTGTGCAATGGGGGTCCTGAGGGAGATCCAGGCCAGCTGCCCCAGGAGACTTGGGGGAATCGAGGGACTTTAAGCAGTGGTACAGATGCCTGTCCTCAGGTCCTTGGTGGTTAGTTTTTGTATCCATGATTATTTATAGTTCGACTTGATCCAGATGAGAGAGCACAAACTGTTAGTAACTTAAACACACAAGGCCCAAGCATGAGGAGCATGTGCAGTCCTGTCAGTCAGCGGCCCGACCATGTCAGGAGCCAAGTGGCTGACAGTAAGACTGTACTTCCTTCTTTTTGTCAGTCATGGGGCCTGAACTCTGGGCCTGGGCCCGGTCTCTCAGCTCAAGGCTAGCACTCTACCACTTGAACCATAGCTCCACTTCCAGCTTTTTCTGTTTATGTGGTGCTGAGAAATCGAACCTAGGACCTCATGCATGCAAGGCAAGCACTCTACCACTGAGCCACCTTCCCAGCCCCAAGACTGTACATGCTTTTATACCTCAGAAGGAGCTCATTTTTATGATGACATGTCCCTTATTTGAACTGGCTGTCATGGCAGACTCAGGACATGCAGAGGAAAACAGTATACCTTGAGCAGAAAACTACCTTGATGACCACTGGGAGAAGCTTAAGTGAGGCCGAAAGACCTAGAAAGGAGCCAGGCCAGACTCCCACCAGAATATATTCATTCTGAGCCATCTAGAACATTCTGGTCCTTCTACTAAGGCAGGTAGGAAGACAACTAGAAGACGAGGACATCAGATAGAAGTGCATGAGCTTCCCTGACCATGAGATGTCGTGGTAGTTGTGGGCTTCAGCGCCCTTTCGGATTCCTGTGGCTTAATGGATGAGGTGCTTACGTGGTAGTCTGAAGATTCTGAGTGGATTTCAGCTTGACCATGGAGGGGCCAGTTTGCTGGTCATGATTATTGCTCTTATGGTGACAGGTGACAACCTCAGGGCCGCCCACTCCCACTAACAGCAAGGGAAGGAGGGCTTTGTCCTAGATGGGAGAGAATGTAGTGTCCTTAGACTTAACTTCCAGGGGAAAACCAACCTAATTCATGCTCATATTGGGGCATGGAAACTTAGGGGACTCCCATTTCCGTATCACCCTTGAAATCCTCAGGATCCATCTAGAGCTGTCATATCAAAGGGAGGAGGACATGGCTCCTGATTTTAAAAAGATACAAATAGACACCTATCAAAGAATTGTGGGAACAAAGGAAATTTGAATGATGGAGAATTGAAGAGGTTCCAAATTTGTTGACTACGAAGGTTTATTGTAGGTAGTAGAAACATGTCCCTGCCTTTTTTTTTTTTTTGGTGCCAGTCCTGAGACTTGAACTCAGGGCCTAGGCACTGTTTCTGAGCTTTTCTGTTCAAGATTAACACCATACCACTTGGCCAAGCTCCATGTCTGGCTTTTAATTTTTGGTAGAGTCTCACGGACTTTTCTGCCTGTGCTAGTTTTGAACCTCAATCCTCAGATCTCAGCCTCCTGCGTAGCTAGGATTACAGGTTTGCTTTTGAGGTGCAGTTGAGACGAAGTCCAAGTGTCAGTTGCATATTTGGTTCAACCCAAGAGGAATGTCTGTGGGATACACAGAGATGCAGTAAAGATGGCAAGAAGCTAACAATCCTTTCATCTAAGTGGTGGGTCTGTGAATGGTCATTGGTTGAATCTTTGGTGGCCTTGAGACTTTTCAAAATAACATATGGACCACATGATGGGGAAGCTGCATCTTTCCATTTCCTCAGAGAAGTGGGAGCAGCTGGGAGCATCCTTCAGCTCCACAGCTGTCAGCTATGGGAGCTGGGCAGCATTTCTCCAAGACACTATTCCACAGTGAGCCTGGTTTTTCCCCAGTGCTTAGACAAAGCCAAAGACTTACAAATGCTCGACAAGCATCCTGAGCCACACTCCCCCAGCCCTGTGGCTACATTTCTCAAAATGAGGTCTCTAAATGAACCTGTGTAAAATAAGAAGATAAGAGACTGATTCCTGGGCACCAGTCTCAGCCCCCTCAAATCAGCAGGCAATGCTCTGTTTTTCCCTAGCTGATCACCACAAGCGTAGTAAATTATCCACTCAAATTTAAGGATCAAGAGTGAAATGTTGACAGTTTGTCACTAGCTGTGTGATCTTGGGCAATTTGTTTAACTTCTCTGAGCTTCCATAGTATTACAGGTAAAGTGATGACGAGTATCATAAAGGCTACTTTCCCTTCCTCTCTGGTTTGACTTCAGTGTATGTGTCTTAAATGTTCTAGAAACTGCTATACAAATATGGGGCAATGCTCAGAACAGTGAGAAATAGAGCTACCACTTCTCAGCATGGCATGGACAATATCCCTGTGATACAACAAAACCCTGAACTGCAAATTATTATCTTTTCCTTTTTCTGTTTCTCTTTTGTGGTCCTGGGGCTCAAACCCTGGGCCTGGGGGCTGTCCCTTAGTTGTTTTTCAATGAAGTTTGTTGTTTTATCACTTAAGCCATACCTCCACTTCCAGCTTTTTGTTGGTTAGTTGGAGATAGTCCCACAGCGGGCAAAAAAGAGTCTGATGGATTTTCCTATTTGGTCTGGTTTTAAATTGTGATCCTAAGATCTCAGCTTCCTGAATAGCTAGGATTGCAGGTGTGAGCCACTAGTGCCCAGCTACTATCTTTTCTTTTCTTTCTTTCTTTCTTTTTTATTTGGTGGCAGTGTTTGCTGGCAAGTGCTCTACCACCTGAACCATCCCCCATTTCTAGCGATCCTCTGTGTCTTCACAGATGAAGGCAGACCCTCACTGCTTGCTGCTATAACAAATGACCACAAGCTTAGTGGTTCAAAACAGTATACTTTTATTATCTTACCATTCTGAAGGTTACAGTCCTAAAATCAAGGTGTTGGTGGGGTTGTATTCCAACCTAGAACTGTCTAGGGGATAGTCTGTTTCCTTTTTTGTAGGAAATAGGAAAGGTCCTTAGGTCTGCCAAGATCCTTTCCCTCCATCTTGGAAGCCAGCAATTCTGCATCTTCCAATCTCTGTCTCTGTCTCTGTCTCTGTCTCTCTCTCTCTCTCACACACACACACACACTCCTTTGATTTTACATCTCTTTTTTCCCCCGTTGTATACTTACGAAGCCATTGGACACGCGAGGATCATCTCATCTGGACTATAACTGCAGTCATTTTTTGCAGGTGACAGACTCATAGGTACCGGGGAGTGCTGATTTCTTAGTTCCTACAGTTGTGAAATTAGTGAGTGGCATCTGACCCCAAAGTCCTCTTCTTATTCCCATGTCAGTTCCTCAAGGAGACTGGAACTAGTGAAACCACGACCCCTGCTAGGTCTTTTCTCTACAGCAATGCTCTGCCACACTGACTTCTGAAGACAGAGGTGGACTGAATCTTCCTCAAGTTGTGGAGTGAATCTAGAGGGAGATGCTGGCCTTAATTGAATACAAAGAAAGTGAAGAGACTTAGGAACATTTTTTTCTGAGTGGTGTGGTGCCATCTTGGATGCCATAGTTGGAGAGAGCAGGGGAAGATCATGGGGCTGGACCCTAGCTTCCTTTGGCAATCACATCAGGATATTCAAGAGGGAAAACATGGACAGGAATTGAGGGTTTGGGGCATGACAGGATGGTCCATGGAGACAACTGGGTAGGAAGAAGCTTTGGATCAAAGCACAGGTATGAGTGTGTGGAGGGGGTGGGGGGGGGGAAGGGGCTCCAGGTACAGAGTTTATACTCTTCCAGGCTGGAACCTAAAAAAGACCTTCTCGCTCCCATCATACTCCCATTCCGCACAAAGCATGCAGTGCTTTTATTTTTTTAAATGGTAGATTATAGAAACAATACTTATTTTTTTGGGACTGAAAATATAGATGAGCATAAGGAAAGAAACATTATGAAATCCTCATAATTCAGGCAGATTTGAATATGGTATATTTTACTCCATTTTTTTCCTTACACACATATTCATAATATAGATCACACTGAATGTATAATTTTATATTCTGCATCCTTTTCTAACCTTTTAAACCATTATTTGCTCTAGTCATTGAAAACTCTTTGTAAACATTGCTCTTAATGGCTACGTAATGATTCCTTAGAAAAATACTCTCATTGGGCTGGGAAGGTGGCTCAGTGGTAGAGTGCTTGCCTTGCATGCATGAGTCCCTGGGTTCGATTCCTCAGCACCACATAAGAAGAAAAAGCCATAATTGGGCACTGTGGCTCAAGTGGTAGAGTGCTAGCCTTGAGCTGAAGAGCTGAGGGACAGCGCCCAGGCCCAGAGTTCAAGCCCTACAACTGACAAAAAAAAAAAAAAAAAGTACTCTCATTGACCAGTACATTCTTTTGGGGGACAAATAAAGTTAAGAGTTTTACGATTTCATTTTTGCTATTATGTATGTTGCTTCTATTTTTTTTAAATTTAATTTTATTTGTGAACATACTGTACAGAGGAGTTACAATTACATGGGCAGGATAATGCGTACATTTCTTACCAAGCATTGCAGCCTCCTC
>NW_012267240.1:6321680-6395762 GCF_000151885.1 Dipodomys ordii | reverse complement strand
CAGGTCCACCTGTATCCTTAAACAACTGGTTTTTATTTTTATTTATTTTAAATTTTATTGTAAAGGTGATGTGCAGAGTGGTTACATAAGTAAGGTAATGAGTACATTTCTTTTTGAGCAGAGTTAACCCCTCCCTTATTTTCTCCTGCTTTCCCTACCTCTCCCCCTGCTCCCATCCCCCTCAAGTTGTAAAGTCAATTTCTAACATAGTATCTCTAGTGAGTATCACTGTTGCATTGTTCACCCTTTGTCCTACTGTTTCTGTGATTATCCTTCCCTTCCCCTAATCAGATAAACTAGTATACAAGAAAAGGGTACCAAAATCAGAAACAGTGACCACAGGGAATAAACCAGAGCAGAAAAAAAGGACCAAAGAAATAACTGCAAAAAGTACACTAAAAAAAAGAAAGAAAAGAAAGAAAAAGAAAAAAATAAAAACAGAACAACCTCTCTCTCTCTCTCTCTCTCTCTCTCTCTCTCTCATTTCCATATTGTATAGATCATTTCAATTAGCATCATTTTATGTGGTCATGTATACACAGCTACTGTGATCCTCTGCTAGGACTCTCCTAGGAATATATTAATCATTACAAATGAGGGAACTGTGGAGCCTCTGTTTCTTTGGGCTGTCTTACTTCACTTATTATGAGTTTTTCCAAGGCTCCATTTTCTCCATTTCCTTATGAATGGGGTGTCATTCTTTCTGATGGAAGCATAGAATTACATTTTATATATATATATATATATATATATATATAAATGCATCTATCTATCTATCTATCACAGTTTCTTGCTCCATGCATCTGCTGAAGGGTTGATTGTATGTCTTAGCTATGGTAAATAATACTGCAATGAACATGGTTGTGGTACATAAAGTTTTATACAATAGTGTGGCATTTTATGTGGTGTTAGGCTTTGAAAAAAAATCAAAGTATAGCCCTGTGCCAGTGGCTCATGCCTGTAATCCTAGCTATTCAGGAGGCTGAGATCTGAGGATCACAATACAAAGCCAGCCTGGAGACTCTTATCTCTAATTAACTGAAAAAACCAAAAAACAAAAAGCCAGAAATAGAGCTGTGGCTCAAGTGGTAGAATGGTAGCCTTGAGCACAAAAGCTCAGGGACAGTGCCAGGCCCTGAGTTCAAGCCCCAGGACCAGTGACAAAGTAAATAAATAAAGTAAAAATAAAATGAAGTAAAAGTAGGCTCCAGTTAGAATTAATTTAGAAAATAAAGTCTCTGGAAGCCGGCTTTTCAATCCGCCTTAATCCATTAATGTCAGCCTCATGATGAGAATCGACTGCTCGGGTGTCTGTGTATGACATTCCTGCCGGGATGTCATTAGAAATGGAGAAAACATACTGGAATTGGAAAGATTAATGGAGTAAATAATTTCCTTTCCTCTCCCCTTCCCCTTTTCCTCCCTATGTTTCTCTGCTTCCTTTCCTCCCTTCCCTTCTTAGTGAAACACACATAGCATTATTTTTCTCCATGAAAACATTTCTTCATTTTTCCTTCCCCTATCTCATCCTCCACCTGTCATTCTGATCAGCTAGGTTGCACCTACCTTCCCTCCCCTTGGCCTCTCCCTTCCTTTTGCCCTCTGGGTCTCTGTCCTTGGGCTTCTGAAACCCTGATAGGAGCCAGCCGAAGGAAGATTCTCAGGTGAGCAACCTGAACGTGTGTGGGCTTTAATGGCTGCCAGCTCACCCTGAGCTGCACGGCTGTAGAGGGAAATTTCCCCCTTTCACCCTGGATGGGAGCTTTGACATGCCTTTCATGAGCTTCTCGAGTTCGTCCATCAATGGTGCCCTCCAACTCAACAACACAAGGTACTTTAGCTTCCAGGCAGCAGTTGGGTACCTAGTCCCAAATCTAGGGGCTACACATCAATCTCCCACCTCTCACTAGGCTAAGGCAAAGGGCAGAGAGGCTCCCTAGCTCTGCTACTACTGACCTAGCTGTTTAGCTTTTTGCTCAAGGCTTGAACTCTATTTCTTGAGCCACTTCCCACTTTTTGGTGGTCAGTTAGAAATAAAAGTCTCATGCATTTTCCTGCCTGGGTGGGCTTCGAACCAGGTTCCTCAGAGTTCAGTCTCCTTAGTAGCCATGATGACAGGTGTAAGCAAATGGATTCAAGATTATGTTAGCAGTCTTCAGCTATCTGCTTTGAAATTCTGCACATAGACTAGCATTTCCCTTTGTATGGTGTAACATTACAGAGTGGTGAAACTTTTAACATTCTATTCAATAGTTGTGATCCCAAGGTGCTATGCCAGGCATTATTATCCCAGCTTTACGGATGAAAACACCAGAGGCTTGGAGAGATTAAGTAACTTGCTCTTGGCTCAACAAATGGAAGGGTCAGCACCAGAGTTGGAAGCCAGGTTCTTCCCACTGGAAGTGTGTGTTCCTGCCTGTATCTCGCCCTTCCCCATGCCCTCCTCCACACCCTCAAGAGAGTTTGGGATGAACATTGTTTCCTTATCCCCCTCCTTTCAGGAGAGCTCATATGCTCTGATCATAATTGTACTTAATTATGTGTCTAATCACTTGTTTCCCCATAATGCTTTTCCCCTGCCAGATGTTAACTTTGTGACCATAAGCCCTAGACCTCTCTAATTCCTGTGGAATCCCCAGCCTAGTGTAGTGCCTGACACAGTAAGGGCTGCATACGAGTTCATTGCATGTCAGATGGGTTCTTGGGATGGAGAAGGGATAAGAACGTGCCTATACAGCATGAGAAGAATTGCATGAGAAGAGGTATCATCATTTCCTCATGAAGATGTGAGATTGGGAGAGTGGGGGAGAAACACTTTTCCTTTGCTTAGAGTAGAGCATGTGTCAATGGGAGGGCACTGGGAGGCAAAATCTGGACAGAAAGTTTGAGATCAGAGTACAGGAGTCTACGCAAGGCCTCACTCTGGCTGAAAACAAAGCTGGGAAGAGGCCATCCCAGGCATGGAGATAAATCTATTAGGAGTGTTCCATAATAATTAAGATGTGAATCCCTGAGCAAGATCAACCAGGGAACTCGATGATTTGTGGAGGTTATTACCTCTTGGAGTTTCCTCAATGGGAACTGTCCTGAATTTTACTTATACACACACACACATACACACACTCTCCCCCCCCCTCTCTCTCTCACACACACACACACACACACCCCTTGTTGAGGATGGATGCTAGAATTCTTCTTAGGGAAGGGATTATTTTTTTGTCTTAGGAAAATACCTTGAATAAGCTCTTTGGGATACAAAGACTATGAAAGGCATGGTGTTGGCCGAGAATCAAGCAATAAAAAGAGACCTTTAAACTTCACTGCATGAGAAAATGAGAAAAATTTTTATCTCAGCTTGAGAAGAACAGAGAGAGAAGAGAGGTTGTGAGATAATAAAAGGTTGGCGGTTGTCAAATGTTTGTTACTGAACCTAAAACCTTTCTTACCACTTAAAAAGGACCCAATGACTCTGAGACAAGTTGCTGGGGCAAGGCGAAAGATTCATCCAGTACCCAGAAGGCCAAGAAGGTGGACAAGGGTCTTGAAACACCACTTTGTGCTGCTGGTTTAAATGTCTTGAAGGCAGTGCTGTGCTCAGGGAGGAATGATGTTTTCCTAGCAAAAGAAATCCTTAAAGGTGGCTACATTTTTTGATTATAAGAACCAGATTCTTGTATCACCAAGTGGCTAAACCAAGAGATTAAATTGTCTCACCAAAGGAGAGAGCCCAGACAAATGGTTCCAGAGCTGTGGGGACCTGAGCGCTCTCCAATTTTCAGCCTGTTGGCTATCCTCTGTGGGTTGGACCATGTCTGTCCATTTGTCATCCGTGGGTCTTCTTATAGGTACATCAGAGGCAGGCCATCCAGGAGAGAGGAAAGGGACTTTTCCTTTTGTATCTTTTAATTGTTATCAAGAAGGAAAGTAGCTTCTAAAAGCTTCTAGGACACTGGTCTTTAGATTACTGGCTGTGTTTGCCCTCTCTGATTCCATGCATCTAGATCTTATCTCACTCCTGGCAAAGGGATTGCCAGAGCCTCTCTGTTCCCTCATGGTTTGTTTCCTGAAGAATGGCTTATCTTTGGAGAGCAGGAGGATCATGCTTGCATGAAGTGGACAATGGGGAAAACCTGGGAGATGGCTGTGGTGGACAAGTTATGGTGTCTTGTGTGAGCGAAGAGCAAGAGAAGAGACCCTGAGGGGGACATCACCCAATGACTTTCTAAGAGAAATGTCTAGTCATGATGTCTGGGATACAATTAGCCTCTCCACCCATCCTCTAGCACTTTGTGAAACAGTGTCCTCACCAATGCCCTGGGCTAGTGTGCATGGAGGAATGTTTGCAGAGCTCATGCTGGCATTGTGTGGTGGTATAACTTGCATTTCCAATATGATCTCGGGGGTGTGATCGGTGTGTCTTCCACATCTCACTCAGCATACTAGGATCCAAGGTATTAAAGAGTTCCAGCAGAGATGACCAACGCCTGGCAACTTAGAAGTCTCCAAAGCTATATGTAAAACCTGGAGGCATGTATTGGATATCCATGAGGATAACTGGATTCACTTTTATCTTGGTTTCCAGTGGCCAAGAAGGCTGAGCTGGCTCAGAGATGATAGAGATGATAGCTTCATTGACAGTCCTGCTCAGCACTGAGCAGGAAACAGAAGTTCTGAGTTGTGTGTGTGTGTGTGTGTGTGTGTGTGTGTGTGTGTGTGGAGGAGGTTCTCAGGGAAGACTCAGGAAGGTCTCTGTGGTATCTAGTTAAAGTTGGCTTGGTTCCTCCACACCTGACTTCATTTGTCTTGGATTTCTCTCAGTCCTCCTTCTGGGAGCCATTGGGGCACTGGGAGGTCTATTCAGCTGTGACCCCTCAGGGCTCCCCATCCCCCAGCCCCTCAGCTTGCAGAGGAGAGATGCAGTCTCCCCTGCCCCCCTTGCTTGCTCTGGGAAGGACAGCGTGGGGGGGGATTCTTCTTACGGGGACCTCTGAGGGAGTTGAAAGCCGGGGGTTGGTGGGGAGCAGGGCAGGGAGGAAGTGGTCCTGGGGACAGTCAGACATTGGTCCCTGCACTAGAATGTTCCCCAAGAACAGAACTCTTTGTCCAAAAGGCGTTTTTAAGACACATCTGGCTTGTGTCAACAATTTCCATTTGGGCTCCCGAGGTGTACTTGTACTTCATTCTCTTGCATGTAGAGCCAAAGAAGTTATTTACTAGCAGTTGTGAGAAGCTCTGAATAAAACCTACAAAGACAGTTATTAAACTAATCTAGGATAAAGGCAAAAAGGAGTGTTAATTCTACCTGGCTTAACACCAACATGAATTCTCTGGCATCTTTCCGCATGGTCGAGACGGGGGACGTGCTCCAGCTAATACAAAGCAGAGTGGCATTTGGTTACATAGCAGGTGACAGCTGCTATTGCCTCCTTGGAGGGGCCAATGTCTCATCCCACCCTTTGTCAGAAGGAACCTTAAAGAGGAACTCACATGCCTTTGAGCTGCTAAGAACTTTCCATTTGGCATGCACTTCTGAGCCTACCCTCTCCTAACTTCTCTCTTGGGTGGTGGTGGGAGGTTGGGAACCTACATTCATCCAAAGTTTGCACAGCCCTGAGGTCTCTTTCTATATTATTGTTCCACTGTATTAGGCTCATTTCCCAAGTTTATATCATGGGCTAAGATGATTACTTCCTCTACCATCTTGTCTGTAACCCAGCCAGCAGGAAGGAGAAAAGGTCAGATCAACTGATCAGAACCTAGTTACATACTTCATTGAGGTCAGTTTGCCAAAAGGGTCAAAGAGGTATTGGAGTAGAGAAATGCTAACAAATGAGGACTGGGCTGGGAGCAGTAAACTGAGCACAGGGCCTGAGAGAAGACGGCGGGAGTTCTGGGCTTAATGTCAAGTCGCCCTTGACCCATCCAGAACTGATCTTAGGCCCCCGCCAGGTGATTAGGACCATGCAGAGATGAATGTCAGCACTGGTCAGCAATGCCTATCTTCAAGGATTAGAACATGGAAAGCAATGGCCTTTAGTGAGCTTGCGATTCTGTTTTGTTTTGCTAACGGTTCATCCTAAATGACACTTCCTATTGCAAGTGGATTGTATCCTGTAGGGACTACCTCACATTCAGGTGCAGTATTAGACAAGGAGTTGTTTCTAGGAACATTCAAGGTTTCTATGGAATGTCCTCTCCAATGCTACACTCTGAGCTTTAGTCCACTGATGACAACATATGTGGATGTGGCCACGAGGGTCTCACTCATCAGTTCTCCATATTTGTCTTCATGAGATACTACGCAAAAAATTGCATTTAGGTTTTGTAAGATATATATATATATATATATATATACATACATACATACATACATACATATAGTAAATAAGGTGTGTATTTGTTACATGGTATATATGAAAAAGCATCCTGATATTATTTATTTATTTTTAAAAGACACAACAGCTTAAAAGTAGAAATGATTCATGTCACTCTGTATCTACTCTGGCTTACTTACTTACTTAATTTTCAGTACTCAGGATTGAATCCAGGGCTTTGTGCTTACTAGGCAAATGCTCTATCACTTGAGTTATAATTTCAGCTCGAGATTTAATTCTTTCTTTCTTTCTTTTTTAATAAAGGGGATTCAAATTGGGAAAGACGAAGTAAAACTCTCCCTCTCTGGAGATGACATGATCTTGTATTTAAAGAACCCCATGGACTCCACTCCTAAGTTACTTGAACTGGTGAGAAACTTTGGCAAAGTAGCAGGGTATATAATTAACCCTCAGACATCAATGGTTTTCTTGTATGCCAATAACGAGAAGAGCATAGCTGAAATTAGGAAAGCAACCCCTTATGTAATAGCCCCACAAAAAAATAAAATACCTACGAGTTAACTGAAGACGTGAAGGACCTCTATGATGAAAACTTGAAAAACATGAAATAGATTTAATTCTTGAAAGCTGAAAATAATTAGATATTTGTTTCTTGGTTCAATCTAAGACTTAAAGAAATGAAAGCCATTTGTATTTGTTATCATAACTTGGTGCTTAGTGACTTTTAATTTTTTTCCAGTCCTGGGGCTTGATTACAGGGCCTGAGTGCTGTCCTGAGCTCAAGGTTAGTGTGATACTACTTTGAGGCACACAGCTCCATCGTCTTTCCTGCCTGGGCTAGCTTTGAACTGCGATCCTCAGATCTTAGTCTCCTGAGTAGCTAGGATTTCAGGCACGAGCCACCAGAACCTGGCTCTTAATATGATTTTTTATTGACCTAGGTATCAAATAGTTATTGAGCATCTTTCTGACAGACAGCAAAAATACAAGCAGAGTAAAAATCTTGGTCTTGGGAGATCACAATATAATAAGAAGTGAGTCCACTAACAGCAACTACACAGGAAAATGAGAGAATAATAAACAACAACTCTTCCAAGAATAGCTGGTTTTAAGTGCTAATCTATTATTCAACAAAATTTATATAAGAATACAAAACATATTTGTTCCATGCTTATTTTTCTTTTCTTTTCTTTTCTTTCTTCTTCTCTCTTCTCCTTCCTTTCTTCCTTTATTTTTGTTATCACATAGAGAATCTTTTTCAAGTGCTATGTTATTTTATATGTGATAATTTTCTTGAATCAAGAGAATTATGTTTCTATAAGAATAATTTCATCTTTCTACCCACTTTGGCTCATGTCAATGTAAGTTCAGTGTATTTTGTTTTAGAGATTAAGGATAAGGTATATTATAGAATATTCTATTCTAGGTCAGTTAAGAGTTATCCCCTTCTATAAGTAGATCAAAAAAGTTCTAGGTTTTAAATGCAAAAAGAACTTTCCATTGAAGATTTTTCCTTAAAAATGTTGATATATTTTATTCTTACAGAGACGTTAAAAGATCATTTAAGATCCAAAGAGAAAGGTTAACATAGATTCACTTCAGATAATTTTGGCTTTGGACAGAGGTTGGCCTTCTTCGTCTCCTCCTCCTCCTCCTCCTCCTCCTCCTCCTCTTCCCTCCTCTTCTGTGCTAGTACTGGGGCTTGAACTCGAGGTCTTACACTCTTGTTTGGCTTTTTGTTTTACTCAGGGCTAGCACCACTTGAGCTACAGCTTCACTTCTGCTTTTTGCTGGTTAATTCTAGCTAAGAAGCTGTCAGATTTGTCTACTTGGGCTGACTTGAACCAATATTCTCAAATCTCAGCTCTTGAGAAGCTAAGCTTATAGGCATGAACCACCAGTAAGTAGTGGCTTCTGAGTCTCTGGCTTTGCTCATGACAGGGGAAGACATAAATACTAGATCTGGCTTTTACTAGCTATAAGAAAGGATGAAAGTGATTTCCTCTGACTAGATATTTTTCTTTCCATTTCTTTTTTTTTGTTGTTGTTGTTGGTCATGTTGGCCCTAAACTCTGGGCCTTGGCACTGTCTTTCAGCTCTTCAGCTCAAAGCTAGGGCTTTACCACTTGAGCCACAGCGCCCCTTCCGGCCTTTGTGGTGCTTATGTGGTGCTGAGGAATCGACCCAGGGCTCATGTGTGCAAGACAAACACTCTATCACTGAGCCACCTTCCCAGCCCTCTTTCCATTTCTTTTTTCTTCTTAGATAGGGTTCCCTAGGTTGGCTTTAGCCCCCAGAATTCTGTGGTTATAGGAATGTGTTACCATGTTAGCCTCTGCTTAGACCTTCTGACAGGAAGCCAAATATGAATGAGTGTTGCAGACCTGAGGCTCTGTCTTCTTATAGGCTCAAAGGTAGGCAAAAGGGGAGGGAGCCTAAAGTCCAACTCCAGAAGTCAAGACTCTGCTGTCTCTGGCAGCGGAGGAGGAAGTTAGAGAGCAGCTCAGACAAGAGTAAGAAACTGGATTTACTCAAGTCTATACCAGAGCTAGCCTTTTTTGGAGTAAGCTGATTCCTTCCCTGTTCTTGTCTTGGTTTCTGACAGCCTCTTTTCCCCTTCCTCAATCACCTCTTCCTTGTTGTACAGTGGGTATTGATTATAAATAAAACAATGAATCTCATAACAATTTAGAATTCACAGTTCAGAGGTAAACCAGATGTCTTAGCTTGCCTTGGACATTCATTGTCTATATCTGTTGTGTGGCTTAACTATGAATAGCTCTCCATTTCACTCTCAACAGTATGTATTCAGATGATAAGTTATATGGTTACTCTAACTTTTTGTCTGTGATAAGACCCACTCTTTGGCTGATACTGATACCTGTAGACATCTTGGGCTTCAAAGAGATGAAAAAGTGGAAGGCTTTCCCAATCCATACTCTCCAGGATCACCTACTGAGTCCATTCAGGATCCTAGGGAGGGATAACCACTGAGCTATATTTTCCCTCAGCTGCCATAACATCAGGAGTTAGGCTAATATTCCCCTAGGAATCATGGGAATGTATCGTAGAGGGTGGTTTTCTTACTCCCCTTGATAGTAGAAGTTGTCCCCAAGTGGCTCCAAGAACTACAGAAGACATTCCTGGGTTGGGGATTCAGTATTTAGGGCTCTCCCTGGGACGTTAAAGTCAGAGACAGCTTGGGGAGGACATAACATGAGCACAAGACTATAGGTGGTCACGGTGGTTCAGAAGAAGACATAGGTGAATCAGTTCCAAGGCCCTAGGCTTGTCTGTTGGGAGTTAGATGGCCCTGAGGTGGGCTTTAACAAAGACTGTACAGGAAGGACACTGAGGGAGTGATAGCTGCAGCACAGGAGACCTTATACCCTCATCTCCCTTGGTTCCATCTTGAGCCCTGGCTCCCTGCCTGAACCTCAGGCAGTATTCAAAGCTCTTTCAGACAATTAAATTCTGAGGGCAGGACAGCTTTGGGCAGGACTAATTTGTTTGCTTGACTGCCATAATGATGGATTGGAGACAGATTAACCCTTGAGATCCTGAGTCCAACAGCCTTGATGGGGGATTGGTGGGCCAGGATGGCCCTGCGTACACAATTACTTTCCCGTGGGGCTCTTGGTCTCAGCAGATACCACCCCTGAGTCAGATGCTTTAGACCCCAGAAAAGTAAGAAAAAAAAGGAGGCTTGCAGACATCCCTGTCCGCACAAAGATAGGGAAGAAAACATGTTGTCTGACTTCCAGGTTTTCTTCTAAGTTTTTACTCATGTGGTTTTACTTTGGTCTTTTCAAAGTTTTACTTTTTATTTATTTTTAAGTCAGCAGTATCATAAAGTTTCTAGGAAGATGAAAGCTAGGGTTTCGCCAATTCCCTTATGAAAAGCCTGAGCTGGGTATTTCCAGGCAGTCTGAGGAAGAGCCTGACTGTGCCCCTTGACCTGAATCTTGGGAATGCAGAATGGCACAGGCTGCCCTGGCCGACACTCTCTAAATGGACAGACCACAATGGGTCAATTCTCTGCTCTTTGCTATTTAAAACAACGGGTTCCTTCCTGTTTCCTATGCTGAGTGAGGCGTCTTCTGTGTTAGAGAGAGGAAAAGAAAAAAAAAAGGAAAGCCAAGCATAAAGTGCCCCTCTGAGATTGAATGAACCACACATCTCTCCTGCTGTGGCCAAAGAGTTTCTGTTTTATCTGTACAGATGGCTCTCATTTGGTGTTGGTGGCATGTCTCTGTGAGATCATTTCCCCAATACTTGGTTCTTTAAACTGGAGGAGGGGAAGGAAAGAAAAAACTCCAACAACCTTCTGCACCATGCCTGGATGCCTTTAAGAAATAGAATTGCTTGAGAGGTGTGTGTTGAATTTTTGTGGGAGACTGAATTGAGAATGTGTCTGTTGGGAGGGAAGGAGGGAGAAAAAGGGTAAACCCCAAGGGCTGTAAGTAAGAATACCCTGTGCCCTGATTCTTTGTCCTCAAACTTGATGAAGGGCAAAGGAAGGTACAGCCACTCATTGTGAGTGAACAACTCCTACCTTTCATGACCTATTCATTAGGAGAGCAGACAGGAGCAGGACAAACATGGCCCCAATGAGTGGGGCTGGATGGGTCCATGGTGGGCAAGTCTTCTGGTGTGCCTCTCTTCCAAATTAGTCCTTAGTCTCCATTTCTCACACCAAGTGAGAGGAAGATCAGGAAGGAAGGCAGCTCTCCTTGTCATGTCCTAGTTGGACTGCAAGTATCAGATGCAACCATAGAGGATCAAACCATTCCTGCTTTCCTGGGGATGCCAACAGCTGTGCTGGGGTCTGAGGAGCATCCAGACTGTCATCTGTGGCCACACACAACTGGGTGGTTCTGTGGACCAGGAATTCCTGGAAGAGCCAGAGTAGCCCGAGCATGCTCAGGACCCTCAGTCACTCATTTGCCAAACACAGGCACGAGATATTCATTCTCCATGTGTGGATTTTACTTTGCAGAAGCTGTACCAAGATCAAAGTGTAAGAGACACAGGTACTCATTCACCTGGGAAGCAGGTCTCATGGAGGAGGTGCTACTGCTGGATCAGGTCTTTTCTTTTTCCTTTTTTAAATATAAAGGTGATATACAGAGTGGTTACAGTCATATAAGCTGTGTAATGAGTACATTTCTTTTTGGGCAATGTCACTCCCTCCCTCGCTCGCTCTCAGTTTTTCCTCCCATCACTCTCACAAGTTGTATGGTTTATTTTGACATAGGTTCTAGTGAGCATCACTGCTACATTTGTTCATCCATTGTCCCTCCATTTCTGTGTAACCTCCCCCTTACCCTCCCAAAGACAGAAAAATGAACATACAAGACAAAAAGAAAAGAAAAGAAAAAACAGCCAAACAAAAGCCTCTTGTTTCCATTTCCTATAACTCATTTTGATAATTATTATTTTATATGCACCTTTGTGTTTCTCCCTTAAGAGTATCTTTTTTTGGTCTCATATGAATGTCTAAAAACCTGTATAATTTATCATGTCCCAGTATATTTTAGATCTAGCAAACACATATGGGAGAAAACATGTATCATTTGTCTCCCTGAGCTTGGCTTACCTCACTTAACATGCTTTGTTTTAGGTCTATCCACTTCAATGTCAATTACATATTATTCTAACGGCTGTGTAAGTTCCATTGTGTATAGGTACCACATCCATTTGGATTTACTCATCTATTGTAGGGCATCTGGGCTGTTTTCATGACTTGGCCTATTGTGAATAGTGCAGCAATGAACATGGATGTGCAAGTGTCTTTATTGTATCCTGGCTTGTGATGGGCCAGGTCTTCTTGAAAGAAGAGGAAAGACTATGCTAGGCAGAAATGGTAGAAGATATTTCCTAAGAGAGATCAAGAGGTGAAAGAGGGCAGCTTGAGTTTGGAGAGAAATGACTCTCGGTGCCGGTGTAAAGAACAGAGACTTAGAGGTCAGATTGGAGGTGAAGGGTACAAGTATTTCTCTAACGTAATCAATGCCTGGAAGCTCCTTATTTGCAGAGGGGGCACTGGATGCCCACAGAAGGCCACCTACCCACCAGTTGCCACTTTCCCAGGTGACTCTGTGCAGAGGTCTCCTGAGAGTGTTTTAGGTGAGAGAAGTTATGGCCCCTTCCTTTTTCAGGGGAAGGCAAGACATTTTCTTGGCACCATTTACATGGAAATCTGGACACTTCCTGCCATGACATGAGGCCTTTCTATCTCCAGAGGGCTCAGACTTAGAGCCAAGGAAATCCTCATCCAAAGGTCCCCTTGCCTATTCATTGCCCATAGGACCTTGGGTAAATCATCAACCTTCTCCAATCTTCTGTGAGTTGCTGTGCAAATGAAGTGATGCCCAAGGTACTGCCCATTCTCCTAGCGCATGTAACCCTCAGAGAGCAGGACTCAGCCTCGTTTCTGTTATATCATGTGACCTGACTGAATGATCCCAGACTCCTGGTGTGTGCTGGGAAACCTGGAATAAAAATGAGTTGCCTTTCTTCCCTGTGTTTTTCTGCCTCTTATTTTCTTTCCTTTATTCCTTCCTGTCATCTCAGTCTTATTTTGTTTTGGCCTCTCCCTCACTGTCATCAATTCCCTTATCCCCTCCTTTCTCTTTATATTCTACTCTCTTCCTTTCTTACCTTCACTGGGTTGAATACTGTTTCCATTTAATTCCACTTGAAGCCTGTGAATCTATTTATATTTGAAAATAGGATCTTTGTGAAGGCAAATCAAATTCAGATGAGGTTATATTACATTAGCATGGGCCCTAAGTTCAGTGTGGCCAGTGTCCTTATGAAAAGCAAGACATTAAGCTGGGCCTCTGTGATGTACACCTCTAATCCTAGCTCCTCAGGAGGCTGAGATCTGAGGATCACAGTTTAAAGCTGGCCGGGGCAAGAATGTCCCTAAGACTTTTTTTTTGGGGGGGGTCTGGTTGTGGAGCCTGAACTCTGGGCCTGGGTGCTGTCCCTCAGCTCTTCAGCTCAAGGCTAGTGCTCTACCACTTGAGCCACAGCGCCACTTCTGGCTTTTTTCTTTTTGCTTATGTGGTGCTGAGTAATCGAACCCAGGGCCTCGAGCATGCAAGGCAAGCGCTTTACCACTGAGCCACCTTCCCAGCCCCTGTCCCTAAGACTTTTACTTCCAATTAACTACTAAAAAGCTAGAAATGGCACTGTGGCTTAGTGGTAGAACACTAGCCTTGAGCACAAAAGTTCAAGGACAGTGCACAGACCCTGAATTCAAGCTCCAAGACCACACACACACACACACACACACACACACACACACAGTGGAGATATTCAGATCCAGACATACCAGGACTATGCCACCTAACAGCAGGAATTGGGGTGATGCTGCTATTGCACATGGGGAATCATCAAGGATTTTGACAACCACCAGGAGCCAGCAAAGCATCATAGAGCAGATTCTCCTTAAAAATCTTCAAGGTGGAATCAACCCTGCTATGTCTTGATTTCAGCCACACAGCTTCTCCAGAACATCGAGATCATTCCTGAGGTTTGAAGTCATGTAGTTGTGATTCTCTGTTGGGACAGTCCTGGGAAGTTAAGTCCGCTCCCTATTCATTGTCTGGAGTGATTGACGGGAAGGTGGCCACTCCCAACCCATCCCTCCCCCTGGAGGCCGGCTAAGTATGCTTGTTCTGTTTCTGGTTTGCCTTCACACAATCAAGAAACACATGTGCAGCCTTTGAGAAAAGTGCAACAAATGGAAAGCATCAAGGTGTGGAGGCTCATGGAGACTCACCGGAGGGAAGGAGGAGAAACGATTGGCTGGAAACTGAGATTCTTTTCCATTGCATGAATAAATGCACTGTCAACCCCTGCTCCCCCTCAAAAACCCATGTCCTAGGGTCAGACACATGGGACAGGTAACATAAGGGCTGGGGGGAGGGGGACTCCATCTCCAGGTGCTGTAGTAGCTATTTGATATTCAGGAATTCTCTGTTGCTCTTATTTATTTGCTTACTGGCAGTACTGGGGTTTGAACTCAGAACTTCATGCTTGCTAGGTAGGTATTCTTGTCCTGTGAGTCATGCCCACAAGCCCTTTTTACCTTAATCATTTTGCAGATAGTGTAATACATTTTTGTCTGGGCTCTCTTCTGGCTGTGGTCCTCCTACTATGCTTTCTATGTAGCTGGGGTTATAGGTGTGACAAGTATTACTCCTGACTGGTTGGTTGAGGTGAGGTCTCATTAATTTTTCCCTGGGTTGGCCTTGAAGGGACATCCTTTTCACCCTTTCCCTCTCAGGTCTGCTTTGAACACCTCTACCTCTCTACCTGTCCCTCCCCCTCCATCCCCTCCACCTTACATAAACTTCTGCTCCCCTCAAAACAAAGCCACCAGATTGCTTAGCTTCCTCTCTTGGGTTTCTTTTGTGTCTAGTCTTTCCATCCACCTAACTTCTTACTGCCACGGAAGCTACCTCCCTCCCCCCCTCCTCCCCAAGCCCTGCCAATGGCACAGTCCCTCTGCCCTTTTCAAGGGCTTGTATACAGAACTGGAGAGCGTGCAACAATAAAAAAAAAGTTTCATGAAGTTAGCAAGGGAGACCCAACAGGGAAGGCCTCACAAAGAGGAAGTTCATGCCAGTTCTTCCTGCCTCCTACCTCAGGATGCCATGGGCTTCAGGGGCTCTACAACCAACAGCTCTGGTTAGGGAGACTCCCCAACCTTGCCAGAACCATGGGAACCCCAAAGCTCTTGTTTTCATTGTCAAGAGAAGAGACAGTGAGTAGAGAAGAGACAGTTGAGGTGGTAGCTGAGTTGTATCTGCTGGGGTGCCATGGGATCATCACATGGAACCGGGGGGAAGATGGTTCCAGAAGCTTGGGGGCCTGTGTTCTCAGTATAGGCCTCCTGTGGGCTTTTCCAGCCTGCAGTATGCATCCTGCCCCATGGTCAGTGAGCTGTTTTTGGTTTTCAAAGTTAAATACCATAATTAGTACTAATGAAACGGATTGGAGACCGTAGATGAGAGAGGGTTTTCAAACGCTCCCCACTCCTCCCGGTGACTGAACTTCAAACATTCCCCCTTTCTTAAATCATGGGGTGTAATTAATTCTTATACAAGCTCCTTACATGCTGGGGAGACCCAAGAAGAGGGCTATGGGATACATTTATAAGTTTATTTAGGGTAGAATGGAGGGAAGGAAGCCATTACACCTGTGGAAATTCCTTTAAGAAAATACTACCACACACAAAGACCACAAACAACGCCCCTGGAAGAGTCCTCTGAAGATTTTGTTTTGAAAGCTGTTCCCTGCCCTGGGTCAGCAAGAAGGAAAGAAGGGCTCAGCACTAAGGGGGAGGAGGGAATGGTCCCCCATGGTGGCTCCCATCACCCACCCACGTCTGCTGTCTTTCCCCTTCAGGAAGTTCCGGTGCCTCCTCTCAGCTCCAAAGCTACATCTAGACTTTTAAATAGTAAACATTCGTTATCCTTACACTCATGAATGGTTTTTCAAAAAGAAAGAAAAAAGCTAAAGAAGGCAGAGAGTCTATATATGACACAATCTGTGTGTGTGTGTGGGGGGGTGGTGTGGAGAGGAAGGAGGGGCTGCATAAGATTTATTTTTATAAACATCTTAATAAGACAGGCTGATTTCAATGTCTGGCTGTCAATAGCATCTGATGTTTTCAACTCCAGAATGACCCAAGTTTGGAGTGGTTGCTATGCAGTAAGGGTTTCTGGGGCCTCTCTTTGCTGGCTTGAATTCCTGCTTTCTTTTTGTTTCCCCCAAGCAATATTTATATATATTGCTTAGACTTTGCATGCCAGACCCTTCCTTTGCTCGATTTCTGCCTTTTCACCCTGGTGATCGTTGGGCCAGTCTGCCTGCCCAGAAGGACACCTGATGGAGAAGCTGACATCGGCTTTCTGGTTTCCTTCCTTAGTCAACTCACAGCCCTGCAGCTTCACAGATGTTCTCCCTGGGTTTGTTTTGATAGCCTGTTTTAAAAACAGTCCATATCCACCAACTGTTCAGATAATAATATTCCAAGTGGCAAGCAACTGTGATTATTTCCAGTGCTGTTTACTCTGACAAGCACAGCTCAGCTGGAAAATATTGAGCCAGGGGGAATTCCCCTTTCTTGCTCTTCTAATTGTGGCCCACATTTGCCACAAGGAAGTCTCATTTTCAGCTTTCGCTCACATGTGAGCCCTGTGTTCCCTGGGGAGGACAGGAAGAAGAAAGAACATCAGATGGAAGACATGTCATATGGGCATTACTGGCACCAGCAATCAGCCTCTGAAGCCAGCCTACTTCACTACCAACACCTAGAGAGAATTTTTAGCTCCTGCTGAAACATTAAGGAAAGGGCTGGGATCCCCAAATCCCCTTGTGAGCATGTTCTCCCCCCACCAATGACCTAAAGATCTCTCGTTAGGCCCCATCTCTTAGAATTTCTGCCACTTCCCTAATAGCATCACAGGCTGGGCACTAGATGGACCTCTGCTCATTATTGTTATTATTATTGTTATTATTATTTAGGGTTGGTTATTTCTTTACTTTTTTTTTTTTTGAGGTCCAAGACCTAAAAGTGGTACCTGCCACTTTTGCTCAGTGGCTAGTGCTCTACCAACTGAATCATAATTCCACTCACCACATGGACTTTTGGGGGGAACTCAAGACCCAAACTACAGAACATAAGAAGTGCTTGTTGGATGAATGAAAGAACTATTCAGTTGTGTTGAGCTTGTAATACACATTTCTCTAATAACATTTGGTTTTGCATAAATTTAGTATTTATATCAGATCTCTTTTCACCCATATTTGCCACAAACTTTGGTGAAGAAATTAATTCTTTTTTTTTTTCAGCAGGTCGTGGGACTTAAACTCTGGGCCTGGGCGATGTCCTTCAGCTCTTCGGCTCAAGGCTAGCGCTCTACCACTTTGAGCCACAGCGCCACTTCCAGCTTTCTTCTGCTTATGTGATGCTGAGGAATTGAACCCAGGCCTCATGCATGCAAGGCAAACACTCTACCCCTGAGCCACTTTCCCAGCTGGTGAAGAAATTAACTTGAGGAAGTTTTCTCCATTGTTTAGACTCACGGGATGGTGAAGCAGGAATTCTCAGGTGTGTGCAAGTCAGAAAGACACTTTCTGTCCCACTGTCTTGTCAATGATGGCCAAGAGCTTTGAATTTTCTGGGATGTGTTAGTATGGGGTGGGTGCAAAGGAAGGTCTGGGTAAGGAAGCTTTGGGCTCCATCCCTCATTTAAACAGATCACCTGTGTTTATTTCTATTTTACATCTTAGTGGCCTGGGAGGTGCCATGTATATGTATATCTGTCCTCTTTACCTGGGATACACACACACACATATTTATATATTTTGTTAGTACTGGGCATTGAACTTGGCCTCACACTTTCTAGGCAGGTGCTGAACCACCAGAGTCACAAATCCAGCCCTTTTTGCTTTAGTTTTTCAGGTAAGGTCTTGAGTTTTTTTGTCTTTGCCAGGCTTGGGCTCTGATCTTCCTACCTACACCTCCTTTAGGACTGGGATTACAGGTATATATATATTTCTTTTTAAATGAAAAACATATATTTCTTTTTAAATGAAAAACAAAAACATGGATACAGTCTAAGAAGGTTAAAAAAATCCAAAAATAAATGAACAGAAATTCCCCCTCTAAACTTATTTGGAGTAATCTTTTTTTTTTTTTCTTTGAAGGCACATTGGGCATCTTTCAATTCAGAACAATAACCCTGTGACAAAGAATGACAGGTTTAGAAAGCCAAGGACAGAGTGGGAAACTGGTAGTGTGCAGACCAGGATATAGCATCTCATACAAAAGTACCCTAGGTGGGTTGATGCAGCAGATAAAGACTCCAGGGGCAGTGATCTGATGGAAGGGACCAGGTGGGAATGCTCCTGGACATTCTTCTCTTAGCCTGGTTTTGTAGATCTCCAAGGCCCTCCCCAGCTCTCACATTCTGAGACTCTGTGACTCAGCTGGCAGCCCAAGGAGCAGTCACCAGGGGAAATGCTGCCTGCACACTTATTCTAGGGTTGGATATTTAAAGAGATATCTCGGAAGTGCTTGGGGAGGGAGGGGGAGCTGCAGACCCGGCTTTGCTTTAAACAGTTATGGATATCCTGTCCTGATCTCTCTGTCCACAAAGAATAAATTTCTTCCCCTAAGTATCTGACGTGGGTCCAGCTCATTGTGTGTGTCTCCCTGGCTCTGGGCTATGCATCTCGGGAGGAAGCAGGTGGCCCATAGTGAGACGCATGCCCAGCTGTCATTCAGCCCCTCCGTGGTCCGGATCCAAGTGTGACCTTGCTCCCTGCAAGAAAAGCTTGGCATGGCCCCTTGGGCTGATGGGGGGGGCGTGGAACTCAGCCATGCTGGGGTTCACTGGGCCACCTGGGCCTGGGGCTGACTCTCCACCTGGGGTGAGAAGAATGGAGCTCTCTGGACCCTCGGGGGTCCTGGCATAGGTGGCAGTCATGGGGCCCCGGGGGACACTTGGGCAGCACAGTCTTCCTCTTCCTGCCTGGCTGTTTTCACTGGCTCAGGAAACGCCAGCTGAAAGCTGGAATCTTTGTTCCCAGCTCCCTGCGTCATTTTGACTATTTGAATGGCCACACTGGGCTGCTTTTTAGGGAGGTGGCTCTTTTGTCACTTTTCTCATTCCGGATGTTGTTTGCAATAGGTTTCCTCACAGTCTGTCTGCTGCCTTTGTCCCCCCCCCCCTTTCCCTCCCTCCAGTGCAGAACTGAGTCTGAATCAGTGAGCTGGAGCCACAGTGCTGTGTGAGGGGGCACCGTTTGCATTTTTCTCTTAGGATATTTATTGTTCTTATTTCTGCTCTCCCAGGTCTCTGTGTCTACATGCTCATTATAGCACATAGCCGGAATTTAGGGAATAATATAGATGATGCAGGAGGAAAATTTGTTCTACTGGCCTGAGACTTACCATTAGCATTGTGGTGATAATGGTCTTGTTTTGCTTGAGTGCTTAAGTTGGATGCCTGTAGCAGTGTTTCACACCTCTGTAAGCTCTCCTTGGGCCATGCCACCAGCAAAACAGAGATTGATGTTAATCTGGGTTGAAGAGGAAAGCACATATAGGAAAACTGAATGTAGAAGAGAATCCAGTCTATTTTGAAAAAGTCTGGAAGGGTGGGATTGTGGGAAACTTTTTTTTTCTTTTGCTTCTATTGTTTGCATATTTTTCAGTAACAAATAGGTGAAGAGGCAGAGTGATCTGGTGATCCAAAAACAGGCTCAGGTAGTAAACAGCCTGGTTCCATCTTGTCAATAACTAATAAGTTGTTTAGCCATCGTGTGCCTCAGTTTCCCTTTGTCTAAAATGCAGATCATAATGCTTTGGTGCCAGGTGAAAATCAGATGAAACAGTAGCCACTGTGGTTTTAACATTCACATTGTGATCCTAAAAATTCTGCGATGAGCTGGATTGATTCTCTCCCCTTAAATTCACATATAGAAGTCTTAACCCCCAGGACCACAGAATGTGACTGAATTCATCATTATTCTAGTACTATAACAAAACATTGGAGACAATTAACTTATAGAGAAGTTCATTTTGGCTCACAGTTTTGGAAGTTCTTGTCTAAGATGAGCTGGGGGACTATTGCTTTGGGCCTCTGGTGACGGCGCTGGATAACAAAAAAATCGTGGAGAGCTAGTCGTGGAGCTAATTGCTTAATGTTTGGCCAGGAAGCCAAAGAGAAAGGGAGAACCTAGTGTCCCATAATCCTCTTCAGCAGCAATGACCTGAGGATCTCCCTCTAGGACCTGCCTCTTACAGTTTTTACCACCTTCCAGGAGGGCCACTTTGAGAACAAAGCGTACAACATGTGTGTCTCTGGGAAATTCAACACCCAAACTATAGTGGTGACTCTATTTGAAGAGGGAGGTGGCTCTTTTTTTTTGGTCTTGGAGCTTGAACTCAGGGCCTGGGCACTGTCCTTGAGCCCTGCTGTGTTCAAAGCTACCACTTGCTCTACCACTTGAACCATAGTGCCACTTCCATTTTTTTCTGTTTATGGGGTACTGAGGAATCGAAGCTAGGGCTTCATGTATGCTAGGCAAGCACTCTACCACTAAGCCACCTTCCCAGCCCCTGAAGAGAGGATCTTTAAAGAGGTAATTCAGATAAAATAAAGTCACTGCCACAGAGCTTAACCTAATGTGCTTGTGTCCTTGCAAGAACAAAAAGAAGACATTGTGGGACCTTGCATGAAGAGGAAAGGCCAGGTAAGGACATAGGAGAAGGTACTATTCACAAGCCAGAGAGAGACACAGAGAGTAAGAGGGGGCAGGCCTTAAGGGAAAACAAACCTCCCAACACCTTGATCCTAGACTCCTACCCTCCAGAATGATAAGAATATAAATTACTATTGTTTAAGCAACTGGGCCACCAAATTATTATAAAAGATGACTGCTGCCAGGTGCCTGTGGCTCATGCCTATAATCCTAGCTACTCAGAGGACTGAGATCTATAGTAGAGTGCTAGTATTGAGCAAAAAAGCTCAGGGACAGTGAGTAGTCCTTGAGTTTAAGCCCAGGACCAGCACACACACACACACACACACACACACACACACACATTTGTTGCTTTGTATTCACATAAGAAATTGATTTGATTTGTAATCATATGCATTTGTTTGATAGGTACAACAATATAAATGTATTAATGTCAGTGATAGTATCTATTACTAAAGGAGCTCTTTGTTATGGAAGCTCTAGCAAACTAATACTCATCCTTAACAAGCACCTAGGTGTCACTGTTGGTCAAGGTCCAGCATTCTTCCCTAAGTTCCTTATCATCTAAGGCCAGTGCAGAGTTGTACAAGTGCAAGAAAAACCTCTGATACAGGCTGAGCAGTTCCTGCCCGTCCCTGGAGCCTCCCTTCTCTTTCCCAGGGAGCAATGTGGTGTCTTTGACACCCAGTCCCCCTCCTGCCTGATAGCCCTGTTTCTCCCTCAACTCCATCGAGAAGCAGTTGCTCCTTCTTTAGAAGCATTGGCCAGACATTTTCCCACACATGCCCTCTTGTGTGTACTTGAGTGAAGTGATTTTCCCCGCCCCCATCCCAGCCCCACAGGACTTCAGTGAGTTTTCATGCATGCTGTAAATGGACCACTAATGTGGGATTTTCAGTTTCAAGACGTGGATGGGAAAGGAGGCTGCTGGGGGGATGTATGAGCAGTCTCCTTGAGTCATGAAAGTACAGCCAGTCCACAGAAAAAGAGGCTTTTAGATATAATATATTTGATATCTATAATATATAATGTGTATTATAGATGTTATATATATATATATATATATATATATATATATGCTGGTGTATTAAGAATCTCACCATATATCTTAGAGTGACTTGGAATTCACTGTGAAGGCCAGATGGGCCTCAAATTGTTTCTCTTACTGCTTTAGCCTCTCAAGTGCTGGGACTACAAGCTAGTATCATCATGTCTCCTTTTAATTTTTGTAGCTAAGCAAGGCACCTTATGTGCTAAGTCAGCCCATCCTCATCCCTATTTTCTCAGGAGACAGTCTTATAAATCTAGCTAATAACTCTCATTTCATTTCCCAAAACCCCATTAGAGGAAAATTATAATGAAGCTCAAATACTCACTGGGTTATTCATGGGGAAGACCTTTGGCTTTTGAAGAATGCCTTTTAGGTGGCTGGATCAATCTTGTGGCACATTACAACACAGCCTTGCTGAGGTCTGCAGTAGATTCCTGGTCCCCCAGTACTGTGTCTCACACATGAGATACAATGAGCAAGGTAAGCCATGCCATCTAGTAATATGGGTTACCTTTATTGGAAGAGGCAGCAAGCAGTGTCTGCTGGGAAAGGCCTGCTGGCCGCACCTGATAAAACCTCAGGCCCCTTTGCTCTGCGCCAGGGCTCTGAAGGTTGCAGGTGAACTTTTCTGTTTGGGCTGGCTTTGAACAATGAATCTCAGATCTCATCTTCTTTAGTAGCTGGGATTATAGGTGTGAGCACCAGCTTGCAGCCTGTCACTCATTTCCTAACCCTAATCCAGCATCCTGCCAGGTCATACATAAAGCTGGGTATTTCCTTTGTCCTTCAGGAAGAGAGTCACAATATATTAGAAGGACACTAACATTGTGAAATCTTGCACATCACATATGCCATGTACTATTATTCTAACTGCTTTATGAATATTAGTTCTTTTAATGCTCCCAAGGACCTATTCCTGTGGGGGAGCTGAAGTACAAGACGGCTTAGCAAACTCGCCCCGGATGTAGTTAGACAGACATTTGCTTTCAGGCAGTTATGCAGTAGATCCCACTGAGCCTGCCATTCCAGAGCCAGCACATTCTGGACTCCTCTATCCACAGGTGGGGCAGCACCTGCTGCCCCAGGCTCCCTGCTCCCTGCACTTCCTTCACACCAATGGGAGCCAGGGACCTGCATGTCCTCCCACTGCTTTGATCCAGAGCTATCCTTCTTGAAAACAACAGCTTGACGAAAGTTCTGCATGTTGTAAGAGCAGCAGATCATACCCCCAGGCACAGTCACGTGGCTGAATCCTAAAGACAGAAGCATTTCCCAGAGAAAGTGACCTTGTCTTGCTAGAAGCACTCAGATCCCATCGATAAAGAGAAACTTCCTTTCCACTTTACCTCATTCAGATTCCTCCACAAGGCCTTACTTTACTACCACTGCTCCCCACAGTCATTCCCATCACAGAAGATAAGTAGGTATCCCTTGTAGAAGAATGAAATGATTTATTCTTCTAAATACCAAATCCCTAATTTGGGGGAGAGGGGGAGGGAGACAGATAGAGAAAAAAGAGCAAAAATCAGAGAAAGACAGAGAGAAAGACACACAGAGAGACAGAGACAGAGAATAGAAAGGCAATAGAAATAGAATAGGAAGGGGGAGAGTTGTAAATACGACAGATGGAGATCCCACATATTACGCGTGTTCAGTTTCTATCATGGTAACATCTTACACAAGGAAACCAGGAGGCTGATGTTAGCACAACTGTCATATGTGTGTGTGTGTGTGTGTGTGTGTAGGGTGTGTACATGCATGCTGGTCCATCACACATGTACAATTATGTGACCATTGCTGCAAGCAAGACTCAGAGCTACTCTATTACTACAAAGATCACCCTTCTGCCTTTCATTCCTAACCCTAGGCAACTGCTGGTCTGGTCTCCATCTCTTTATTATTGCCAGTCTGAGAATGTTATATAAATAGATCATAGGCCACTTACTTGGAATGTAATTATTGATATGTTAGGGCCTGAAACTACCATTTTATTTCTTTATTTTTTTCTGTTTTGTCCCTCTATGTTGGCTATTTCTATGTTCATGTTACTGTGGGTAACATGACTGTTCTTACAGCATTTCATTTGGTTTATATAGTGCTTTTGAGTGTATCTCATTGTATAGATTTTTATAGTAGTTGCTCTAGGTATTATTATATACATAATTTGTTATAGTCTATTGGTGTTGGGATTTTACCAGTTTAAGTAAAATGAGAAACTTTCTCTCCTTTGGACTCTCCCCCCCCCCCCTTCGTTGGTTGTGGGGCCTGAACTCTGGGCCTGGGCGTTGTCCCTCAGCTCTTCAGCTTAAGGCTAGCACTCTATCACTTGAGCCACAGTGCCACTTCCAGCCTTTTCTGCTTCTGTGGTGCTGAGGAATCGAACCCAAGGCCTCATGTGTGCAAGGCAAGTGCTCTACCACTGAGCCACCTTCCCAGCCCCACTCTCTCTTGTTTATAATAAATTTGTTTAAAATATTTCCCCTGCATACATTTAGATTATAAAAAATGATAAGCTTTGCTTCTTGTCTTTTCTTATTCTTTTTCTTTTCTTTTTGCTGGGGATTGAACTCAGCCCTGGGTGGTATACCTGAGTTTCTTTTGGTCAAGGCTAGCACTCTACCACTTGAGGCCCAGTGCCATTTCTGGCTTTTTCTGTGTATGTGGTACTGAGGAATTGAATCCAGGGCTTATACATGGTAAGCAAGCACTCTACCACTAAGCCACATTCACAGCCTGATAAGCTTTACTTCTTCCAATTGAGAAAATTTAGGGGCTTATTGAATTTAGCTTACTTAGTCTCTTTCCATCATTTATTCTTCTTTCTAGATGTTCCAGGCATTTTTTCTTTAATCATTTTCTCTTTGTTTTAGAACTCCATTTAGAGTCAGGTATGGTGTTACACACCTCTAATCTCAGCTACTCAGGAGTGGAGACAAGAAGATGGTGAGTTTGAGGCCAGCCTGGGCAATGTTAGTGAGATCTGTGTAAAAAATAAAATACGCACAAAAGGGTTATGGTATGGCTTCAGTGATAAAGTACTTGTGTAGAAAGTACAAGGCCTAAGGTCCAATCCCTTGTACCTCTGAGAGAGAAGAAAAAGAATATCTTTTAGCTATGTATATTAAGGCTAGGTTTATTCAATAAGGATTCTCGGTTATTTATCTGAAAACATCTCTTGTCTTCTTCACTGAGAGATATTTTAATGAATATAGACCTCTGGGTTGAATTTTTTTTCTTTCAACACTTGAAGAATAAAATTCCACTGTCATTTTAATGGTTTCCTCTCCCACCCCCAGCCCGCAAAGCAATGTTTCACTTATCACTTTCCACTTTGTTGTTTTGTTTTGTTTTTGTTTTCAGTTTCAGAAGTGTGTCCCTGTTGTGTTTCAGTTTGGACCTTTGACCTGATCCTGTTTGGGCTTTGTTCAGCTTCTTGGATGCCTTTTGCTAAATTTTGGGAATTTCATCTAGCCATATTTCTTCTAGTACTTACCTGCCCCACCTCCTTTTTTCTCTCATTCTGGCAGTGTGACATTATGAAAGTTAAATCTTTTATTATAGTTATATATAATTATATATTATATTACATATATGTAATATAATATACATATAATATGTTCTTCCTTGTTAAGACTGGATAGTTTCTACTGTTCTATTGTCAAGTTTATTTCCCTTTCCCTTTGCTCTCTCCATTCTGTGCCTGAGCCCATCCACTAAGTTTTAAAATTTTCAATCATCATATTTGGTTTCAGTTTTAAAGTTTCCATTCAAAGCTCATTCTTTTTAAATGTTTTTGTAATCATGTATTGAAAATTGTTTAGCTAGTTGTTCCTTGAAACATTTTTTTATGAAAAACACTATAGGATGTGCTCTTGATTTGGATGCAGTGTAAAGAGCCTGTAAATGTGTTTTATTCCACTTCCCAACTCCAGGTTATCCTAGAACTCCACTGAGTTATTTATTCTTGCATCAGAAAACTAGATAGGATCTAGTTTGGATCCATCTAGAATGGATCTGATGAGTTTAATGATAAGCAATTAACATTCTCAGTTACTGTTTCTTCTGGGACAGTTTGAAAACTCATCTGTAAGTCTAATACATTGTTGTTTAAACTTTCTTTTAAACTTGTCTATTCAGATAATTTGTTTTTTTTATAACTTAACAACAATAACAACAACAACAACAAGAATTTTCTCTTGAGTTCCTTATATATTCTGGATCTGAATCCCTGGACACAAATATTCTTAAATGCCTGTCAATAGGATTCTCAATCTTTGCCAATTCTGTGTCATGCTGGGCAAGCCATCAATATTCAGTTAGCCAGTTCCCAACTCTGCCTTAAGCTTTACTTCATGCATGTTTTGCAGGTGCTCAAGCTAAAGGTGTCCATTCAGAGACCTCTCAATTCTCTGAGCAGGTGCACAAACCGCTCATGCCCTGGCTTTCTAGACTATAAAGGATCTGCTAGAGCTTTGCAGAACTTCTGATTAGCATCTCATTTCCTAGCTTTACCTTAAAAACTTTTTGGTTAGCCTCTTGCTTGCTTTAGTTATTACCTACTGCCTCAGGCAGCTGTGACATTCAAACAGTTGCTGCTGATTATTTTTGATAAGCACTCCCAGGGAAATCACTGCTTACACTGGGTGAGGAATAAAACTTCTCAAGAGTAAAGACAAGTCTTGGACAGGGGTGTGGCTCAGTGGGAGAGTGCTTGCCAAGCACATGATGGCCTGAGTTCCATCCTCAGCACTGAAAAAGCATCTTGCAAGTGGGGTTTCTCCAGGGAGCCATCTGACAGGTGTGAGGATGGAAAGTTAAAGGGTCTCTGTTCTGCCCTTTTCAGTGGCTGCCAACCTGCTGCTTCTCACTGCAACTGCAAGCTGATGGCTTCCAAAACTATTGTGAAGCTCAGGAGGAAGAGATGAGATGAAAAGAAGTTAGAACAGTATAGAGCTCATGGTTTCCACCAGGATTTTGTTTTTTAAAATTTAAATGAAAAAAATCCTTGATACCTCAAAAACATTATATATGTACCTATACTTTAATATGTCTATATAAAATGTGTATATTTATGTGTATATATGAGATGCTTTCCATATGTGTATGTGTTGTGTCATATTTAAATGGAAGACAGCACATCTACCTCTGCAAACATTTGCATTTCCTTGATAAGGGTATGAGGTGGGGACCTCCACAGACACAGAGACTGCTAGATTGTGTTGTGTTCAATGCCTCCTAGATGATACAGCCAAACCTCTTTGGGCTTTTTCAGACAACCAAAGATACTTCAAGTTCCAGGCCAGATCGAGCCAATAGCTACCCTAAAAGTGGGAAAATGGCAGATAGGAATTTTTCCAGAGTATATTTCATGGATTGCTGGTTGAGGAGCATTCCCTTAGCAACTGGGGGAAATGCTTTGTTTTCTGTTTTCTTCTAGGGAAACACATTACAGTGCATGTTAGCACATTAAAGCTCTGAGAAGTCCTGCGAGTAAGAAAATGCAAAATTCTGAGTCTATTTAACATGGTATTTCTTAATCTCCACTGGTTGTAGAAGCCCTTTTTCTTATGGACAGCCAAATTTGGAGTGAGGTCTCTTAGAAGTGTCACTAAGTCCTTACTGCTATTTACTCTCTTCCCTTATTCTGGTCATATCCAATATGGCGGCTTTTTCATATGGATGCTCCAAAGGCAGCAGTAGTACTGAACTCTTGAAATAAAAAACCTGAAGACTTCAGTTAAACACATAGTAAGGCGCTCTAGACAAACCCAGATGTCACATATCTCTTGTGCCAATGTGCTTTAAAGATCCCAAACAGCTTGTGATTTCTTAGATACTTGAGAGGTTCCTTCCACTATCTTCTCTCAGAATTTCTGAAGTGTGTTCAGTGTGAAGACCACAATCATCCTCACCTCCCAGGATTGTGATGAGCTCACGTAATACAGCTCATGTATGTCAATTGCTGGAAGAGTTCCTGGTACACAGTGAACTTTCTGTGCACTAGCAATTCTTGGCCTGAAGACATTTTTTTTTATTGGCTCATGTTGTATTCATTCCCATTAAATTCCTATTATACTATAATCCTAGTACTGATATATTATTTTATCTTTTAAATCAATAGTCAAAAGTGAAGCAACATGATTGCAGAATGTATGCAAACACTTTCTGTGTTTCCATCTCTCACACACACTCCACTGTCTGAATTCATTGATTCACATTGATGTCTTAGGCCTGAGGTTCCCAGTAAAGCCCCCACCCATGAAATATGGGTTCAAACGATGAGAGAAGGAAATAACAGAGTTTTTCTTTGGGAAGGGGAGAGAGGAACAAGTGTATGTGTGTGTGTGTGTGTGTGTGCGTGTGCGCGCGTGTGTGCATGTGCATGTGCAAACATACAGGATTCTTGTTCAGTAAACATCCCAATTATTTTCACAGGAACAACATAGAACACTCCAAGGGCAACTATTCTCATGGAAGGAAAGCAGCAGCCATTGGTCTCCAGAAATCTCCTGAAGCACACATCATATAGTAGATAATGCTGCAGCACGCGGCAGGAGAGAAAGGATGCAGGCAAATCAGTGCCATTGCTCCTGAAGTAGATGCTGGCTGGGAATGTGATGTTCCCTGACTCCCGCTTCCCACCTCTGAGGAGACAAAATGACAGGTTCAGAGTTTCCTGATCTCTCAGCCTTTTCTCCTTCCTTTCATTTCCACCTGAAACAGCAGAGAACCACCTTCCTTGAAGAAGTAGCCATTGGAAATGGCCAATTGGACATTCTTTCTGGTTAATTGGAGATAAGAGTTTCACAGATTTTCCTGTTAGGGTGCCTTTGAACTATGATCCTTAGATCTCAGCCTCCTAAGTAGCTAGGATTACAAGTGTGAGCCACCAGTGCCTAGCCAGGCTGACATTTTCAAACAGCAAAGGAGAGCCCTTGTCTTACTGGAAGCTAGAATTGAAGCCTTTCTAAGGCAGTACCCTGGAACTAACTGAGTTACATAGTGCTAGGCAGCCTTGGGTATTCACGCAGCATGTCGGATACACGTGTCACAAATAAATAAAAGCTCCTTCAGAAATATCAGGGTGACAAAAGAAAAAGAAACTGGGGCACCATTCCTTTTTAAAAAAAATTTCCCCCTAAATAAGAGAAAAGCTTCAATCAGAAATGCAGTCATGCTCTGAACTAGAAGTTCTCTCTCTTCCCTGTAACCCTATACCCCAGAACAACTCTGAACTCTTCCACGGTCCAGCCCCAACTCATCAGTACCTGGCCACCTGGGCAGGGTAGAAGCCTGGCATCCGTCATCACTAGGGAACAGACGGCACATGAGGCTGGGTCTCTGTGAGCAGTCTGACATCTCACAAATAGAAAAGAAACAGGTCCAATTTAAAATGTGTCATGGCTTTTGTGTCCAGGCTAGCAGGGGACAACTAAATGAACACTAGGCCCTGTGCCAGGGAGGCCAGGGAAATGATAAGCTGCCTGCTAAGGGCTTGCCCAGCTCTGTATTTTCCAGACACTTGTGGGACTGGTTGTATCCACAGCTCAGATATTGTGTGTAGTGCCAAGTTCTCCCTGGAGAACTGCTGATGGTCCCCATGTTCCGTGGCTGATGGAATCCAGCCCTGTGCCTTTGCTACGCTGGGCTCTGGTTACCCAGGCTGCCTCTCAAGATAAGGTATATACCTTAATTAGTTCTAGAAAAAGTCCCCACAGCCAATCTGGGCTTTTCTGGAAAGCCAAAACTGGGTTTCCAGGAGGATCTGTTTCAAGTCTCAGCTCCAGCCTGGCTCCAATCCTGGAGGACATGAGGATGGGGTTTCTTTGTGTCCAGTGGAAGATACCAACGCCTGTGTGAGAAAGAGGTCATCCAGACGGAACAAACCATTTCATCTTTTCTTTACTTGAAAGGTGAGGCCAGAGAGGACCAAGCCCTGGGTCTCTTAACTCATTGCTTGTCCTGAGCATTCTAATCACAAAAGGCCTCAAGAAAGACAGAAGTTGCAGCTTAATGTGATGCATTCCCAGAGCAGTGACCTCCCATAATGCTTTGGTTATGGGCTGATCACTTCTGAGCTAGGCTCTAGGTACACTCTGCTGTGGAGCCTGAACTGGGATTTACTCTGCAGGCTAAATCTACCTCCACCTGCTCTAACACCCAAGCCTCAGCCAGTCTCACTCCTTATAAATAGCACACGCCTAAGCCAAACGCTGAATTACATTAGACTTAAAATAGACACCCAGTCAACACTTGCTTCACTGCTCATGGTCACTAATGCTCCACATTATCAGTGGCCCCTTCTCTTCTTTCCAAAGCTTTCTTACTTGAACTGAACCAGAAGGTTTTTTCTTTTAGGCTTTATTGGTTTCTCTATTGTGCTTCGTGGTTTTGAAGGGGTGTTTGATAAATATTGGCAGTGAGCTGCCCCTCCCCAGCTGGTATGTGTGAGACAAAAGCTCTGTCCCTTGAAAAGCCCCAGGAGCTAACAATGTGGCTGTGACCCCTCAGCCCTGTGGTGCTAGGCTCTGATTCCAAACTGTAACCCTCCATAATCACACAACACATTCTCCAGCTTCTCTGTGGCTGAAAATATTCTTCTCCCCTTACTGAGCTTATTGAACTTGGTCTTTCAGCCATGGCTGGCTAGAGTAGACTGTGTAAGTGAGTGTATGCATTTGAGTTTTCAACAAATACTGGTGAAATACTGACATAATGTCTGGAGGCGTCTTCTGTGTTGGGGGAAACAAAAGGCACAGCTGTAGTTTCTATTCTGGAAGTATTGGTTGTTCAACACTGTGAGGAGAAATAGTCTTCTGTCATTTGATAGTTTACCCATCTAGTCATTTATGCAAGCTTTAATAAGGTCTCTTTTCTCTGCCAGAGACTATACAAGGACATTATGAATCCAAAGTTGGATGTTAGGACAGGAGCTTGCAGCCCATAGACAACATTAGAGAAACCAATGTGTCACAGTGCTCACAGAGGACTGTGTGTCCTAACATGTAGGCATCCAGGGGGAGCACCCAGGAGAGTCATCAGCCATAAACAACACCAACCAAGTCTCTGGAGCTGAGTTTTTCAAGACTAGGTGGTAGATGAAAGATGGCAAGAGTCTTGGCTACTTCCATTGAATTATTTTCCATTATTATTCTAATTATATTCCATTGCATAATGGAATATATGATTCCACTATATTCCAATATTATTCTTCCATTGAAGAATTCCACAATCTAAGATGGCCTTAATGTCATGCATCATAATGCAGAACTCATGCTGAATTATCAAAGCGAGGAAGAGGAAGCCTTGTTGCATCTACTTCCTGGTTCTAGGAACCAGATGGTATATAGGTACTCCGGTTGGCAGTCCCCGATGAAACTAGCCTTTGAGTCACCCCACCAAGGCAATGAAGTTAGCTCAGACCCTCAGGTCCAACTGTCTTTTGGTGAATATCATCATCAAGTGACTTCTGCTGATAGCTTGAAGACTAGGAGAATTGTTTGATGGAACCCTGCCCAAATTTTTTATGAGTTTTAAAATACAGGGAGGGAGTCTCAGGCATTGAGGCCAGTGCAAATAGAGTCCTGTGAACTTGTTTAAGTTAATGAGGGCAGGAAGGGTTTGGGATGTCTTCTTGGTCACTAGGCCTAATGTTGACTTCTGCTCAGCTCTGAAAGCATTTATTCTCCAGGGAAATTTCTTTTTACCATCATAAGTCATCATTCACTCTATCCACACTTCCTACATCATCATTCATTTCACTATAAGGCACACTATTTCACTATTAGCCCCACAGACAACAACAAAAAAAGGTGAGACTTTGCTTCAACACAATAGATATATTAAGGAACAATCTAAACATAAAATTTACATTTATTAGGCACTGGTGTTTCACACATATAATCTTAGTTACTTAGGAGGCTGCGATCTGAGAATCAAGTTTGAAGCCATACCAAACAAGGATGTCCATGAGAATCTTATCTTCAGTTAACCACCAAAAAGCTGGAAGTGGACCTGTGGTTCAAGTAGTAGAGCTCTACCTTTGTGCAAACAAGGTCAAGGACAGCATCCAGGTCCTGAGTTCAAGTGCCACGACTGGCACACACATCAAACAATTACTTTTATACACATATATTTTATTGACAAACACATAACAAGCTAGATGAATGCAGAAGACAATATCTAGCTGAATTAGCTGCATAGGGCACACCTTACACATCTACAAGGAATGCCAGTTACCAGGTACCAGGAACCACATTCCTTGGCATATGGTGTTAATAACTTTCCATCAATTTCTCTGTTAAGTACTCTTCTATTTCCACAAGCGAACTTCAGGTCTTAGTCAGGTATAGCACCATACATTTTGTAGTAGTTATGTGTTTAATCATTTATGTGGCTAATACCCAGTGTTATGGGATGAATGTGCTATCTCCCCAATTCAGATGTGGAAACCTTACTCTCCAATGAGAGATGGCATTTAGAGATGGGCCTTCTGGAAAGTAATTAGGTCATCTAGGGTAGACCCCCTAGTAGAATCAGCACCCCTGTAAGAGACACAAAGAGTTGCAGACAAAGAACTGAATTTGCCAAGCAACTTGATCATGGATATCCAGCCTCTAGAATGGGAGCAAAACAAATGTTTGTGGTTGAAAACGCCCCAGTCTATGGTATGATGGTTATAGTAGCTCAAGCTAAAACACTGTGTTTGAGAAACTAGAACAGACCCAGCCCTGCGCTTTATATCCCCTATTCCTGTCCTGACCTACTCTGCGGCCTTCTTCCCAGTACATGAGTGAGAAAGATATGGTGGAATTGGAGCAGGAACCCTGGTCCACGTGAGTACTGACTCACAGGCCGATAGCATGCTGGGCTTCGCTCATGTAGTGCTGGTCATCTTTCCTTTCCAGGCCTCTCAGCTGGGTGGCCTGGCTTGTATGCTCACTTCCTGGCAGAACACTGCTCTTCTGAGCCTCTTTCCTCTTTCTGTGAGACTCAAAGGCAAGATGCCTGCCTCTTATCCTCATGTGTGTCATCGGTGTGTGGTACAGGGCCTGGCACCTGCCTGAGCCTTATAAATGCCTCCAGAACTGGACTCATCTGTTCAGGAGGCTTGGTGATAGTGAGCAGGTAGAAGGAGCAAGCTTCTGGGAGGAGAGGCAGAGACAGGCTCAACAGGACTGGCAACAGCCTCTATAATACACTCACAGCTAAGCAAGCTCCTGCCCCGTGGAATTCCAGGGTTCCTTCCCAAAGATCTGATCAGAAACTAAGGATGCTATGTCCTGAGGCCTGAAGACTATAATCCCTAAGCTTGCTGAGTGTGAGGAGGGTATATTCCTCTTCTTTACTCTTCTTCACTGGGCCCAGTGGAGCTTCAGAGCTGTCCTGGCCCTTCCTGGACTCCAGGAAACCCCCACTCAGTATGGCACCTGTAAGAATCTGTGTCACAATGTGATGACCTGCAGTTACTCATGCTCCTGTAAGTGCACCTTGGTGACAATGCTTCACTCACCACTGGGTGCTAGCATGGGCAGATCCTAACTTGAAAATAGATTGTGTTTAAGGTTAATTGTAAGTGGCCATATATATGAGCCTGGGAACATATATATGAACATGGAACACATATATGAATATGGGAATATATAGGTATATCTACATATATAGGTATATTATTTCTCTAGATTCTGACTAATGGTTCCTCTAGATGTAGCAATATTGTGACATGCTGCCTAGATCCCCCTTCAGGAATGAAGGATTTTTCCCTAATTGCTAAGGTTGCTAATTGGAGATTTCCTCTGCAGAAGAAAGCTGTTTCTTCATCTCCTGTTATGGCTGTCTGCACCCAGTTCTTTTTCAGCATGAGTTCATAAAGACCTGCTACTGTGCACCAACTCAGAGCAACTCGAAAGAACTTCCCTGGCTATGTGTAGTGGTTCACCCTTGTCATCCCAGCTATTCAGGAGGTAGGATGGAAGACTGTGGTTTGAGGCCAGCCTAGGGAAGATCCTTATCTTGACAAACAAGCTTGGCATAGTGGTATACTTCTAAAATCCCTGCATCTAGGACATGGAGGTAGGAGAATTGTGGTCTGAGGTTGACCTTGGACAAAAGGTCCAAGACCCTATCTGAAAAGGGCTGGAGGTAAGGCTCAAGTGGTAGGGCATCTGCTTAGCAAGCTCAAGTCTCTGAAAACAAATCCCAGTACTACTACTAAAAAAGAAAAAGCAAGTCTTGTCTAGCTCCAGAACACACTGTGATTGGCATTCTGAGCCCCAACACAACCTATTTTCCCTCCTCTCTCTTGCTTGAGTACTCCCTGATAAACACAGTGCTCCCTCATCTCTGTTTGAAAGAGCCCCTGCCTGTGAGCGTATGTGATGCAGAAATCAGCAATGCTGTGCGTGGGAGAGTGGTCTTGTGCACTGACCATTAGACACATTTCCATGCGGTTCCCTGTCTTCGGGATCTGGGCCGCTTTAGGGTCCCGGCTGCCTTGGTTGTTCTCCAGTGTTTTCCAACAGTTGTTCTTTGTCTCTCATTCAGCTTTTATGATTGTTCTCAGTGGGGAATTAATTTGATATCATTCTCTCCATCAGAGCTGGAAACAGACCCTGCCGATGATTCTAATTCTCAGAAGCCAGAAGGAGCAATGATGGAAACTATTGCTGTGGTCTTAGTTCTGTTTAACAAAGAGCTGTTGATCCGAGATACAGGAATGATGTGAAATGGATGAGAAAATGGCCCAGTTGTCTCAGGCTCTGCAGCAGCCAGGAAGGAAGACAGACATGTGCCTGGACTTTAGATTTAAATCTCCCAAGGAATAGAAAGATCCCAGGGAAAAATAAGCAAAAGGGGAGAAATTCTGACACACTCATGACAAAATATGTCAAAGAAGAGAACAAGAAGAAATATAAAAAATAGTTTGGATGTGCTGGTGTGCTTTCCAGAACATAGAATATAAATAATAAATAATGGTCAATATTTGGGCAATAACAACAACAGGAGACAGCTGGGCTGAGTGAAATTTAACAGGCTGAGATTTTATAAGACAATGTATTTACCCAGATCCTAATAGCCTAACTTCACAAGGGCCAAGGATAAAAATCAGTCTTAGAAATACTACAGTATAAGTCTTTCTAATGGATGAGTGAAATTCCATTGTGTATATCACATTTTTTTTATCTGTTTGTCCATCAAGGGGCATCTGGGCTGATTCCATTCTTTGGCTATGGTGAAGAATGCTGTAATAAACATGGTTGTGCTGGTGGCTTGATTGTATGCTGTATCCTGGTGTGCAATCTTTTTGGTACATGCTCAGGAATGGAGTTGCTGCATCATCGGGTAGTTCTGTGTTTAAGTTGTTGAGTAACCTCCACATTGCTTTCCAGAGTGGCTGAATAAGTTTACATTCCCACCAACAGTGTATTGGGGTTCCCTTTTGGTTGCATTCTTGTTAGCATCTGTTAGTGTTTGTTTTCTGGGGTGAGATGTAAAGAAATGGAAATACATGGAAAAAAATGTGTTCAGTGAAATAAGTCAGGCCCAGAGACACAAGGGATATATGTTTTCTCTTGTTCGTGGAAGCAAGATTTTACTTACACACTTACACATCAATATTTTGGGTGGTATATAAATGTATACAAAGTGTATGCACTGAAATATGGTAGATTCATGGGAGAATTCAAATACCGGAATTCCTTAGAAAGACAAAATTAAAGTTCAGCAGAATAAAACACTAGGGAATGGTTACTTGAAATGGGTAGGTTGGGCTCAAGGGGAAAGGGATGGACAAATGAAGAGAAGAAGAGGGGGAGAAAACAGTCAAGAATGCAATGTATATTCTACAAAATTAAGAACTGTGAGGGAAAGGGTGTAGAGAAGAGATGGGTGTGAATGTTGAGAGGATGACACTAATTAAGAAACATCGTATTCACCAACTGCTTTGTTAAATGGCAACTCATTTGTAGAACTACTTAAAGATAATAAAATTAAAAAAATCACTCTTAGGTGGGGCACTGGTGGCTCATGCCTATAATTCTAAGATCACAGTTCAAAGCCAGCCCAGGCAGACAAATCTGAGAGACTCTTGTCTCCAATTTCCCAGCAAAATGCTTGAACTGGAGGTGTGACACAAATGGCAGAGCACCAGTTGTGATTGGAGAAAGCTAAATGAGATTACAAGACCCTACGTTCAAAGCCTTGCACGTGAGCGTGCACACACATGTGCTCACACACACACACACACTCACACACACACTCATCCCAGTCTTAGCAAACTTTCAGGTGAAAGTCACACAAGCAAAACACCATAAGCCCTTTATTCTTTATTTATTCTTTAATTTTTTATTACTTATATCTAGGTAGTTGTAAGGAGGAATTGCCATTCAACAAAGCAGGTTTTATGCTACAACATGTCTTGATCAATGTCACCTTCTGTTAAGCCCTGTATCTAAATGCAGCATGGATTATAACCTTATCATCTAAACTAAATATTTAAATGACATGAAGAGAAGTTATAGTGTCCTGAGAGAAGGAGGCCTGGTAACCGCTGTCAGATCCTCAGACCTGCCACACGTGATTGCATCCTTCCAAGGCCCCATTGTGGTCTCAGTGAGTGGTACAGTCCCTTGGGAGGTGACTAAGCCATGGGGGACTTTATCCTCAGGAATGGGATAAATGCTCTCCTTACATTGTCATGTAAGAACTCAGCAAGGGATGCCGTCTTGACACAGCCCTCCCTCACTGGACACTAAGGTCTCTGTGCATTGTTTGTGGATTTCCCAGCCTTCTCAGCAGCTGGAGTGGACTAAGGCCAACCTTGGCTGCTACTATCACAAGTAGGCTGTATTCAGAACAGAGCAACCAAGATGGTGAAAAGAATGGACTCCAGGAGGCTTCTGAGCAATTCGACGTGGGGGTATTATGGGCATTGTCCTCAAGTCTGTATTTGGCTCATGGGGTAAAGAGACTTTTACAATTTTCCCTTCATGTTATAAGAGATAGACCGAGGGAGAGATTTAGAATTCAATAATACAACTTGGGATTTTATTTTATTTCTTTATTGATGCTTGGGATAGAACCTAGGGCCTGGCTGATGCTGTAATTGAACTATCTCTGTTCACTTCCTGGAAGAATTTTGAAAACTTAGAACTGGCTCCTTTATAAAAGTTGTGATGTTCAGGAGAGGCAGGGGACTAAAGGTCATCCAGGTGGCTGACAGATGGAGGAGGGAAAGCAATACTTTTGCTGGCCTCATTGTTGAGGTTTGAAACAGTTAGGCACTGGTGGCTCATGCCTGTAATCCTAGCTACTCAAAAGGCTGAGACATGGAGGGTTGACATTTGAAGCCAGCCTGAACAGAAATGTCAGTAATAGTCCATCCAATGAACCAGTAAAATGCTAGACTGGAGGCGTGGTTTAAGTGGTAGAATGCCAGATGTGAACAAGAAGCTGAGCTAGAGCTCAGGGTTCTGAATTCAAGCCCCAGGTACTGGCACATGCATGCATGCATGTATGCACACACACACACACATGTGCGCGCATACACACACCATTTGAGGCAACAGTAATGTTTAGGAGCTCTTACATGAAAAGTCAGATTTCTGACTTCCTTGGAAAAGTTGGAAGATAGGTGAATACTTACCTTCTTTTCTACATGTCAACTAATCAGTCAGATGATCACACACACACACACACACACACACACACACACACACACACACAGTGCTAGTCCTGGGGTTTAAACTCTTGGCCTGGGCACTGTCCCTTAGCTTCTTTTGCTCAAGGCTAGCACTCTACCACTTGAGCCACAGCTTCACTTCTGGCCTTTTCTGTGATTGGTTGGAGATAAGAATTTCATGGACTTTCTTGTCCCGGCTGGCTTGAAACAACAATCCTCAGATCTCAGCCTCCTGAGTAGCTAAGGTCACAGGCGGGAACTACTGGCATCTGGCTAGATCAACACATCTTGTTGTCCCTTTTATCCCAGACTGTGTTTCCCAATTCTCCAAATTTCCCGCTCACATTGTGTATCTTCATGAAACCAGTTAACTCCTTTATGTGACCTGAGTTTCCGGCTGCTGTAGGTACTGGAATCTCAACCCCTTATTGTAGAGGAGACTCAAATACTGAGAGCAACCCCCATCCACAGACTCACTACTTCCCCCACGGGGACTGCCCCTCCCACTGCGGAGCCTCTTCTGGGTCACCTTACCTTATTTCAGCCTAGAGTGACAGCTGACCCTAGGGTTGACAATGACCTGTAATAGGGCTTAGCATAGCAAAAATGAACTAAATCATTTATATTTTCAGTCTGAGCTTGGGGTTACTGGGGGCCTTGGGTTTGCTAGGCAAGTGCTCTATCACTACAGTCAAGCGACCAGTCCTTTTGCTTGTGGTTTTGTTTTTCAGATAGAGTCTCATACTAGCGTTACTGGCTTAGGCCACAAACTTCCTATATCCACCTCCCGAGAGCTGGGATTATAGGCTTGAACAACCAAAGCCCAGCCTTTCCTGAGCTTTTAAAACAAAGAAATGCAGTGGGAACCAGCAAGGCTAAATCAATGATGAGTCAGGGAAAATTGAAATTATGAAGCATCTAAAACAAACAGTTGTGTGTGTGTGTGTGTGTGTGTGTGTGTATGTGTGTGTGTGTGTGTGTGCTGGTCCTTGGGCTGTCCTTGAGCTTCTGTGTTCAAGGCTACTATTTAAGGCTATTTAAGCTATAGCTCTACTTCTGGCCTTTAGCTGGTTCCTTGGAGATAAGAGTCTCACGGCTTTATTGCCCAGGCTTACTTCAAACTGTGACCCTCAGATCTCAGCCTCCTGAGTAGTTAGGATTACAGGCATGAGCTACCAATGCCCAGATTCAACCAGTTAATTTTGAGAGAGAGTGGGAGGGAGTAGGAGAATACAGTTAGGGCAGAGATGGCTTAGGAGACAAAGTATGGCTGAGACAGATAAACCAAGCTGCTGATGTTGAGAGTTGTTATGGTTCCTTACAGGTTTTTGGTTTTGTTTGTTTGTTTGTTTGTTTTAGTTTTAGCGTTAGCTCCAGATCAGTCTGTGATCTACAAATTAAGCTTAAGGATTTAACCTCCAAGGGATGACCACTGACCCCAGGTAACCCAGGCAGATTGTGTTAAGTTAGCAGACGTGGTAGGAAGCCATCTCTAAGACTTTTTCCTCCTGCAACAAAGGTATGCATATAATTTTACAGCCATAACATGCAAGGATTTTGAGATCTAATTTGATCACATTATCATATTCTTAGCCAGAAAAAAATAGCATGTAGGTAAACCTCTCTGCTTTCTTATATACATCTGTCAGCTCTAATCAGGCAACCTTCACTTAAGTGATAGAAAACTACTCAGAGCTTGCCATCAGACTTGTGAACTTGAAGAATATTTAACTTGTTGATTAAGTACTTAACATTACAAATGAATGCAAAACTGTCTATCAGTTCTGCTTGATTATTTTGGAAATGGAAGTTTTCCTGTAGCTGTGATCACGAATGACCTTTATGATATTTAAGGCTGCCTTGCTGCCACAGCCTTTTTGAGCAGGCCGCAAGGAGAAGATCAGGAAGATGCATATCACATATCATAAGGTCGGCGACGGGTCCTTTCACAAGCCATTGCTGCTGCAAGGAGACAGCAAAAATCCTCAGCCCGTATGGCGCTCCAGTGAGGGGAGTGGAGGGAGTGTGAAAAATTTGTTACTGAGGAATGCTGCCAACTATGATGGTTCTCCCTGGAACTAGCCGAACAATCAGAACAGTCACATAGACTGGGACACGAAGAGACAAAACAGCTGGACCCGTGACTGAACTTTCTCCATTTGCAGCCAAGGACTTTGGCGTCACAGAGATTAAGACTTGACTGATCTCTCTGGAAAAATGGTTCCAGTCTTCACTAAACGCTGCTTCTATAGATACCAGTTTAACATTCCCAGGGGGAGAAAGAATCCACACCTGTTTAATCATTTCAAAAACAATAGAGGCAGGATATTTATTATAAATTTAGTGAGACAAGCAAATGTTTCCCTTTCCCCCATTTTGGCTAGGATATCAAAGATTTCTTTTGTTGGGGAAAGATATCTCAGGAATTTCTAGCAATAATGACAAATGAACAAGAAACAACTGTCAAAGAGGGGGAACAAATCTTAATTCTCTCTGTCTCTCTCTCTGTCTCTCTGTCTCTCTCTGTCTCTCTGTCTTGGTCTCTCTGTCTCTGTCTCTCTCTCTTTCTCCTTGTGGCCTTGTACTTGTTCTGCTTGTTTGCTCAGCTGGTGCTCTATCACGTGAGTCATGACTTTGGCCCAGCTTTTTGCTAGTTATTTTGAAGATAGAGTCTTGTGGATTTTTTTTCTACCCATGCTGGCTTCAAACCATGATCCTCTGGATCTCAGCCTCCTCAGTAGATAGGATTATAGGCATGAGACACTAGTGCTCAGCTACATTTCTTTTTCATTTCCATGGAGTAATATACAGAAAAATCCACATTGTGGTATGCAGCTCTGTAGGATTAGGCAAATACATAGCACAGCATTACTGTATATTCATCAGTCATAGCCACAATCATCTAGTGATGGGTTCTACCATCCTTTCAAATTTCCTCATGCTCCCCCATTGTAGTCCACCCTTCCGTTCTACCCCTGGCACTGATCTATCTTTCATCTCTATGATTTTGTGTTTCCAGAACATTTTACAAATGTTCCTCGTACAGTATTGAGGCTTTTGGTTGGTTAATTATTAATTGAATGTATTAATTTGTTTTTGGAATTTTTTTTTAGCGGGAATATGTTCTGTACAGAGAAAAGAAAAGCAAGAAAAATAGACAATACTGGGAGCCTCTCCAAAGAGAAGTTGCCATGCTTGTCAATGGTGAAATAGTGGTATGTGTGCAGAGTTAATGTCACTTAAAGGTGGTGGGAACCACTCAGAAAGATTTATACATCCAAATTTTGCCTCTGCACACTGTAAGGAAGAATCACTGTACTGTTAGCCTGTGACTGTCTTTAACCAGCCTTGGGACTTGGGTGCCCCAGGCCTGGGTGATTAGCATGAGTAATTAGCTCCTGTTTAGTTACAAGGGTAGTTGTAGTGTGGGCAGCACCAGGCTTGTGGAGAAAAGTGCAAATTAACTCTGTGCTCCAGTGCCACCTTTATTACGCTTTCAGCAGGGCAGCTGGAGCAGCCTGCATTCACTTTGCATTCCCTCATTACGATAATTGCCTCTTGAACAATGGCCTGTGTCAGCTCCATCCTTTTTCTAGGGGGACATGATTTGTTTATATAAGTAAAGCTGGTGGCAGGAAGGGGCAGCTGGAGAGGTGAATATTTGGGGACTGAGCTTGATGCTAAGTTTCTTTTTTAAAATTTATTTTCGTCAGTCGTGGGGCCTGAACCCTGGGCCTGGGCGCTGTCCCTCAGCTCTTCAGTTCAAGGCTAGCACTCTTCACTTGAGCCACAGCACCACTTCCAGCCTTTTCTGCTTATGTGGTGCTGAGGAATCGAACCCAGGGCTTCATGCATGCAAGGCAAGCACTCTACCACTGAGCCACCTTCCCAGCCCCTTGATGCTAAGTTTCAAAAACCAAGTTGAAATAATCATGCATGTTAGATTTACTCTGCTAGAAACTCTCCAAAGGCTCTCCTCCCTAAGTCTAGCCCTGTGCTGCAAGCTTTTTTGCTTTTTCTCAGGTGAGAAACCGACATTATCAGGATTCCCAGGTTGTTATCTTCCACCTTTACATAGTTCTGGACCACTTCATCCTTCACAGGCCAAGATAGAGCCTACAAAATGGCTGACATGGCCAGCTTGAACAAATAAGCCATGGGTCACATACTATGTGTGGGTTATGTATTATGTTTTGTTAAACTCCATCCTCCCAGGAAACTACCCTCCCGAAAGGGAGGGAATCAAGTCATTTGAGCTCTGTGTGGTCTTTTCAAGTGACCATTTCCTCCCACCCTCCTCCATGGGTGTGCCTAGCTGTTTGCCAGGAGGTGTGGACCAGATAGTTGTGCCTCTGACCAACCGTCCGACAAAGATGAGTGGTCTCAACTCACTCTCCAGGGGAAATCTTCATAACCTGGAATTCATCTCTCCTGTTACCTGCACTCAGTTTTCTTATAGCCCCAGCAGGATCCAAATCATCCTTTGTCCCATAAAATGTGTGTGTGTGTGGGTGGGTGGGTGCATATCAGTAGAACATGGGAAGGATGGAAAACAAGAAAGGAAGACTAATCTGTTTCTTAAAAAAGTGTACTGGGAGAGGAAATTATAGTTAGAGACAGATTAGTGACCTAGCTTCTTAAGATACTCACATTCCAAAGAGTCATATCCTGTAATACAGTAAAAATAAACTGGCCAAAGACTAACAACACACACACACACACACACACACACACACACACACACACACACAAGCATGCACATTCACACACATACACATGAGCATACACATTGACACACTGGGATCAGATATATGTGAGCTCAATTTCCAATAATCATTTTCATTCTGAATGATTTTGAATAACTTCTGTAAGCCTCAGTTTCCTCATTTGTAAAACAAAAATGATTACTGCCCATATTGCCCTTATGGGGTTATTCTGATAAAGAAGAACATGCAGCTAAAGCTAATCCATGGAAGACTATTAATGTCAAATCCCTAGCTTTGTGCATGAAGCACACAGTTTTGTGTATATACAATGATTGTATGTGTGCACGTTGTTTTTATTGTTGTAAGCAAAAGATTCATTTAAGGTTTTTGTTCTGTTTTGTCTCTAATCCCTGACTTCTGAGAGTCTTAGGATTGAGCCAGTATTTTGAGTGGGGCATGTAAGGCCACATAAGAACAGCTAATAAGTATTTAGAGCACAAAATGGCTTCTTGGCTAATTGGGGATTTTACCTCCCAGGGCTGGGAGGTGGTCTGTTGGAGCATAGTGATTAAATGGTTTTCCCCAAGCCTCAGGCAGCAAGCAGTGAGCATATAGTTACCTGGACGGAGAATGAAAGCCAATGAAAGCCTGATTATGGAGAATCATGGACTCTAGCACCAGCCAGCTATTATCTTGAGGTTTTATTTATGGTTAGCTAAGTGAAAATGAGAACCCAGAGAACCATTCTCGATGTGGGTAGCATGGCGTCACCAGACACTATCAGACACCTTATGTCCAACTGGTACGTTGTAATAAAGTAACAGCAAAAGAAATAGGACACACATTTCTTTTTATACTCCCTCCCTCCAAAAAACCCCTAAAACTGGGAGCTTTCAAAACTTGCCTGTAAGAAACTTAGCAGATGCTAATTAAACTCATATCTAAAAATACCTAAGTAATTTGTGTTTGTTGTAGAAATGTGGGAATATGTGGTTAAGAAAAGGAAATAAAATCATTACAAATAAAGTCTTTTCATCTTATAAAGTATACGGTCTCTCTGTCTCTCTATCTCCCTTTTTTTTTTTTTTGTTTTTGGCCGTACTGGAACTTGAACTCTAGGTCTAGGTGTCATCCCTTAGCTTTTTTGCTCAAGGTTGGCACTCTACCATTTGAGCCACAGTTCTGCTTTTTTTTTTTGCTGGTTCCAGTTGACTTGGAACCTTAGTCCTCAGATCTAAGCTTCCTAAGTAGCTAGGATACAATCATGTGTTACTGGTGCCTAGCTAGGATCTTAAATGCACACATACACATTACACATGTGCAGACATATGTATTCTGTTTATAGAAATGGGTTGCATGGAACACAAGTTCATAACCTGAATTTTTCACATGCTATCTCCTGAACAGTTTCCAAGTTGTTAAATCTCTGCAGCACCATGTCTCTTCATAAAGGAAAGCCTGCTTCAATAGGAGACACTTACAGTGTCCCTACAGTGTGGCCTTCCACAGAGGCCTGGCCCTTGTTTCTGCCCTTTGAGTATATTATGGATTCAGGAAGCTTGAACTGATGATTGGAGCTCCACATGTAAGAAATCAGCTTTCAAAGGCAATAAATGAGAACCAGAGTTATTGTGGCTTCTTCATAAAAGTGAAACTGGAATAACAAATGCCTTGTGACATCTCAACCAGCGGGACCCTTTGCTGGGTGTGCACATTTGCAATCCAAATAAGGCATCAAAACAAGAGGAAAGACTGGATCACAGAGCCTGTGAGCCTAGAAATGCTTCCTTGTCACTTCTCTGGCAAGGAAAATGATATTCCAACATCTTCTTGCCCCCACCATACCATAAGCCTGCAGGGTGGCTCCCTCTGCTCGCTTATAGGAGCCAGATCTCCAGGCTGAGGATAAAAGGCTTCAGCCCATTGTACCAGTATCCTTTCGATTCCTGTTCTTAAGAGTTTCAAGAGTAGCTCAGATCAGTGAATCTGATTGTTACAAACAAATCAGGATGGACTATTTCTGAGTTGTGGTTCCTAGTGGGAGGTGCTCTTGTTCTCTGCCTGTGACTGTACCCCACAAGAGGACATTTTTGTTCCCTGGTGCCATCTTACTGTTGGGTCAGAACTCTGGGTGGCAAGTGATACCCATTAGCATAAGCTTAGGCTGGAGGGCAAAGAATATATTCAAAAGCTTATGTTCTCAAAGCAGGGAAGGGCAGTCCTATGAATGGGTCCCAGGTGAGCCTTAGATACCATGGGCTACTTCTATTGCCCCTCTCATCTCTATTGTTCTCAGATGGCCAATTTCTTTTTTTTTTTTTCAATGTTTTGTAGAGGTGATATACAGAGGGGTTGCAGTTACATGAGTCAGGTAATGAGTACAATTCTTTTTGAACTATGTCTTCCCTTCCCTCACTCTCTCCCCCAGTTTTTCCTTCCATCCCCACCCAAAAAATGTTGAGTTCATTTCCCAACATAGTGTCTAGTGAGTACCACTGTTGTATTTGTTCACCCTTTGTTCCACCTTTTCTGCACCCTACCCCTTATCTTCCCAAATACAAACGAACAAACAAGACAAAAGTATAAGAAAACAAAGACAGAAAATAGCAACTGAAAACACTCTTTTGTTTCCTTTTCTTAGAGTTTGTTTCATAAAATATTGGCTTAAGTGATCATATGCACATCGCTATTGAGCTTTTGTCAACTGCTCTTATGCATATCCTCCTTTGGCCTCCATGTGTGAATGTCTAGAAACCTATGTAATTTCTGATGGCCAATTTCATTCTCTTCACGAGAACATTGTGCTGGCCTCTGCCAACAGGTGTCTTTGTGGGAAATGCTGGTAGACTTGTCATGGCTTGCAAGCTCCGGATGGGAAGTTTGGTAGCAGTCCTCTATCAGTCCCATTGTAGTCCTATGGATAGAATGCAGACTAGATCCAGTGAGCTGTGAAAGGCCCACAGAATCATTTGGTACATGACAAGAGAGACACATAATGCTTCTCATTAGCTGCCCATAACCTGGCTGCCTCCGTTGATAATTTTGCATGACCTGTAATGATATTAAAAGTGTCCTCAGCAGCAAAAGAGATTCCTTACCTCTTTGAGTTCTTCTCAGAAGAGGTGAGGGGATAAAATATACTCACCCTTTTGTGTTCACTTTTTCTCTTTTCAGTTCTTTCAGGCATGAATTGCATATGTACTGGTTTCCTCTTTGTGCCCTTGTCTTGTGGTCACATCTGAATATGAACTTTTGTTTGTGTTGGTTTCCAGGCATCAATGTCTTCTCTTTCTCTGTTTATCCCAATCTTGCCCATTGTCCAGTGGCTAAACTTCACCAAGATTCTCCCCACCTAGTCCAAGCTCAGCTGGACTCTCATTTCTTCACACTCATGCTGATAAGCTGACTTCAATTCTCTTCCCTGACTGGTTTCCACTCAGGAAACCCATCTTACATTGACTTCTACCTCTACCTCTTTAATGAAATGCTTTTGATAGACTCTCAATGGCATCTATGCTACTCAATGGCTATGTCTGAGTTTTTTTTTCTATCTTACTTGACCTTCCAGACGTATTCAATACCATTGACCACTTTTTCCATCTTGGAACCTTGTCCTCTGTTGGATTTCATGATACTAGACAGTGTTTGTCTCTTCCTTCCTCCCTCCCTCCCTTCCTTCCCTTCTTCTTTCTTTTCTTTTTAAATAGATACCTTGTCTTCTACCCGAACAGTATTTCCATCTCTTACTGTCTACAGTTTCTCCCTGGGTAATCTTACTAATTTCCATGGTTGTACATACTAATTATACTTTTGATCCAGCTCTTCTGAGCTCTAGATTGTCTATCTATCTATCTATCTATCTATCTATCTATCTATCTATCTATCTATCTATCTATCTATCTCTGTCTATCAGCTATCAGCTATCATCCATCTTATATCTATCATATATCTGTGTATCTAGCTATCTCCCTACTTGTATATTTCTTATACACCATGAAGATAGCAAGTTAGTATGTTCAGAAATGAACTAATTCCCCCTAGAAACTGTATTATTCCCCTATCTGAGTATATCTGAGTAAATGGCACTTCCACACAGCAAGTTGTTTTTGGCAGAGTTGACCTTGACACTGTCTTTCTCACTATCCATACTCGCCATCAAATTCTGCTGATTACAGCTCCAAATGGATCCCATGGTCACACATTTCTCTCACTGCTGTATATTATCATTGCCTCCACCAACACAAACACTTCACTTCCCTCTCTCTTATCAGTCATTCCTTTCCCCAGCCCCATCCTTACTTTGCAGGGATGATCACATTTTCCCTGTCTTGCAACATTCCAGTGTGGGATTTTGTACTTAGAAGGAAATCCCAAATCAAGCCCTATCATTTGATGCCTGTCTGTCCAGCTGACACGCAAGACACAGTCAGTCTTTTCATTCTTTAAACCCATTGAAGTTCTTTGGCCTCAGCTCTACCACAGATACTCCTGTAGTTCCTTATCTGGAACGTTCTTCTTCCCATTCTTCTTGTATCCTTTGGTTCATGGCTTAGTTTGCTTCAGAGTGGGCCTTTCTTGTTTTCCACAAACTGAATTAAGAACGTTCACTCTATCAAGGCAATTATAGCTTCATACATAAAATGTGCTATCATTTTTATTATATATTACTTAGATGAGCACAAATTTTTGTAGTACTGGAGTTGGAATTCATTCTCACACATGCTACTGATCTTCACTCATGACCTTTGATTTTTTTTTCTTGTGTCCCCTTAAATGGTGTGTTCCATGAGGACAGGGATTATATTTTGTTCATAATTGCTTTTCCAGGTACATGGTAAGTGCTCAATGAAAATTATTGACCAAAGGAATGAATAAATATAATTGGGGTTTAATATCCCTAAAGGACAGGATGATGTTTTTCATTTTTTTTCATCCAGGAATTTAATAAATACTTGCTGACCTCAATTGAGAAAACTAATAAGAATAAGAAGAAAAACAAGGAAGAAGATTACAGCATTATAAATCTGTGTGACAGACAAAAGTTATATACTTTAATATAATGAGTCTTAGAAAATAAAAGACAGTATTATACCCACAGGATCCTTGATTTGTGAAATAGCAGTGTGCTTAATATTGCAAGTTTATTATATTTTGAAAGAGCAGATGAATTGAACATACACATCTGGATATTTGGCAACATGTAGATGAAAACATCTGGGTTATTGACCAAACATTTCAATTTAACTAATGTGTCTTGGGGTTGTGTGAATGGTTACAGATTACTCTGAAATTATATTTCCTGGGATGTGGCCACACGAATAAATGGAGAAAGATATTTCTACTTCCAAAAAGATGATGGACTACAAAACTTGAAGTCACTCTTGCCATGAACATATGAAAATTATGGTTACATATAACCCTTAACAATCGCATAGTTGAAATCATATCAGTAATGAGGAGATTATAAAAAACAGAGCAGTTTATTTCTGTTCACAGTAAACCTAGGGCCTGGGATTTTAATATCCATCAGAAGATAAGAGACAAGAGAAGTATACATTGGTAAGTTTGGAAAAACTGATCCTCACTGGAAAGAGTATTAGAAGAAATCTCTCTATTGACAAAGAGGAAGATAAGGTACCTGTCCCTGAGTTTAGGGGGAAAGTCTCCCTAGAGATAATTAAGGCCCAGGCTTACCTTTGAGTTTTAGGTCCAAAGCATGTCATTAATCTGTTCAGAAAATATGGAAATATATCTACATGGCTCAAGAAATTCTTTGCATCATCATGAGAATCTGCTCCAAAATAACATACCCATGGATTGTTTGTAATGCCAAATCAGCCTGTAGTGATATTACAACAACACAGGCTTACTATTTTCCAATAAAGATGAGCTCATGATTAAAAATACTGAACTAAAAACATTCAGTGAAATAACTCAATATAACTAAGAATAGGTAGACATAATAAGCAGTTAAGTAGGGTTTACGTCCTATGAAATTGTAGATACACCACTAAAGAGGGGAAATGTGTGCTAAAAATACTTTAAAACAATACAAGTAATTGAGTCCTGAAGGGAAGGTGAAAAAGATTTTAAAAGTGACCAAGTAGACCATCTAGAGATAAGAAATACCCTTGATGGATGCAAAACTCACTAGATGGATTATGCTGGATATTAGCACAGTTGGAGAAAGCACTACAAAATGAAAGTTTAGAGGCCAGTGCCTAGGATGTACCAGAGAGGGTTGGGAAGGTGGCTCAGTGGTAGAGCACTTGCCTTGCATGCCTGAGGCCCTGGGTTCGATTCCTCAGCACCATATAAGCAAAAAAGAAAAAAAGCCAGAAGTGGCACTGTGGCTCAAGTGGTAGAGTGCTAGCCTTGAGCTGAAGAGCTGAGGGACAGCGCCCAGGCACAGAGTTCAGGCCCCATTACCGGACCCCTCCCCCCAAAAAAAAGAAAATGTACCAGAGAGACCAGATCAAAAATGTGAAAGGGTTTAAGATAATGAGAACTTAAGAAAATGAAAAAATAGAGCTTTTAAAAAATCTAAGAGTTATACAAAAACAGAGGAGAATAATTGGAACAAAAATTCAAATGAAAGTAGATGATGAAATTAATCCAGCAGTGATACTCATTAGATACAGTGTTGAAAATGAACTATACAATTTATGGGGACGGGGTGTCAGGAGGGAAAAAAACTGGGAGAAAACGAGGGAAGGGGTGATACTGTTCAAAAAGAAATGTACTCAAGACCTGACTTATGTACCTGTAACCCCTCTGTACATCTTTAAAATAAAAAGCAATTTTAAAAAGCGATAAAAATAGACAAAAAGAAAGAAAGTAGATAATGACTCTGAACTGTTTAAAGACATGAGCCCAGTCAGATGTGAGCTGGTGGCTCATGACTATAATCCTAGCTACTTAGGAGGCTGAGATCTGAGGATCTTGGTTCAAAGCCAGCCCACGCAGGAAAATCTGCAAGAGTTTTATCTCCAGTTCACTACCCTAAAAGCCAGAGGCAGAGCTATGGCTCAAGTGGTAGAGCACAAAAGCTCAGGGACAGTGCCCTGGCCCTGAGTTCAAGCCTTAGGACCTATACACACACACACACACACACACACACACACACACACACACAAACACAAAACAGCAACAAAGAAAGACATGAGTCAACAAAGAGAAGAATTCCCAGGAATCCCATCTGCATAATTTTTTTTATTGTGAAAATACTGTACAGAGGGGTTATAATTATATGGGCAAGATAATGAGTACATTTCTTATCAAGCATTGTAGCCTCCTCCTTTGTTTCCCCTTCCCATCCCTTCCCAGCCTCCCCCCCAACCCCCCTTAATCCCTCCCCAATCTCCCCCCCCCCTCCACCAAAGTTGTAAGGTCCGTTTTGGACATGACAACTTGTACTTCTCATTGTTGCAGTGGGTCCACCTGTATCCTTATTTAAACAACTTGTTTTTCCCCTTCCCCTCCACAAATTATACCAACATCAAATACAGTGAAAGCAGGGGTTATACTGTGGGGGAGGGACATACAAAGCAACAAAGAAATCATCTTATAAATGCATTAGAAACACATGCATGAAAGAAAAAAAGCATTTAAATACATATCTTAGGGTTCATTTTCCTAACATCACCTTATCTGACCTTTTCTGCTTGACTCATACATATACTAAATATTGCAAATAAGGGAAACCATGGGACCTATGGTTCTTTGGGCTTGGCTTACTTCACTTAATATAATTTTTCCAAGTCTTTCCATTTCCTAACAAATGGGGCAATGTCATTCTTTCTGATGGAGGCATAGAATTCCATTGTGTATATATACCACATTTTCTTGATCCATTCATCTACTGAGGGGCATCTGGGTTGGTTCCATATCTTAGCCATAGTAAATAATGCTGCAATAAACATAGTTGTGCTGGTAGCTTTAGTGTGGTCTTGTTTGTAAACATTTGGGTAAATGCCCAAAAGTGGGATTGTTGAGTCATAGGGGAGCTCTATGTGGAGTCTTTTGAGGAACCTCCAGACTAATTTCCAAAGTCCACCTGCATAATTTTTAAAAACAAAACACCCAGATAATTTGTAGTGTAACTCTTAAACACTAAATATTGGGAAGCAAAAAGGGAAAAGAGATCACATACAAAACAAAACAACAATGATTAGAATGGTAACATATTTGTCAATACCTATAATAGAGCTCAAAAGATCCTGCAATCATATCTTCATAGGGTTATAATCTTAATCAAGAGTGAGAGGAGGAGGAGGTGGTTGCAAACCTGTAATTCCCAGCACCTGGGAGGCTGTGGCAGATGGAGTTCAAGGCCACTTAGGACACTGGCTGGAAAAGAAAAAGAAATGAAATAAAACCAAAGGAAGTTTTAGTAAATAAATATGTAGAGAATTTGCTGGCCATAGAGGCTTAATGAAAGAATTACAAAGTTTTAAAAATCAAAGTAAGAAGAAAATTGAGATCAGATAGACAATTAGTGTTGGGAAAATAAATCTGAGAATGTAGGCTATGTAAAAAATCTAAAATATTGACTATGGGGAAATAAAACCCACAATAATAATGATTTGTTAGAGGACTATAAAAACAAAATGAATTGAACTAGTAGATGAAAGTAATGGGTGAGATATACCAGGAACACAAGTCAAGGAATTTCAAGACACTGTGTTTCAATGGAGGTGAACACAATCAATTAGACCTTGTTACATTAATGTGACAAGCATTTAGAAAGTAAATGCCAAAATAGTAAGATTAGAATGCATAATTTCTAAGGCGTGGTTGGGGCAGGAAGAGGACTCATAAAAGTCTGATTAACCCAAGAGAATCAGGCAGAGAGAAATAGAAAAGAAAAATCATAACTCAAACTAAGTGCAAAATAATATAATGAATATGAACTCAAATATATCACTACAGTAATTAGAACATATATAAATGGGTCAAATTGCCATGTTAGTTTTTAGTTTTGAGGATATTACTAGAAGCCCATCATCTTTACTTCTTTTAAATCAGTTCTATTAAAGAATAAATTACATACAAGAATTAACTGGCTGGGCACTGGTGGCTCACATCTGTAATCCTAGCTACTCAGGAGGCTGAGATTTGAGGATCCTTGTTTAAAGTCAGTTCAGGTACATTATAAGTACATTAAAAACAATAGCAAGAATGATAAAATCACTGTGTCTCTATCTTGGGGTTCATTTTGCTTAGCATCATCTTATATGGTCTTTTGAGCTTTTCTGCTAGTCCTAAACATAATACTAATTATTACAAATTATTACAAATAAGGGAAACCATGGGGACCTATGATTTTTTTGTTTCTTTTGTATGTTCTTCCTCCATGGTATAACCCCTGTTTTTACTGTGTTTGATTACTGTATCCTGAATCTTGTATATACATTTTTCTAATTTGGGGAGGGGAAAGGAAATAAAAAATGTTGAAATAAGGATATAGGTTGATCCATTGTAACAATGAGATGTACAAGACACTATGTTGAAAACACACTTTACAACTTTGGGGGGAGGAGAGGAAGGTGTTAGGGAGGTGGGGAGGGAAAGGATTGGTAGGGGAAAAACAAAGGAGGAGGTAACAATGCTCATGTAACTGTAACTCCTCTGTACAGTATTAAAAAAAATCCAGCTCAGTCAGGAAAGTCTGTGAGACTCTTATCTCCAATTAACCACCAGAAAACCAGAAGTGGTACTGGGACTCAAGTGGTAGAGCGCTTGCCTTGAGCTGAAGAGCTGAGGGACAGCAACCAAGCCCAGAGTTCAAGCCCCATGACTGACCCCCTCCAAGAAATTAACTAAATTTGTTTTTATTAACTAATTTTAAAGTATACAATTTGATAAATTTCAAATGATGGTTGCAATTGTATTCTCACCAAAACTGTACAGCAAAATATGCTCAACACCCTAAAGATTTCCTTCATGTCGTCTGCAATCTTTTCCTTTTTTCCTATCCCTTGCTGTCATTATTGATGTGCTTGCAGCCAAGCAGTCTATCTTTTCTGGAATTTCATATAAAGGGAATCACTCAGCATCTTTTTCTACTGTGGTTGTTTGTTTCCTCTTTCACTTAGCATAATGCTCTTTGAGCTCTATCAACATGTTGTCTGTGTCAGTAGTTCATTCCTTCTTGCTCCTGGGAGGTATTTCATCTGAGAGGTATTTCATTTTCTTTATCCACTTACTAGTTGGCAGACATTCGAAATCTTCACCCACTCTCCCCCCCCACCGCCCCACCCCGACCTTCCCCACTTCAGATGGTAGCCGTAATCAACATGATGAAAAGTTTTTGTATGATATATGCTGTCATTTCTAGTGGATGAATCAGTAGGTATGATATGATATTACTGGGTTGCATGATAACTTTGTGTTTACCTCACAATGAACTACAGAACTATTTTCCAAAGTGGTTGTAGCATTGAGTGCTGTCTGAGAGTTCCCATTGTCTCATATACACAAACTTCCACAACTAAGTGCCACAATGCAGCAGCCAAATGACAAGTTTATTAGGTCTGAAGTCCAACCCAGGTCTTTTTTATTGGACTTGAGGTGTAGTAGAGTTGTGTTTTTTTCCAAAGGCTTTCAGGAGGATATATTTCTTTGGTCATTCCATGCATACTTGCTTGCTGGTCATCAATTGATGGATATTCCTAGCTTGGTTGATCCTTGTTCCTCTTCCTCCATTTTTATTCAACACCATTAATGGTGGATAGTGTGATTGTCACATTGTATCTTTAACCCATCTTCCCTGACAGCCTCAGTCTCTGATCAGCTCTGAGAATGACATGGGATTAGACAAAACATACTTACAAGGTTTATCTGGTCAGTAGAGCTCCCCAAGTCCACATTTTGCAGAGCCTCTTTTCTATATACGTGTTCCATTCTGGAATCTTTGTAGATTTTGGATCTACATTAAAGTCTGTGGTCAATTTCCAGTCAATTACTATATATAGTGTAAAGTACGGTTTGAATTTCATTTGTTTAAAAAAAACTATCTTTTCTCATTGAATTTCTTTGACACTTCATTCTTAAAATAATTGACCATATAGCCGGGTGCCCAGTGGCTCATGCCTGTAATCATAGGAGGCTGAGATTGGAGGATCTTTGAAGCTACACTGACCAGGAAAGTCCATGGGACTCTTATCTCCAATTAAGCATCACAAAAGCCAGAAGTGGAGCTATGGGTCAAGTAGTAAAGTGCTAGTATTGAGCAAACAAACTCAGGGACAGCAATCAGGCTCAGAGTTCAAGCTTCAAGTCCAGCACACACAAAAAATAATAATTGACTATGTAAATAGGAATGTATTTAGAGGAGACTATTGACTTCATTTCTATTTGACTTTTTTTTAAAAAAAACAACCTTATTTATTATACTTTATTGAGCTGTAAATCTTTAAATCAGGAACGATCCTTCCAAGTTGTTCTTTTTTAAAACTGTTGTGATTACTCTATGTCCTTGTATGAATGTAAGAATCTCTAATCAGTTTTTCAATTTCTACAAAAAATTCTGCCAAATTTTCACTGAAGTTGTCTTGAATTTGTAGAAAAATTTAGGAATAACTGACATTTTAACAAAACTGAGCCTTCTGATCCATGAAAATCGTATATGTTTCCATTGATTTAGAATACCTTTGATTTCCTTTGGAAATGATCTGTTCTTTTTAATGCATATATCTTGTAAACTGTGTTTAATTTGTCCCTAAATTCATATATTTTAATGCCACTGTAAATGATACTCTTTTCAATTTTTAGTCTTTAGTTCCTATATTTAGCATTTTGATCTTTAATACTGACCCTGATAAATTGTTATAATATAGAGAAACAATTTTGTAGACCTTCAGAATTTTGTCCATGTACCCCCATGTTGGCTTTGTGCCATGATTCTTCTATCTATGCATCTTGAGGAACTAGAATTAAGCTGTGAACTACCCTGCCTGGTCTAGAAAATGGATTCTGTGTGGTTTCTATCCTTATACATATATTGAGACTTGCTAATTGGTATATTTGTATTTTGTTGTTTATGTTATATTATCTCATATGTTTTCCTGAAATCTAATGTGTGTGATGATGACAATCTAGCCATTCCAGTTCACTTTTGACTGACATTTGCATAGAAAATATTTTCTATGCATTTGTATTTAAACTATCTATACATGAAGTGTGTTTCCTGTAGAAAGAATGAAGTTGTATCTTATTTTTTAAATAGGAAATATCCATCTTTTAAATGCAATGATTAGACCCCTGTATTTATATTTGATTATGCCATTGGATTTAAGTGTTTCATCTTGTCATCTATTTTATGTTTTCTTCATCTGTTCTATAAAACCTTTTCTTTTCATCTGCCTTCTTTTCGACTGAATAATTTTGTTTTATCTTCGCTATTGGTTTATTATATATATTCCTTTGCCATGATGAGTACGTTGTGTATATGTGTGGTTGATCTGGGTATATCACATACATCATGAACTTACAATTGTTTATTTTCAAGTAATATTAAATTATTTCATGTATAGCATTGGAACTTTACATTGATACATTTCTATGTCCCTTTCCTACCCTTTATGCTAATATTGTTCTAAATTCTATAAACTACACAATATATCATTTTTATATTTCCTTTAATCAGTTAATGATCAATTAAAGAAATTTAAAATATGGAGAAAAATGTCTTCCATGTTTTACTCTTTACAGCCTGCTTAATTGCCATCTGGCATCATTTTCCTTTGGTCTGAAGGAGTTCCTTTAATACTTTTTGTGGTGCAGATGTGCTAGCAGTGACTTCCTGTTTTGTGTCTATCAAATGAGAACAAGTATAGTGGAAAATGAGAGCAATAAATGTAAATTCCAAATAACTTAGTAGTTATAATATATTTTAATTTATATTGCCACCTGTTACAATACAGAAGTTTAGACAGAGCCTGGATTCTTAAAAATCCAATTCCACACTGTTTATAAGAAATATACTTAGAACGGGCATGGGAAGGTGGCTCAGTGGTAGAGCGCTTGCCTTGCATGCATGAGGCCCTGGGTTTGATTCCTCAGCACCACATAAGCAAAAAGAAAAAAGCCGGAACTGGTGCTGTGGCTCAAGTGGTAGAGCGCTAGCTTTGAGCTGAAGAGCTGAGGAACGGCGCCCAGGCCGAGTTCAGGCCCCATGACCGGACCCCGCCCTCCCCAAAAGAAATATACTTAGAAAATACAATATAGACATATTTATAGCAAACAAAAAATACTAATTAAACTGCTAAATTAACAACAGGCTATACTTTAAGCCAAAAATACTCTTCAGGGGCTTGTTACATAATGACCAAGGGAAAATTCTACACAAGACAAAAGAATTCTGAACTTTTAAGGATTTTTGTAATTTGACTGAAAAAATATTGTATGTAGATGGACCAAAAATGTATCAAAACATATAATAATAATGTGTATGTATATATATGTATATAAAAGGGAGTTAAAATGAAATATTCACAAATTCAGAATCTTGGTAAGGGATTTTGATAACCTTTCTCTAGTCATTAAGGATGAAATAAAAAACTAAAATGGAATGTGTATTTGAATAGTATACCAATATTATCATGTATAATAATTACATAATATGTTCTTATAGTTATAACAAAATACCACAAGAAAATGAAATTCATATTGATAAAATGAAACTTTGCTAAATCATTAATGATTATATATGTTAACTATATTATATATGTCATATATATGATATATGATATATAATCATAATAAAGCCTAGAAAATTAACGTAAGCAAATTGTTCAATGCAGTTTTAAAAAATATCTATAATTAATTAGTGCTGGTCCTGGGGCTTGAACTTAGGGCCTAAGCGCTGTCCCATAGCACTCTACCACTTGAGCCACAGCTCTACCATGACAGAGTAAAGCTCAAGTTGAAGAAATGCTTACCTATTGTGACTCAGCAGTTCTAAGAAAACTGGTGATTAGTGAAGCCTATTGCAGAACAGAGTTACCATTTTACCAGGATAACCCCAGCAGTAGGTGACACCAATGGAGATGTGTCTAATGTTAACGTTACCTTCTACTACATGTACACATGCCCTTGATTCTTCCTCAAGTATTCTCCCAAACACACACCACTGCCTTTCATATACAGTGGTGTATGTTTTACTTACCTTTTTTATTGTCCATCTCACTAGAGATATTTCCTTTGTTTTTTTTTCATTCTTCTAATGCTACCTCCCAGTATATTTTCTACAGAGATATATATGTACATATCTATGCATGCACATATATATATATATATGTGCATGCATAGATATGTACATATGGTGGGTGCTCTACCACCATTTGTGGCAAAAAAGGCGAAATCTCAAAAACATGATATTAGTATAAAATGTCAGATAAAAAAATGAATACTAGTTATGTAAGTTTTAAAACATATGAGAGCACATAACTTATAAATATTTAGTAAAGTAGCACACACATGTTAATTTCAAGATAAGTAGCTATCTCTGGGGAGAGAGTGATGGATACTTGGGGATGGATTTTAATCACATATATGTATATATATATATAAACGCACCTATACATATATACACAATTATATATGTTATATATACTATATATACATATAGTAATATACTATATACAATATATAACATATTATATAATATATTTTATATATTATACATAAAATATACATATAGTTTGTGTATACATATATGTATACACACATACACACATCACACACACATATATACACAATACCATTTTATTTTTTAAACAGATGGATAGACCTGATGCAGTATTGGCAAAATGTTAGCATCAGTGATCTTGGGTATTTGAAATATCTTATGATTTCTGACAAATTGCAGATTCGTAAACAAGAACAGACATGTTGTCAGGTTATTCCCTTATGGAAAATTGCTTCTTTGCTTCTGACGCCAAGGCCACTTTGGGAATATGGAATTCTCCACCTTAATCCTCTCCTTTAGGTCAACCCTATCGCCCTAGGCAGCCATGCACAGGTGTTTCTGGTCTTACTTATGTGGGCAAATCTAATTGTGCTGTGCTTTATTTAATCAGGGCTCCCGGGACAGGGTATCAACTACTGGGAACAAGCCCTTCCCCATGCTCAGCCATGGCGTTCCATCCACGCAGCGTGGTGGGGTGAGTAGACATAGGCATCCGCTTATCAGATGATAGCTATACACCAGGCGAAACAAACTCCAAGGCTGGAGCAGCCACAGACATTTATTAACACAGATAAGTTTTTATTGAATTAAGAGGGAGCACTTAGAAGGAAGACCCTGGAGAGTAAAAGGATTAAGTCATTTTAGAACATTTTTCTCCTGTCAAGTGAGCAAATGAAACCTCAGTGATGGCCATCTGATCGTGAGTCACTGGAGCTGCGCAGAGGGACGGCCTCCCGGATGGAAGGAAAAGCACTTACAGGTAGTTTCCAAGCAGAGCTTTGCTAACAGGGGACAGAGGTGACCTGTTTACAGGGCATTTGAGTGATCAGAAGACTCAGGGAATGCACTACTTCACAATCTTTCTTAGTGTTAAAAATACTGCTTTCATCAGAAGTATTCCTTTGTCTTCCTTCCTTGGGAAACTGCACTTAGAGAAAAGTAGGTAGGCCCCTTTCTTGAAACATCCATCATATTTGCCACAACCACGTAGTAGCCATTACTATTTCCAGGAATAGATAAGGCTGGGGAGTTCCAGGAGATTCAGTAATCCTGGTTGTGGAGCTGACTAGAGGTTGGGCAGAAGTGAGACCCTGGGTGCCTCCACTTTTTTTTTGTACGAGTGCTGGGACTTGAACTCAGGGCCTGGCCCTGAGCCTTTTGGCTTGAGGCTGGTGCTCTACCACTTGAGCCACAGTTCCACTTCTGGCTTTTTGGTTGTTAATTGGAGATAAGAGACTCATGGACTTTCTTGCCTGGGCTGGCTCTGAACTGCAATCTTCAAATCTCAGCCTCCTGAGTTGCAAAGATGAGAGGGGTAACCCATAGATGCCCAGAAGGTGACTTTACTTTTTAGATCTCTAACTTCTTTTTGGAGTCCCGGCCGCCATTCACTGTCTTTTTATACTTTCCTCTTTTTGCTTCTCTTGCTGCTCTCCCTCTCATTCAATTGGATCTTGAATGTTTCCCAAAGGCTCATGTTTTAAAGGTTTGGTCAACAGCCTGTGCTGCTATTAAAAGGCAGTAAGCCAGTCAATGCCGGTGACTCACACCTAGAATCCTAGCTACTCAGAAGACTGAGACCTGAGGATCATAGTCCAAAGCCAACCCAGGCAGGAAAGTCGGTGGACTTTTGTTTCCAATTAACCACCAGAGAAGCAGAAGTGGAGCTATGGCTCAAAGGGTCAGAGTGCTTTTTGTTTTTCTTTTGCCTTGAACAAAAGAGCTTCATTACAGTGCCCAACTCCTGAGTTCAAACTCTATGGCTGACTAGAAAAAAGAACAAAAGCAGCGAAACCTTTAGGATATAGAGCTTAGGGATAGGAAGGTCGTTGGGAAGTTGTACTGGAGTCAGATATTTTAATCCTAGCTGCATCCCCTCCCCCTATGACTGCCTTGAAGTGAACTGTTTTTCTTCACCATGTGCTGCTTCCTGAAGTAATGGTTTGCTTCACTCCAGGACCCAGTATATCTTCCTTTATGTTGATTTTCTGGGGCATTTTTGTCATAGCACCACAAAGCTGATGAACACACACTCTCTTGCTTTCTGTTTTATTCTCACTTACATGCACACATTCAGGTACACATTCACCCAACCACGCTGGAGATTTAGTTGATGATCAAGCATCTTTCTCTCACATGCTGTACCTGAAATTTCCTACAGTCATCTTGTGCTTTTCCCACAAGTTTTGGCTGACTGTTAAGTGTATACTGAGCTGTGGCTCTATGCTAAAAAGTGCTATTTCAATGAGTACCTTGTACTCAAGATGTCTCTTAGATTCTTTCCCAGGTCTATCCTTTCTTACTTGTCTGCCTCGGAGTTTTGTTTCACATCTCATGAATATTTATGGTAAATACTTCCCAGGTATTGCTTAGAATCATTTCCAATTTATACTGAGATAGATTCTCTCAAAGGCGCTCATCGGCTTCTGCTTCAGAGTCATCTGGATTAGAACTGCTGCTACTCTCTCAGTCTCTCCTTATTCTACTCCTCCTGCCTCCTGAGCACTCTGGACTTGGGGCTCCTGTTCCTTTGTGATGGCTTCATCAGGCTCTGGTTTGCCTGTCTCTGCTTCCTTCCCTGTCTGTGAGCCACATTTACTCTTCCCTGCCTCACTTCCTCATCTAGCTGGACTCTTGTTTCCTATAGGACCACCCCCTCCTCCCCATGACTGAACTCTGACCCTCTCAGCTTGGTCCCCACAGACTTGCAACATCAGCACTCCCCACTGTGTGATCATCTAGTTTCTTGTCCTTGGCTCTGTTTTGATTCCAACTGTGGCCTCTTTTTTTTCCTAGGCAAAGGAAACAAAATCTGCCTATAATTTTAAGGCCTGGACAGCCAGGAAGATTCAAATGGTAAACTCACAATAGCATTTTTACTCAAAGCCCAAAAGCTACTATTATTTTTTTTTTTTGAAAACCCTTTGAGCAGTCAGGTTCTGCTTGTGCCTGAAATCCTAGCTACTCAGGAGGTTGAGATCTGAGGGTCATGGTTCAAAGGCAGCCTAGGCAAGAAGGGCTGAGACTCTTATCTCAAGTTAATCATGAAAAAAAAAGCTGAAAGTAGAGCTGTGGTTCCAGTGATAGCCTTGAGCAAAAAAGCTTAGAGACAGCTTCTAGGCCCTGAGTTCCATCCTCAGGACCCAAAGCAACCCCAACCCCAAATCCAAATCCTCTGAACAAGAGTGGTTATTTTGTTTAACTTTTCCTTGCCTCTTTTAGATTTTTTTCCCCTAAAAGTAGAATGCAAAATATGCTGTACTCCCTGTGGAAAGGCTCAGTTTCTGAGGGTATTGGCAAGATGGTCTGGATATTTTTCACATTCATTGTAGCACATTCAGTTTTACAGGGTGGAGTCTGGCTCATTCCTGTATTAAGAGGACTAAAAATTGGAGGAAGGGTGGGAGGGGACAAGAACTGCATTCCATGCTTTATCTTTAGCATTTACAAGAACCATATAAATGTATCCCAAATCCCTGAAGCAGGAAAAGAGTAGTAAAACCCATGTGTTCATAGGAAATTCCATGCCTATTTGCTCTGCAGTGTGTTCTGGGAAGAGTGGGCCTTTGGGAAGAGGTAAATGGCCAGAAGGGAGGGGCCAGAAGGGTCAACAAGAAGATTGTGAAGGCTGTTAAACTCCTGTCAAGCTAGCACATTTGGTTACCTCTCACATGCTTCTTCAAGGAGCCTGTGTGTAGGAACAATGAGAAGATTTGGGAACTTGGATGGGTGGGGATCTGCTCCTGGTCTGAGTGCTGCATCGATGGATTTGAACAAAAGGATCTCATGGTCGAGAGGTGGGAAGCCTGTATTCCCACAACGAAATAGACAAAAGCATCTGAGTCCACGCATCAAGTACAGCAGAAAGCATGGTGCAAAGGCCGAGAGCCAGCATACAGGAATCAGAAGAGTCCTCTACTTCCTAGCTAGATGAATTAGGCCATTGAGACTCTTAAGAGCTCAGGTAAAATGGGCTTAGGCATGCCTGGCTTATGGGCAGGTTCTTGTGAAGGAAGCATAAATTAATAGTGCAAAGGAAATAGTCAATACTATGTTACTTCTATTTACATTATTTTATCATCTGGTATCAGAAAGGCCAATGGGCCTCCATTAGCAGGCACATCTGTAAGTGAATATTTTTGCTCCTGGGCAAAGTTCCAAGAACCTATCTTTCTCTTATTCCAACCCCACCCCACCTGGGACACGCTTTGAAATTAATCTTACAATTCTCATTGCATGACTATGTCTCTTAAAAATCTGTCGGGCCTTGAATGTCCACTCCTAGCCTATTTGAAATGCCACTGTTTTCACAAAAGCCAATTTAAAGAATACTGGCCATCTCTGCAGGGAATGAAATGCCTGTTTGGGAGGTGGAGGTGAGGAATCTGAGGCTCTGAGCAAACCAGAGTTTTTTTCTTCCCTCCCTACAACTCTATTGAAAAAAGACACCCCCAAAGGAACCACTAGAAACCACTTAGTGGAATTAGGCGGAAAACAGGAAATTGCTTTCTCTTCACAAATTTCAGTGAGCTGTTTGCCACTGTTTTAATGGGAACCATGTTTGTTGAGAAGAGTAACTATAACTGGCCTTGAAAAACACACACTTTCAGACAATGTTTTTACTTTTTTGTACTCTAGTAAGGTAAACATAGTTAATCTTCAAAATACAAGTCATCTTAATTTAAATGATTACGTTTTCCCCTCGTCACCTAATTATTGCTTCTCTAAGTTGTCTACCTTTTTCCTTTTGGAATCATAAGGAACTATTAGTCCTCAGACTGTACTCGCAGCTACTTGGTTGGATGAGAATGGAAGGGCCAAAGTTCCAGGCCAGCCCCTGCAAAACATTGAAGAGATTTCCTCTCAATTAATAGCTGTGTCATGTGCATCTGCCACTCTGGATTTCTGGAGGGTTGAGACTGAGAAGAAAAGTCCTCAACATACCATCTCAACAGAAGAAACTGGATGTGGTGGCTCAAGCCTGTCATCTAAGCTACAAAGAGAAGCTTAAAAATAAATCCAAGCATGCTCCTGGTCATGAAGCAAGACCCTAAATAAAGAAATTACCAAAAAGAAAGGCTAGACGAATGACTCAGTAGTACTGCCTAGGATTGCCCTAAGCTCAAACCCCACTACCACCAAAAATTAGCTACCACCAAACTGAAGATAACATATTTTAGAAACAAGTTTTGACTTAGCTTTCTCGGATTCCTTAATGATTGTCTGACTGTGCTATGAGGGGCCTTGGTTTCTTTTCTAATGGGTTCGCTTTCATTCATTCACTTGGCTGATGTCATTAAACATGGAGCCGGCTCCTGATAGCTCATTTATCAGCGAAACCAGTTTCTTCCAGCTATGCTGGTCTTTGGGAATACTGGGAGATGAATAATACCTGTTTGAGTTCCCCCTCTTTTTCTCTGGGCATGATGTGGCTTTCTTCACACACAAAACACCTGAATGCTCAGGGACACCACTGTAGCCTCTCTTTAGCTTGAGACCCTGCTCTGCATTTTCAGTACTGTTTCCTCTCAGAGTTTACCTATTCTGATCTATATTTCCTTTAACCTTGTTCATTTTGCTTCCTGACAGTCAGAGATCTTCAGCTGATATTCTTTCCTTCACCACCTAGCTTGTGTTGGCTTGCTAATGTGTTTTTGAGCCATGACATGTGTTGTGGCTTAGTTAAATGAATCTGCAAGGCTCTAGCTTATGGAGTGACTGACCTGCCCCCATCTTTCAGCACTTCTGCAGCTCTGTTGGAAGGTTTTCTCTTAGCTGCCTTGAGACACAGAGGGGAGAATGCCTCCCTGAGTTAAATGAGAGCTGGAGGAGCAACACCCCCATCATGTTGTCAACCCTGGGGAAGTTTTCATAACAGCTTCCAGAGTTCTCAACATGATGGAACCCAGGTTGCCCAAAGTGGTCATGGTCATGAATCCACCTTTAGTATCTCCTTTCCTTCCCTGACTCACTTCCCATGCCCATGATGTATTCTGGATTACCTATTGCCAAGCAAACAATTGGCACCCAAAAATCTTTGTCCTTACCTGGACAGATTTCTTGCAAGTTGATGTGAATTTTCCCCAAGATGTCTCCTGCCTTTCTTCATAGCTTTAAACCTAGCATGTGGGGTCATGACATAGGTCGGCCTGTGCAGAGAAATAAAGTCCCTGAAAGAATGGAGTCATTTTCTTAAGTTCTCCACCACTTGCCTCATGCATACCAATAGGAAATGGGTATAATATGGGTGGGAATGGATTGTGAGGGAGATTGTGGGGTCAGGGAGAGAAGAGCATGTTGATAGAGAGCTAGGCTTCTCAGGCTCGGGAATGAATAACTTGGTAAGGACACCCAAGCATTGCTACAAGGGCTACCTGAAACTCAGAAACAATGGTGACCAATGGTGGAGGGGCTGCAGCTGCTTTGACAGCATGCCAGGAAAGGGTCAGCATTCCCAGAAAAGTGCAAGTGTTAGGACCAGTGGGGAGGGGGTTGTGTGTGTGTGGGTGCTTACCACTGATGTGGTAAGCAATGCGCTAGGGAAGGCCACCTGAACCATGGTGAGGCTCAATGGCGACTTCCTCTGAAGCCATGGCTGGTAGTAGAAGACATCGTGATAGAACCAGGTCCCCAGTATTGACATACATGACTGAAGTCCATCACCACAGAATCCAGGCAGCAGCACTTCAGTGTAGAGATAAGTGGTTACTGTCATGGATAGCAAGAACAGCACGGCCATCGGGCCATTGTCCACAAAGATCTGTGATGATGGTGCACAGACCATGCAGTTCCTACTGACAAATAGACAGGAAGCTGCATGCTGAATGAGATCATGAAAGATTGAGTAGAGGGCAGATGCTGCCCAAAATGATGCAAATGGTTATCCTTGCCCACTGCCCACAACTGAGGCTATTCTTGGACTCAGACCAGTAATAGAGATGGAGACTGAATTTCCTTGAGGAAGGTACCAGCTACTTCAGCAAGTACACAAAGGAGACATTTCTCCAATCCTTCCCCAAAGAGCCTTTAGCCACTTCAGACTTCTTGAGGATTTCTGGACACGGGGCCCATGCTAAAGCTGACCCCACATGTACTGGTAAATATTGTGATAAATAACCCCAATGTTTATTAGTTTATAGTGACAATAACTGTTTATTGTGCACTATTTGAGTAGGTCATGCATCAGGGAGAGGCTGCTTCGTTAATTCTGGCTTGGTGTATCACATGGGGTTGCGGTCAGATGTCTGCTAGGGCTGCCTCTATAGAAAGGCTAGACTTAGCCTAGAGGATTTAATTCCAAGCTGCCATCTTTATATGACTGTCAAGTTGATGCTATAAGCTGATTTCTCTCTCTGGGGTCTCTCCACGTATCTGCTGTGTTCCCTCATGATATAGTTTCCCCTATAGGGAGACATTTGAAGAGATGCTAGCCAGTAGGCTAGGGCACTGTCCCTGAGCTTTTTTGTTCAAGGCTAGAACTTTACCATTTGAGCCATGGCTCCACTTTTGACATTTTTGGTGATAAATTGGAGATAAGAATCTCACAGACTTTCCTTCCCAGGCCGGGTTCAACTGTAAACCTCAGTTCTAAGCCTCCTGAGTAGCTAGGATTATAGGAATGAGCCACCACAACCGGCTGAGCTATATCATTTTAATGCCTTAGCCTTGGAAATGTGTATCATGTTCTGTTATATTCTATGTTAAGAGAAAGTAATGAGGTCTAGCCAACATTTAAAAGAAAGAGAAATTTACTCTTTGAAGGGAGAGACATTGGAAAATGTATGAACTGATTTTAAAATCATCATCCAATTGGACCCTGAATATTATCTTGATCTTTCTGTCCTCACCTGTCTTAGGCAGGTGAAGGTCAGAAGTGAGAGTTCTGCCTGTACAGATAATTTTCTATGGCCCACAAATGATGTTATAAATATCTTAATGGCCCTAGGCAGAAAAAAGGTTTCCCACTCCTGCAAGGAGGATGTCCCAAATCAGTGCCTTTCTGGGTCAGCCCTTTGGCTTGTGTTACTTATACTAAGAGACGACAGTGCCACCACCCTGAGCACAGGTGACAAACCTGGGACTGGCATTTCAGTAGAAGAGGGTGAGGATTTCAAAAGCGGGTGATGGCTGAGCAACAGTGGCTCATGCCTGTAATCCTAGCTATTCAGGAAGCTGAGATGTGAGGATCATGGTGTGAATCCAGCCCAAGCAGGAGAGCCTGTAAGACTCATCTCCAATTAAGGACCAAAAAAAAAGCTAGAAGTGGAGCTGTGGTTCAAGTGGTAGAGCACTAACCTTGAGCAAAAAGTTAAGGGACAGAGCCTAGGTCATAAGTTCAAGCCCCAGGATGGACACACACACACACACACACACACACACACACAGAGTGGATGGTGCAAACTGCCATATTAGGGTCCTTCAGATTATATGAGAATAAAGTCACACAGTCAGATCTGCTATTGTGTTAGCCAGAATTGTGCTACTATAACAAACACCAAAGATAATTATTTATAAAGAGAAAAGGGTTAATTTGGCTTACAGTTTTAGGAGTTCCAGGCCATAAGGGGTTGGCTCTGTTGCTTTGGGTGGAGGATCACATCACAGCATCAGAGCCCAGGTGTATGGCAGGGGGAAACTCCTCACTTCCAGGGCAAGAAGCACAAGAAAGGAAAAAGAAATGGCTTAGGTTCCACTATCCACTTCAAGAACCTGCCCCCCCCCCATGACCTAAAGACCTCCCAGCAGGCCCCACCTCTGAAAGCTTCTATTGCTTCCCAATAGCACCACGTTGGGGACCAAAGTTTTAAAACATCAGCCTTTGACACATTCCACATCCAAACTGTAGCAGCTATTGGAACAGATCATCTAGGCTCCTGCATCCTGAACAATGTTGACTTACAGCCCATTATGTCTTTTCATTCCAGTTGAGAAGGCCTGTAATTTAGAGTATAGTTAAAAAGAACATCTTGATCTATGTGTCCTATTACCTAAGGTTAAGTATTCAGGTGTTGGCCTTGCAACTTAAATCCCTTAAATTTCACTATACTACATCTGCAATATGGGCATGTTTTGGCCAAGGTCAAACTCATGTCCTAACAGTCGTCTTAGACAGTCCTTGGCTCTGGGGACAGCAGGATGGGATCCAGCTGGTCCTCTGTCTTTTCAGTCATCTAACTACAGTGTTGCTTCTTCCATGGTAGCTTGAATGGGTGCAGTTTGGGTGGGGATGGTTCCCAGGTGGCAGTTTCAAAGGTACACTCCAGATGAAGAAGGCAGGAAATCTGAGTGTCTGAGGCGACTTACTAACTGCCACTTATTTTCCTGACTCTCACCCAGTAGTTCTGAACTCTGGCCACCAGTATTCTTGATGAGATTAAAAAAAAAAGTTTCCCTGAGCCGAGTGTGGTGGCTCAAGCTTGTAATTCTAGCTACTTGAAAAGCAGCTATTGAGGAGTCGAAATGTGAGGCCAACCCAGGCAAAAAGAACTTTGTCAGATTCCATCTCAACCAAATGGCTGAACTTAGCAGCCCATGCTTATTGCCTAAGCTATGGGGGAAACACAATGGCAGGGCACAATGTCACATGCTTGTAATCCCCAGCAATATGGGAAAACACAAAGAGAAATATTGTAGCCCAAGACTGCTAGGGCATATAATGAATAGTACTTCAAAAATGATCAATGTAAAAATAGCTGAAGGTTGGGCTCAAATAGTAGAGCACCTGCCTGAGCAAATGTGTAGTCCTAGGTTCAATCCCCAGTACTACCACCAAAAACTGTTTTCCTGGCTTTGAACTCCTTAGCTTCTAATTCAAAGTGGATTTGAGGCACAGACCTTGCCTGCCTTTGAAAGCTGCTGGGGCAGCTCTTCTCTCCAAGGAGAGATTGTTGGACACAGTTCATCAGAAAGATGCTACACTTTGGGACTCATATACCTGTGGTACCTAACGGTACATTCAGACATCTAAAGCAAACATGGAGAATCACAGGGGAAAGTAAACAAAGCAGTTTCAAGCTAAGTTGAGCCGAATCTCCTTTTCTTGTAGTGAAATGCCCTCAGGCATGTGTAGTGAAATGGGCCAGCCTGCTGCTCAGTCTTCTCAAAGGCATTTCTCAGGTCTTCCAAGTTTTTGAAATGATTGCTAAGCAATGTCAACTGGGAAGGCCTGAGAACAGGGTCTCTTGAATCTTTTCTTATTTTAACTGCTTTTTTTCTTTTCTTTTTGGTACTGGGGATCGAATCCAGGACATTGCACTTGCTAGGTAAGCACTTTGCCACTAAGCTACATCCTAGTACTCTTTTATTTTTTTATTTAAATTTTATTTCTGGTTTTTTTTTTTGCCTCACCATTTTCCATCACTAAGGGCAGCTTGAGAGGAGGGGAAAGGAGAAACAGGAGAAGTGGAAGTGGTGTGTGTGTGTTTGTGTATGTGTGTGTGTGTGTGTGTGTGTGTGTGTGTATGTGTGTGTGTATGAAGGCCTGACTCTACTTTTCAGGCCTGTCTGGTTTTCCTCATCAATGCTGAGCAGAGGACTGAGCCTAAACTGAGGATGACTTGCCTTTGGGGAATGACCTTATGGCATAATAGGCCAGCATTGGAGGATGAGTGCTGGACATCAGGGGCTGCTGAGACACAGTCGTGCATTGCTTTGCGATGGGGATATAGCGTGTAAAATGTGTCCTGAGGCAATTTTGTTGTGCCAAAACCCAAGGGTGCGCTTCTGCAGATCTAGATAGTAGAGGTCAATCCCTTGGTGTGGCCTTGACGTAATCAAGAGTTGTAGAAAACACAAGATATGAGGCTGCTGCTTTATTACTTTATAGTGAGTTGTTGATATATATCATATATAATATATACCATATGGTATATATACACATATACATACATGTGCCCAAATATACATACATGTATACAGGTACACATATATAAACATGTATGTATTTTTGTGTTGGTACTGGGGCTTGAACTCAGGGCCTAGCTACTATCCTTTAGCTTTTTCACTCCAGGTTAGTGTTCTACCACTTGAGCCATATCTCCCCTTCTGGCTTTTTGGTAGTTAATTGGAGATAAGAATCCTATGGACTTTCCAGCCTGGGCTGGCTTTAAACCCTAATCCTTAGGTCTCAGCCTCCTAAGTTGCTAGGATTATAGATGTGAGCCACCGGGGCCTGGTAGTATAATTTGTTTTATAAGGTGAAGTAGCATCTTCTAAAGAATAATACAATGTGTATCACAGTAAATACACAAATGAATGACTTAGTCATTTATTACCATTATCAGATATCGTGTAATGTATATAATAAAAAATACTCTACTTTTATGACTGACAGGGTGCAATGGTTGTTTATTTCAGAAATACCACAGACACCCAAGCAAAGTATGTACTACAATGTGACTAGGCAATAGTGACTTTTCAGCCCATTTATAACCTCTGAGACCACTAGAATCTCAAAAGATGGTTCATTGTTAAACCTAGATATGTTTTTATAGTGCACGACTGCATATGATGGTTCAGAGAAAGGTTCTGATACTGGCCAGACTTAAGTATAATAATGAGCCCTGAGTATTCACGTCTGCAAAATGGGACTAAATAGCACTCATCTTCCCAATCATTAGAATCAGGTGACACAGTAGCACAATGTCCATCAAGGGCTCAGTAGAAGACAGCTGTTTCAGAGCCCTATTCTTCTCACAGAAAAGTCCTTGGACATAGACTGCTGTTGTGAGGGCGATGGTACAAAGTTTCCCTGTGTTCGGCTTAGAATCTACCCAAAATGCTCAAGCATGGAGACTTCAAATGGAAGGAGAGAATCCCTCATTCTCTGAGCTGGGAGATGGCCAAGGGAGACACTAACCTGATTTTTATGTCCTTGTGTGCATCCTTGCATGGTCAACAACTAGCACCAGTTAATGCGATGTGTTTCGTTCCAGGAAATTGATAGTCAATAAACTAACCACACAAACATTAAGCAGGCTTATTGATCGTCCACTATGCCTGGCACACAAGGCTTACAGAATCTATTTTTGTCCCTTCTCATGAACCAATTGAGAAGTGAAAATTTTCTGGTAGCCAAAAGGCCAGACACCACGGCTCTGTCAAGGGTTGAGGTTTTCCAGAACATTGTGGAAACGAGTCATTGTTGACCTTTGAGCCAGTGGCTATTTTGGATTTTCCAAAGGCGATTGCAAAACTTAAGGAGGAAAAGGTAGAACAATGTGATTTTCTGAGATAGGAGTCTCTGAGGATTGGGGGGGACAAAAGAACAGAGGAAATAATTGAATTGGTTCAATTTCATAAAGGTATAATTTCATTAAGACAATTACCATCTTATTGAATTAGTTGCACTGAATAATTTTATATCTTATTTTCTTAAATGTTTACTTTTAAACTTTAAAAGAAATGTACTTGCCTTTACCCAATACCCTATGCAAACGTTAACTTAAAAATGTGATCAAAGACTGAAATACAGGAGCTAAAGCTGTAAAACTCTTAGAAGAGGACTTGGGGGAAAAGCTTCATGAAATTGGATTTGACAATGATTTCTTTAATATGACACCAAAAATGTAAGAAATAAACAGAGAAAAAATCAGATATCAACAAAATTAAAATTTTCTGTATATCAAAGGACACTATAATGTCAGAAGACAATATATAGAATGGAAGGAAATATTTGCAAATCATATATCTATTAAGGGATTATATTCAGGATATATATATATAGTTTTTCCCCTACCCTCCACTGTAATTTTAATCTTTCTCATTTGGTACATAGATAAGTTATAAAACAGTATACCAATCCCCCAGTGTTTTCAAAATTATAATAATTTCAATATCATTTACTGGTGAAATCCAGAAAGATATTATTTAGATCCAGTGTCAAGAAAATGTGATCCTATTCCACCCCCTTGAGCTGTTGGGAGGGAACTCAAGACCAAAATGGATTCTTTTGGCAGTTATATCCATTGCCCCATGCCATGGCACTTTGAATTCTGCTTCATATTTGTACTATGATGTTGTACAGCTATTCATTTCCCCTTGGAATTGCTAGCTGTTTATTTTTTGTTGCTGTTGACAGAAGAAACATATACTTTCTAGGTTCCTATTCATAGGCTTGCATAATGGAACCCATTTGTATTTCGAATACCTACATGGGAGATTCCCTATTGTTTTCTAGACCTGCTGCAAAGCCTCCAGCTAAGATCGATTTTCCTTGCATTCTTGGGTTAGCTTTACTTTTTGTCTGGATCACTTGTACTGTACTTCTTTGAATTCCTATTTCCTCTGATTAGCTACACCTTCAAATACATTTTTGATTCTTCAAAATATTTATGGAAGATAATATTTCTGTTCCCTTCTTACCTAAATTGTTTTTCTCCCTTCGTTTATCAGTAGTTTGGCTAGGGTAAGGCTTCGCAGGTTTGTTACTTCTCTCTCAGAATTAAATTGTAATGTATAACTTTTTGTAAATTATAAGTCCCATATCTGATGTGTGTGTGTGTATACATGCTCATGTGTGTGTGTGTGTGTGTATGGGCCAATACTGGGCATTGAACTCAGGGCCTCATACTTTTGCTTGGCTTTTTCATATAAGACTGGCACTCTACCACCTGAGCCACAACTCCACTTTTGGCTAATTTGAGATAAGAGTATCATGGACTGGCTATGAGAGTTGATCCTCAAATCTAAGTCTCCTGATTACCTAGGATTACAAGAGTGAGCCATCAATATCTAGCTTCATATCTTTTTTTTGGGGGGGGCAGCTTTTTGTAATAGACTACTGACCATCCAGTGACTTCTTTCTTCTTACCAAACCTTAATTTTATTTAAGTATCAAGGCCATTTTTTTGAAAGAGAAAGTTACCCTCCTCAGCCAGACAGGGATTCATTATTCATTTTGCAGCAAATCTGTTCTGATCTGTAATCAATTTAGGAGTAAGCTTCTGGATGTTTCTATTTGAGGAAGCAATGATTCCAAGTTGTCACAGCCATCTAGTGACCATGAAGGGAAGAATAAAAAAAAAGTTAGAGGCAGCTGAGTCAAAATATTGAAAGATTCTGATTACTGATGATGTAATTGAGTAGTTGAATTAACCAAACCATAAAATGAACTATTTTGTACCATAAAATTTTCATTTGTAGATAGATTTTAGATAGTCTTTGTCTGAGGATCATGTTGCCTATTACACGTATTCTTTATATAATGACTCATACATCTTCTCTCGAATCTTTGGCACCTCAACTCAATTGTATTTTATGTTAAGATGATTTGGACCAAATGTTTCTCCAAACTCTTCTTCATAGACAGATTGGGAACTACAAATTAAAAGAAGGAAAATGGATACTTCTGTACAATAAATTTGGTAGACACACAAGACTGGAAAGGCTGTCAAGAGTTAATTTGGTTGACTGCCTTGACTCAGAGACCTGATGAGAAAGTGCCTCCCATAAAAGTGCTTCATATTTTTTTTATAGACCCAGCAATGTCATCACTGCCTTGTTGGAAAACATTCCAGCCTGTGATGCCAAAGTCCAGAGTGTTACCCTGACTTAGACGTGGTGGCATGTATGCAAACATCTAACTGTGTAAACTTATAAAAATGGAAAGAGTCAAAGGAAGCAAGAATTTGAGCTGCAGACACGACTTGGTTATCCAAAGTTCTCCTGCTGTGTTCTTTTAAACAATAAAGCTTACCAAATAAAATGTAGCTGCATTTCTAAAACTGAACATCCTAGTTACCATATATCTAGTGCATAATGTGTGTTAAGCGGTAGCATCATCAGGTTCACAAAACCCTTCTATCATGTGCTGGCTCCAGGCAGTGGGAGAGTGGCATTTGCCTGCTCTCTTCATGGGGACTTTGCAAAGTTGGGGACATGCTTGGCTGCCCTAATTCCTTACACATGGGGGCTGCAGCCATCTGCAGTTGTAAACCACGATTCTTTGACACGCAAATCCCAGATGGCGCTTTGAATTTAAGACCCATATTGCATGCAGATTTCTACCACATGTAGCTTAATTTTTTCCTTATTGTTACTCAATGTGTGCCCATTTGTTAAAGAGAAACAGAAATAGAAAATACAAAGAAAAAACCATAAATCCAAAATTCTTAATATTTTGCTGTTTATCTTTCTGATTGTTTTCTGTGTATATTTCTGCAAACACAGTTGGTCTTGCAAAACTAAGTTGGCATCTATGCTTTTCCTCCTGCACCCTGTCCTGTAGGGCCTTGCTGTGTGTGTCATGATTCACAGGAACCCTGGACACAGCTCCCTGACCAGCCTCATGGATCTAACACCACCACTACTATTTACCAACATGACAGGCAGAGTGTTGGACTCCACAGCTCCTGTGTACTGTGCGCCTGCTGTTTGCTACTTGAGAGTCTACACACATATTCTCTCATAACCCCTGCTCTTCAACTTTGGAGATAAGGAGACAGATTGAGGCTGAGAGATAATTGAACTTGGATTCACTTGACTCCAAAGCCAGTATTTTCTTTCTTTCTTTTCTTTTTTTTTTTTTGTTGGTCGTGGGGCTTGAAGTCTGGACCTAGGCGCTATCCCTCAGCTCTTCAGCTCAAGGCGAGCACTCTACCACTTGAGCTACAGTGCCACCTCGGGCTTTCTAGTGGTTTATTGGAGATAAGAGTCTCATGGTCTTTCCTGCCTGGGCTGGCTTTGAACCGGGATCCTCAGATCTCAGCCCCCTGAGTAGCTAGGATTACAAGTGAGAGCCACCAGAGCCCGGCAAAGCCAGTATTTTCTATGGTGCCATACTTACTCTTAAGCAGGTACAAGGACTAGATCAGAGGCTACAGGGAGGGGAAGACACTGTCCACTGGAGGATATGACCTGCAATAGGATCACCCCCAGAGGAAATGCTCAGGGTTGTTTTCTGTGACATTAGAAAGATTTGGCCGGACAGGCAAGGTCTCAGGTAGATGAGTTGGAAGGCAGAATAGGTTCTCAAAGTCAGGTTTGGCTTCAGGAAAGCTTCAAGGCTGACAAACATTGGTATTTTACCTCTTTCTTCCCAGCTTGCTATTCCAGTTCCTTTATATAAGATTCAACCCCAGCATAGAGTCTTCCTAACATTGGGTTTCTCTATATATGTTCTCTGCTGCACCTAAGGAACACATTTCTATTGTTGGCTCATGACAAGTACATGCGTAGCCCTGGAAGAAGATGCTTTACATAGAACTTTGAGGAGTAATTAGGTGATGGATAGACTGAGGGGTCACTGGACAGGGAAATCATCATAGCAGTGTATCAGGGAAAAAATGATGGCAGTCTACCCTGGCTAAATCAAGTAAAGCAAAGTCCATGGGTCTAGGCTGGACTTCAGAGGACTTCACAGGATGCCATAATATACTGGGCCTTGTCCTGTGGGCAGCTGGCCTCATCAGACTTGAAATAATCTGAGGTATAGAGAGACCTAATTTGACTTGTGAACTGAAAGACATGCCTAGCTACACTGAGGAGGCTGGGTGAGTCCCTGGGAGAAAGGGACACTCATTGCTTCAAGGTGGTGAGGGTGAATTTGGGTGAAGGAGGCCTCTTTCCACCATTCTGAGAAAGACCACTTTTGTCCTAGGGAAAAGGAAAAGAAGATAGCCTTAAAGAAAGGTAGGGAGCAGTGTCTGATCCCTAGAAGTGAGAGGTACAGTCTCCCCATCCTCATCCACTGCCCCTCACCCCAGCTCCTGGCCATGAGGTTGGTGGTAGAGTGAGGGTGTTTGGCCTTCAGAACTACCTCAGTGGTCCAGGAGTGTCCACCAATCCAGGAGCCGGCCAGTGGGGGGCACTGGTCTCTCCTGCTCAGGCAAGGCCCCACGTACTCTAGTGTTTCTTTCTCTTTCTTTCGTTTTTCTTTCTTTCTTTTCCTTTCTTTCTTTCTCTCTCTCTTTTCTTCCTTCCTTCTTTCTTTTTAATGCATTTAAAAATTGTTATTGTAACGGTGATATACAGAGGGGTTACAGTTATATAAGTCATGTAATGAGTACATTTCTTTTTGAATAATGTCACTCCTTCCCTCGCTCTCTCCCAGTTTTTCTTTCCTGTCCCCACCCACAAGTTGTATAGTTCATTTTCAGTGTAGTGTTGATTGAGTTCCACTGCTGCATTTGTCCCTCCATTTTTGTGCCCCCTTTACCCTCTCAAAGACAGATACATGAACAAGAAAGACAAAAGGTAAAGAAAACAAAAACATCAACAAAAAACCCTCTTGTTGGGCTGGGAAGGTGGCTCAGTGGTAGAGCGCTTGCCTTGCATGCCTGAGGCCCTGGGTTCGATTCCTCAGCACCACATAAGCAAAAAGAAAAGAA
>NW_012267240.1:6282899-6319135 GCF_000151885.1 Dipodomys ordii | reverse complement strand
ATTGCATGGGCAGGATAATGCGTACATTTCTTACCAAGCATTGCAGCCTCCTCCTTTGTTTACCCTTCCCATCCCTTCCCAGCCTCCCCCCTCCCCCCCATTGAACCTCACTTTTCCAAGGCAAACATGTGAGCACTAACATTCTCCCATGTGGGCACTGTAGTGGGGATGAATGGAACTGGGACTGGTGGCTCACACAGCCCAGCCCCCACTGCGCTCACAAAAATGGCTCAACCCGCTTTGAGTCAAAGTAAAAATTCTGATCTCTAACATCTGTAGGATGCTCAACAGCTGTGGAAAATTGGCCCTCAAGTATCCAGTGGCTGAGGAACTGCATTTCTTGACCCAAAGGCAGCAGCAGGACCAAATACACCCTTCAGAGAGGAATCACCAGGTTGTTTTGCTTGTCTTGTTTTGCTACAAACACTCAGTAGTTGCTTCCCTTTTGTTTTGTTTTCTGATACCTCACAGTTATTCTGTCTACCTATTCGCTCATTAGAATGTTCTCTGGCTCAGCAGAGGCAGAGTTGACCGGCCCAGGAGATTGGATCTTTCCTGTGCAGGGCTGTATTGAGTTGAGTAAGGCAGCTGAAGCTCTGTTAGGAACTGGACTTCCAAAAATGGTGCTACCTGTGGCCCTTTGTAACTCACACCTACTGCTCTGATTCTGGGTTTGCTTCTGAGTAAGTGACAGCAATAATAGCAATATTGGTAGCAGTAGAGTTAGCTTTCTGTCCACAGGGTGTCATGGTGTCTTTGGGCTCTGTACTCCAGATGATTTGGCATTGCTAAATGCTGAAGCCTGCTGATTGTAGCATTGCAGTTTGGTATTGGAGAAGAAAAGAACACTAAGATTCGAACATCAGAAAAAAATGGTCTCTCCTTCCTAGGATGGTTTTGTTCTTGTTCTGTGGACAGCACAGCTTTGGGTAGATGTTTTAAGTATGTTTAAGCTGCTGGGTAGCTTAGAGCCAATGTTGTGTCTGGCCTCTGGAGCTGAGGAAGCCTATTCAGAGGGCATTCCTGTGAGTTTGTCTTGACTCTTCTCATTCACATTTTCCTTCACTCAGTGGTTTTACCATTATTCTTGAATGACAACTATCTGTTTCATTCAAGAATAATAGAATCATTTCCGAACAACCAGCAACCTGGAAAGAGAGTGTTTCTCTGCCCATTGCCTCCAAGTTGCAGGAGTCAGGAGCATTAAGAAGTAGGATTACTGGGGTGTTCTCTGTGTTCATGGAAAATCTTGCCCTACCATTTCTTTACTTTGGGTCCCCTGTGGGTTCATAGCTCTTTGCAAGACTTAACACCTAGTAAGAAAGAGGAATTAAAATGGGCTTGTGTGCCAGGTACCTCTTGGTTAATACAAATGGTTTTCAAGAGAAATTTTGATAGGCTTCTCTTCCCTTCCTATCCCTCTCCCTTCTTCCTCCCTCCCTCTCTCCCTCCCTCCCTCCTTTCTTTCTTTCTTCTTCCTTCCTTCCTTCCTTCCTTCCTTTCTTTTCTCTCTTTCTTTCCTTCCTCCCTCCCGCCTTCCTTTTCTCCCTTTCTCCTTCCTTCACTCTCTCCCACCCTACTTCCCTTCCCTTCTTCTCTTCCCTTCCTTCCCTGCCTACCTGCTTCTTTCCTCCTTTTCTGTCTTGCTCCTCTCCTCTCCTCTCTCTCTCTCTCTCTCTTCTGTCACTCATATTTGTATCACTTGAGCAAGTTACTTCACTTTCTTGAGCCTTAAGGGTTTGATTTGTTTTGCTTTAAGTCACCAGAGGGATTTCAAAACCTCATAAAATGACTATGTGGATTAAATTAAATTATTCCAAAGCATTAAGTAAACTGCTTGACATAGTTAAAATATAAAACCTCCATTAACTCTTATTATTCATGTATTCAGCAGTCATTTGTGACATATGTGTGTTAAATGCTGCACAGACACAAACATTTCTCAAAGAGAAAACATTTCTCTTTATTTACACACACACACCCCAGTAATTTGAGGCAGGGAAGTACTGAGGTCATATTCATGATAAGTTGTTAAAATTCTGGACAAGGCTGGGAATTGCTTACTGCTTTGTCTTCTGGAAGCCTCTGGGAGGTTGTTTGCATTAATTAGTTCTCAGCCTCTCATCTTGTATCTCTTTTCTTTTGCCTTGGATAGCTCCCCTCTCCGTTTTGGGGTTCTCTGTAAGTCTATCCTCCAGGCTGAGCACTCCCAAGGTTGGAACTCCACTGCCAATTTATCCATGTTCTACTTCAGTGGTCACAATCTTTATGCAAAATCGGCCTTAAAATGATGGATCTCAGTGCTGAATTCCTTCCTTCCTTCTTCCTTCCTTCCTTCCTTCCTTCCTTCCTCCCTCTCTCCCTCCCTCCCTCTCTCTCTCTCTCTTTCTTTCCTTCTTTTTTGACACTGACCTAATCACTATAGATTTTCTTTTCTGCTTCCATGAACCTGCTGTCCCTAGGGCAGCCATGGGCTCTAACCATTCTGCATGCAGTGATGCTATAAGTGATTAATCTGTGGCTAGTTTCCTTCCATCTCCCCCAGAGTGTGAGCAGTGCCCATACATCAAGATGTCTAGGTGATAGAAGCAGATCACCTTCAACCTGGCCATGCTCTGCTTATGATGTGGTCTGGAGATCTGCTGTGTGCAATGTAATTAGTCTTCCTCAGTGAGTCCCTGAGGCTACAGAGCCTCCCATAGACCCAGCCCCCAGAGTGGCTTTCTACAGTTGCCTCTCCTCTCTACTAGTGCTTTTGTGGATTTGATTGTAGGCTGGCACCAGCCATGGTCTTATCCTAAGAAGAACTTTTATCCCCAAACAACCAGACAGATGGAATGGGCTTAAACTCCAGCTTTAGGGAAGGAACTAGCCACATGGAAGAATCTTTTCCCCAGAGATTGGAAAAACAGAGACTTCTGAGAAGGGGGGTGGGGTGGCAATTTTTAAAGGAAGGTTAAAGAAGGGGGATAAAGCTGGTTTCCTTAAAGAAGTGTTATTAGGGAATGTACCTCCAGGTTTCCCGTCCCTAGGCTCCGTAGGCTCCGTAGGGAAGATGGCACTTCTTAGAGGTGGAGGAGACCTTAGCAAACTTGGCATACCTTTTCTCAGCATGAATCCTCTCTAGTTGTTCATTGATTCACTCATTTCACAAATAGCTTGACTCAAAACACAATAGGGTTAGATCTTCACTGTCCCAAGTGTTGTGACAAAAGAGTACTCAAGTAATGTAAACTAATTAAAAGGGTATACAAATGACATCAGGATTAGGTGAAGACTGTCAACTCTTTATAAATGAGATAAACATCACAAGTTGTTTCAGAGGCAATTCTGAAGGGACTCTTCACTCTTAAGGGGTCATTATCTCTTCTAACCAATGGCGATCGACAATTACACTGCAAGAAACATAGTTCACTGCAACCATCACAACAAAACCCTCATATGTGTGTCGAGATACTATGAAATGAAAGATTGAAACCCAGGATTAAAGTAGGTATATGACAGAAATATTCTGCTTTAGAGCCCCAAAGACCTGAGGTCCTCAATACCCTCAGGCCCTATGGACATCAAACCATACAAAGTCTATCTGACTTTTGGAGGACTACTGACTTGGGGAAGACTCTAGGCCTTTCTAAAGCACAGCCCCAATTTCTCTTCTACCAAAGGGCTACATTAGACTGTGGGGAACACAGGCAGCAAAGATGGTGCTGAGAGGGAGTTGAGTGGGCAGAGCCCAATTTACTGTAGAGCACATGGGCAGCAAAGATGGAGCTGAGAGAGAGTACAGTGGGCAGAGCCCAATTTGCCTTAAGTTCAATGCGTAACTAGCCCGTGAAAGCTTAGGTGCATGACAGGGTGTGACCTTGACAGTGATTGGTTCCTCTTCCTCCCCTGCCATGCCACCTGCCCTTTTTGGCTTTAAAAAGGGCTGCTCTCTGTTAATAAACGAGTTTTCTACCTGCTGGATTTGGCTCCCCACTGTGTCTGATTGTCTCCCGGGCTGAGGGAGGCTGGGGAACGGGCGAGCGCCGCACTTACCTTTCCTTGGACCCTGTCCATCTTTCATGGGACGGACGAAGACTCTTTAGAAGGTCTAAGTACCAATGTGAAATGGTGTCTCCCTTCTACCTTCCATTAAAGTAAATATTTCATAAGAGCACTTAGACTGTCAAAGTATTTCCATCCTCCACTTCTGCAGGATCCTTGTTCCTCCCGCTCCCCCTCCTACTATAGCTGAAGTTTGAGAGACACTAAGTCTTTGAGAGCTATTCTCAAAATATTGAGACAACTTGACCATTGACGCCTTAGCTCTAATGATTTTGATAGATTAGTCAGCCTTCACTTAGCAGAGAATGAAGATAGCTGGCACAGTCCCATTATAGTAGGGTGAGAGGAAGGTTGAAAAATCTAGAAGCTTTGATCCTGTATGCTTCTGAGCCAGTTTCTACCCTCTTGATGGGGGTAAGAACCAGGAGGGAAACCATCAAGGAAAGCTCTGGAAAGAGCAAGCAGGTAGTTCATGATGTCAGATATTGTAAACAAGCATCTCAGCCTCCAGGAAATGACAGGTTTTGCAATTCGTTGTCCATTCAGAGAGTAGTGTCAGGAGAACAGGAAGAAGAGATGGAGCAAGAGTAGAGCAGTTAGTTGGTGTTAAGTAGGAGATAACAAATAGAGGCAGTGAGTAGAGTAGGAGGGAGATGCTTATCTTATTTTGGAAGATGAACTGAAAATGGTGAACAGTCCAGAAGATGTGCAAGTGATAAAACAGGGGTGACCAGTGTGGGATAGAATCAAAGGCATGGGAGGAAGGGATAAACTTCCCTCTGAGAAACAGGTGCATATTCTTGATGTCAAAATTCATGACAGTAGAGAGCTTTGTAAGTGCAGAAGCCAATTTAAACCTGTTGACAAGTGATAAATAAAAGAATGTGACTGAAGGCCTTCATCCAGAACCAATACTCTGTGCTATGTCATCCTCACATTCCCTCTACATCTGTATCATTCTTCTCTTTTTCCTGGTGGCACTCAATCTCTTCAGCTGGGAGGGAACCATGGCTTCCATCAACTCCCTATGCACACAATCTTAACAACTACAGTCAAGAGAGAGTCCTAGCGAAGAGGATCTCAGTTGTCCATCCTGAGCCTTTAGTTGCCCAATTAAGAGTCAATAAATTGTCACTAGATAAGGAGTCCTTTATAAGCACATGCCAGTCCTTGTGGTCACACAGATGGAGTGGAAGGAGGGTGTCATGTTTTGGATATGAAGTGACATCCTGAAAATCTCATGTGTTAAAGGCCTAGTTGCCAGTTGATGGACTTTTGGGAAGTAATTAAGTCTGGAGAGCTTTGACCTCATCAGTGGGTTAATCCCTTGATGTTTTAATAAGTATGATGGTATTATTGAGAGGGGAAGCCTAGTTAGAGGAAGTAGATCACAGAAGACATGCCTGGGAAAGACGACATATTCCTGGCTTCTTCCTGGAAACTCTGTCTCTGTTTCCTGGTTGCCATGAGATAGGAAGCTCTTTTCCACCATGTTTATCTGCTGTGATACTCCCTTACCACAGGTCCAGAAAGAATGTAACCAGCCATTAATGGGCTGATGCCTCTAAACTCATGAGCCAAAACAAATGTTTGCTTCTTGAATTGTTTATGTCAGGTGTTTTGTCATAGACACAGGAAGCTATCTAATACAGAGGAGTAGTTAGTATAACAGAAGAGTTGACCAACATAATTATTGGTGTCTAGTGACAGGTTATTTGGAAATGCAGAAGGGTTTTAGAAGGCGAGAGAAATTGATGTTTCAAGTTGGTTTTTAGACTGTTGTTTCTGGTCAAGATAAGGAAGGTAGATGGGGACTTGGGATATGGAAAGTTTCAAAGTCTACAACATGAGCTGAGAAGACCAACCAAGTGAATGAGCAATATTAAGAACCATCTGAGGGCAGAAAGTACTTTTTTGATGAATATGAATGATAATTTCTATTATCATCCAGCACTCTGGACACAGTCAATAATGGAAGGAGACTGACATCTGAGGATCAGAGTTTAAAGCTAGGTTGAGCAGGAAAGTCAATGACAATTTTATCTCCTATTAAGTATCCAAAAAAGCCAGGAGTAGAGCTGTGATTCAAATGGTAGAGCTCCAGCCGTGAGCAAAATAGCTGAGGGACAGCACCCAGGCCCTGAGTTCAAGCCCCAGGACTGACACACATATACAACAATCAAAATAAGTGTCTGGGCCAATATTGGAGAATGAACACAGATATGCCTCAGGTACTGGGGTAAAAGTGCTGAGGTACGAGAGATCTATCCATTGCTGTAGAAGGGGACTGTAGACCCATGAAGTCAGGGAAGAGGGCAGAGAACTGTGGAAGCCACCAGAGAAGAGCTAAACCACTGCTGTGTCTTAGTGGTGTCCCACATGTTGACTGATGGAGATCACTCTTGGGTAGTGTTATGAGTGGTGCTTCTTTTCTTTATTGAAAGGTCCCAATTTGGATGCTGCATTATGTGGTCAGCCCACACACCAGGCCAGATCTGAAATGAGTGAGGAGAATGGTCTCCCAGGAAGGTGGTATGGTCCCCAGATCACATGGTTGAGAAAGACTCAACCTTGGCTCTCAACTTGCTTCCCTTCTATGGGTTTAACCAAGGGAAACAGAGACTCAAGAGTATCTGATGACTACAGACTTGGATCTAAACAGGAAAGATTAGTGACCTGGTCTGGCCTAGCTTGCTGGCTCTTGGCAAGGAATGGACCATACAAGCTTGAGGCAGGAGGCAGGGCTCCATTCCTTGTTGGCAGCAGGTATGGAAATATTGCCTGTACCCAAACTGGATTCCCCCAGGTGATCTGATACACCCAGAGTGTTTTAGGGCAGGAAGTCCCGGAAACCACACGCAGTTTCTGACCACCCACTTCAGTTTTGCTTGGCACGAACCAGACAAAGACCATGCTTAATCATATTTGCATTCTTTACAGTGCAGATCTGTCTGAAACAGATTCTCAATAGGTGCTCATGTGATCACAGGGATGCCCTTTCAGAACACACAGGGCCCTCCTGTCTCTGATGTGCACAGCATGGTGGCCTTGAACCTAGTTGACAGAACTCACAAAGCAACAATACACCACAAGATTGGGATGGTAGGAAAAGACTGGCAGGAGCTGGGGTGGAATTTTTTCTGACTCCAGCTGGTGATCAGCTTATACCCTAAAGCAGAAGGATTAATAACCAGGGTAATTTTATCCTAGTCAGAATGTAACTACAGATGTGGGCTTATTGGGTGAAACAGCTAATCCTTTCTGCATTTGGCTCACTTATGAAATTCGATGCCTGGAGGTTGTCAAAGTACTATTTCCGCATGGGCCACGGCTGGGCACGGCCTCCTCTCCAGGGCTGAGTGGGTGGATGTCTGGGGACCTCTGAGCTCCTTTGGATTGGATGAACTGACTTCTCACTTAATTGATGATGGAGAGGAAGGAAAGCACTACGTGTGTGTGTGTGTGTGTGTGTGTGATACTCTCAGGGAAAAGGGAGGGAGGTGTAGTTGAAGAAAGTATCTGTTGTTGCACTGGGTGGGTGCAAAGAAAAATGGTGAAAAGGACTTGAAGATAGTTTAATGTCCGTTGCAAGACTAAAACCCAAAGCCTTGAGAGACAGGGGGTCACAGGGTGCAGAGAGGTGGAGGAGTGCACCTGGGTGTACATGTGTCTCAGATCCCAGCCAGCCAGGCACCCAGGGATTTGCAGCGAGGTAATGGTTGGAGGCTCCAAAGCCCGGAGACTCCAAGATTAATCAAAGCGCTGCGGCTGATGGAGCAAAGATGAAAAGGTTCCCAGGCCTGTCAGTGATATGTTTGGAGCCTTTCCCTTGGCAGCCACTCTGGGGTGGCTACGAAGTCAGGGTGAGAAGCCCTGTTGGGATGGAGAAGCCAGCCAGTGGGGCCTGGGACAAGGGGGAGTGGCCCTGGCACAGGGGCGGGGCCTGGGAGAAGGGGCGGATTCCTGACCAGGGATCTGGTATAAGGGGCGGGGCCCGTCGCCCTGTGGGCGGAGCACTCGGGAGTCTGCGCGGTGGCTTCCTTCGTGAGCGTGCGCTTTGCCGCGCGCCCGCGGCTCCCCGGTCGGTGGCGGCGGGTCCCTCCGCGCGTGGCCGGGGTGCGGCGGCCCCTAGGTGGGAAGTTTGGACGCCTCCCACCGGGCTCCAGTCTGTCTGCGGGGGTGCAGGGCCGGCCCAAGCAGGGCGGGGTGGGGAGGAGCCTCGATTCCCTTCACCCTGCGCGGTCGCTCGCCGTGCCCAGCGGTCCCCGCGGCGCCCTCCGGAGCCCCTCCGGGTTGAGTGCCAGGCTGCGGGCACCGGAGAGGTTAGCGCTCCAGGCCGGAACAGGAGCTTCCGGAAATGCCCCGCGGGTCTTTGGAAGCGGTGCAGAAGGAGCAGCGTGTCTGGGAGACCACGGGCCCTTTAGACACCCATTTTTCTCGTTTCTTTCCCCTCTGACCTTAACGAACGGCTCCCCTTCGCCTCCCAGCCCCCCACGCGGGGCGATCCCCCCCACTGCGCAGCGTGGGCCGCCGGGGCCCCGCGGGCTCTTGCGGGCGGGCTTCGGGGCTGGGAGTCTCACATCGCCATGGCAACGAGTTCTTCCCGTGGGAAGTAGGAACCGGGAGCCAATCGGACTGGGACCGTCCGAGCGCCAGCTGGGGCTCGGGGCGGGTGCGGTGCGGGGAGGGGGTCTGCGGGGGCGGGGCGGGGGGGGGGGGGGTGGGGCTGCCCCCCGGGCCACACATGCTTGACACATGATGTCACGTGCTCTCCCGGGCTGCCCGCAGCAGCTGTCCCCCCCGCTGACTTGTGGACTCCCAGGCCTGGCCTGGGGGCCCCGGTCTCCCCCCGAGCTGGGGACAGGGCGCGGCTACGCGGCCCTCCCAGAGGGCTGGAGGTTGAACTATGGCGTTCAGTTGCGTGGGGCTGAGACTGCCGGGCTCGTGGTGCCTTCTTCTTCTTTCCTTTTTCCTCCTCTGTGTGTTGTGATGCTCAGACGCGAAGTCAAGGCCTCCAGGCGTTCTTGTCTGGCTCTTCATTCAAGGCTGGTGCTCCATCACTCGAGTCTCACCATCCCGCCTGGCTTTTCGCTGGTTAATGGGAGATTAGCGTCTCAGGGAATTACTGAGCCTTTCAAGTAGCTAGGATCACAGACAGGAGCCTCCAGTGCTGCCTGGCTTGCTTATTCTTTTTTTCTTTTTTTTTTCCAAGTTAGAAAAAAATTTTGGCCATAAATCATAAATCACAATTATTTTCTGAACCAGGAAAGTATAAAGAAGCAAGTGAACATGCTTCATGACCCCCCCACCCCCATCCCCCCCATCTTCCCATCCAGATAATCACCATTCACATTGTTGTGATCTTTCTTCCAGATTCCTCGTGGCCGTTGGTACCTCTGTATGGGGATAGGTATTTCCACACAGGTAGATTATAGTGCACATTATTTATGTCATCTGCATTTTCCCTTAATTTGCCACGGACAGATGTAGAAAATTTATATTATTTTTTATTATTAATAAGTTTTTTTATTGTGAAAATACCATACAGGGGGGTTATCATGACATGAGCAAGGTAATTTGTAGAGGCAATATAAACTATACAGTGATCTGTTAATCAGTTTGCTGCTGCTGAAAATTTAAGTTGCTCTCCAGATTTTACTCTTCTACATGGTGATAAACATCCTATACCTACAGATTTGCGCACACAGTTTTCTTAAGGTAAACTTCTAGAAAGAAAATTTCTGGGCCAAAGGATAGTGGCATTTAAAATTTAGGTGCACATTTCTATATTCTGGCTCCATGCATTTGTTTGTAGAAGTAAATGACTTTATTTACTTTTTCATCCATATTGTGAGTTATAGGTGTCTTTTTTGTTTTTAATTTAGAGTTATACATGGTAACTTTTATAGAATTCCCCCTCCAAACAAAATCAGAATAAGAGTTGAGGTGCAAGTAAGTTTTTTTTTTTCAGGGACAATTTTGAAGGCACTCTGAGTAAGTCAGTAAGGAAGGCATTCACAAATGAGTTACTGCCTCATTCACAAATGAGGCAACTGGGTCTCAGCCCTGCAGGGAACTCTGAGAGAGCACACAGAACCCTTCCCAACTGGTCCCATTGAGAGTCTGCAGGACACTGACTTTCCTCACTGCTATTCAGACAATGTCTCCAGGTATGCTCTGAAGTAGGTCAAGGGAATATGGCTGGAGTATCTCCAGCCCCGGCTTCAAATGAATTATGACTCCTTCCCCAAACCCTTGCCAATGGGTGAGGTTAATTCAGGACAAAAATTGCATAATGGGTTAAGATTTTCATCTGTCCCTCTCTACCTTCCCTCCTTGTTCCCTAAAGCATCTCTTTGGGACCAACTCTAGCTGCTCAGGATCCCAAGGGACTTAACTCTTCAAGGCACAGCAGAGACAGAGCTGTTCCCTCTCAAGAATTTAGAGCATTAGGATCAAAATCTGCTGTCCTTCTAGGTACATTTTCAGACAGGTACCAAAGGAGAGGGTGATTCTTAATGGGAAGGATTGATGACAAAGCTGATATTTAGCTTCTGTGGCAGCAAAATGGTCCTTAGCAGGGTCTACCTCAGTCTGGCAGGGGAATCCTGCTTGTTTTTCCTGGCCACCAGAAGATAAGAGACAACAAATGCAGAAGTGCATCAGGAAGAAAAAGACCAGCGCCTTAGTTCTTTCCCAAAGATGATACTCAGTGATTTGTGAAGTTTAGGAAATGAAGCACGAAAAGTAAGCACTGAATTTGTTGCGGGAGGAATGGAAAAGAAGTGAGCTACTGAAGCAAGAGAAGAAAGGGATGGGTAGTTAGGAAAAGAGGAATTGAGTGAAAGAAGATGAAAATGGAACTGGTTGTGATTGCTCATGTCTGTAGTCCAGGTTCTCCATTGAAGGTCAGAGGATTGCGAGTCTGAGGCCAGCTTGGGCCAGAGTTAGTCCCTATCTGAGAACCAAATTGAATGCAGAATGACTGAGGGTTGCATAACTAGTAGAGTGTTTGCTTGCTTAGGAAATGCAAAACCCTAATTCCAATCCAGTTCCAATCCAAGCCCCACAAGAAATAAAGAAAAGGAAAAGAAAGAATTTGTTTGACTTTGGGCTAAGTGAGGCATTTCAATAAGGGACTCCTAGCTACAGGGAATCACTTCTTTTCCAACCATCTCTACCCTTCTTCTGGTCCAGTCATTTCTTCTCAATGTCCATTAAGGGTCTGCTCTTGTTTAGCCTAACCTATAGGTGCTGAGAGTTCCCTAGCTGCACATATTCTCCAAGCATCCATGTCTCTTCCCAGCTCACAGACACTGCATAGGTGGCTGGTCAGGCTCTTCTTAAGGAGTTCAGAGCCCACCCAATCCAGAAATTGGCAGAAATTGGAATTATGGGAGGGATAGAGAGGAGGACATTTATTCTTTCGGCCTGTGCGTGCGTTCTTTGGTGGTCTGCATATTTGAAAATGAGTGCCCCCAATTAAGATGGAGGATGCTTGAGGGATAGGCTTTGCTTGCTTCTACTTCCTTGTCAAGCCACTTGGCAGTAGTCATCAGACACTAGTTGGATTGATGTGGAGAGATTTATCCACCAGTACCATTTGGAGATAGGAGAGGCAAGGCCTCATGGAGACCTTTAGTTCTACTGACACAGGCCTCTCCAGCCCTCTAACTTTATGAATAGACATCTGCTTACCAGATCTAGAGGCTGGTTCTCAGTTCTTTCTTACTCTCTTGTTAGTATCTGGCTCTGGCTCCAGTTCCGCCATTTTGAAACTAAATATTCTAACATCACACCCTGATTTTTTTTTTGGTCCAATGAGCTGTCTCCTTTTGTCTCCTAAACATCGTTCTCCCCTAAGACCCCGTCCTTCAGAGCAGCATGAGGTAGTGGAAAGAATGCAGAGTTTGGAGCCAGAGCAACTGTGTTTGATTCTGCGCTGCATCATTTATTAGCTGGGTGACCTGGGTAAGCTTCAGTTTTCTCCATTGTAAAACACAGATTGTCAGGAGGGTTGAAGATATTGTAAGTTAAGGGCCTGGCATGAGGTAATTACTAAATGTGTGGCAGTTATAGGTGTCCCTGTGTGTGTCTGCCAAGTATTATACAACCGCCTGCTGACTTCCTGCTCACCTCTGGGTGGAGGATTGCCAGCTCTGCTTCTCCATCTCAACTTCTCTCCTACATCTGGTCCTTGTCTGCACATATCTGCTAAGTGTTTCCACGTTTGATGTCCTGCCACGACCCCAGCAATGGCCTGCACACCAACCTTGTCATCCTCCGCTCTCCAAACCTTCTCCTGCCAGGATTTCCACACTGCTATTTCCCAGATGCTCCAGCTTGAAAAGCTTAAGAGAGTCTCCAACTCAAACATCTTCTTTGCTATTTGGAAATAATGATGGTTATTGGTAGAATGCCTCCACTTGCCTTTCTGACTTAACCCAACAGTATTTGCAGCAGGCTGAGCACACAGATGAGGCCTAGCGGGGCAGAGGAACTGGCCTGAGGAGAGTCAGGATCAGAGCACGACTTTGGTTTAAATCTCAACCAGGTCTCATTTCTTGAAGTTTCTCTCCATGGAACAATTCTCTCCAACTCTTAATATCATAAGATGGTGACATCTGTCTGTCTTTAAAACCTTGTGGCAAATTGTTTCCAATGTCTGCCTTTGGCTCCCAACCTTTCCTTACCTCCTTTTTCACAGACGAACTCCTTGAAAGACTAACCAATTTCTTCTAGCTTGCCCTTCCCTCTCTTCTTCAGTTCTTTTGGCGATCTGGATTCCACTCTCCTCTCAGAATGGCCCTCACTAAGGTTAAGAGATGACAAGGACACCAAGTGGCCCTCCCCTTACCACAAGCCCTTTCCTTACCATGCCCTCTCCCCTTGTTTCTCCTCTGCATCTTCCTCCTCTTGTTATGTTGCCCTCATGTTAGTTGCTCAGGCCATCACCCGAATACTAAAATTTCTCAGGCTTTCTGTGCCAATGTTTCTTCTCAAATTACATGTTCTTCTTGTTTATCTCATTCATTCCTATGGTTTCAGTTACCACCAATACCCTGGTAACTAATTTTCTCTCTTTCTCTCTCCCTCTCCCTTTTTTTCTTTTCCTCCCTCTCCCTCTCTCTCTTCCTCTCTCCAGACAGTTCTCTTTAGCTTATAATCTGTGTAGCCCATGAGCATGAACTGGATGGAGTTCTCAACCTGATTCCATCACTTATTGGCAGAGTGGCTGTTCTGGCTGACTTCAAGGTATCAGCATGAGCAGGACATAGGGTGGTCAGCTGTTGTTCTGGGTGTGTCTGTGAGGATGCTTCTGGATGAGTTTGAAATCTATTACTAATGGTGGAAAGTATTGTATTAACAATGGGTGAGAGGTCTATTCCTGAGTTGTATCTTCAGAATTCATTCTCAAGAGTCTGAAGCTGGGTGCGGGTAGCTCACACCTGTAATCCTAATTTACTCATGAGGCTGAGATCTGGAGGTTGTGCTTCCAGCCAGCCTGAGCAGGAGAGTCCATGAGACTCTGATCTCCAATTAACCACAAGAAAGTTGGAAGTGGAGCTGTGGCTCAATTGGTAGAAAGCCAGTCTTGAACCAAAAAGCAGAGGGGCAGTACTCATGCCCTGAGTTCAAGCTCTAGTACTGGCACCAAGATCAATCAATCAATCAATCAGTAGGGACAAGGATATGTCTGACTCATTGAGGGAGTGCTCACAGGGATGGGACAGACAAGTGCTCAGCAGGGAGGTGAAGTCAGCTGGAGTACAGACACAGCCTGATCCCTGCATTCTTAGGAACATCAAAGAATTGGCCCCACCTTCGCGCGAAGGAAGCAGTCTTCAGCAGTCTTCTACCAGCTGGTTACTAGCTGCAGGTTTCTGGAGGAGGGTGTGGAGGTGACCTCCTGCATGAGGCAGCTTCTGGCTCCTAGTTGGCTGAGGCGATACTCTGGCAGTTGGCAGATGGAGTCCTGGACTGTAAAGTGATCTGGGCAGGGCACCAATGACTCCTAAGATGATTCCAGCAAATGGCCCCTCAGGTCTCTAGAGACTCAAGTTAGAAACCTGAGAATCATTTTTGTCACCTTCTGTTTCCAACCCTCTGTTCAGTCCAATCAGGCTCTAAAATATGTATTCAATCTAATCATTCTATTTACCTTTTCCTCATGTTCACTCTCCAGGTTGACATCACTATTTTCTGCATGACAGCAACATCTCCAAACTAGTTTTCTCACTTAGTAAAGATTGTCTAATTGAAAAAAAAACCCACAACTCCAAACTCTAAAGCAACTAAAGTGCTCTCTCTCTCTCTCTCTTTCTCTCTCTCTTTGGTTGGTAACGGGGTTTGAACTCTGGGCCTGGGCACTGTCCCACAGCTCTTCAGCTCAAGGCTAGCACTCTACCACTTGAGCCATAGGGCTACTTCTGGTTTTTTGGTGGTTTATTTGGGATAAGAGTCTCACAGAGTTTCCTGCTCAGGCTGAAGCACAGTCCTCAGATCTCAGCCTCCTGAGTAGCTAGGATTACAGACATGAGCCACTGGCACCTGGCTAAACAAAGTGATCTTTCTAAAATCCTCATTTTATTAATCCTCCTTTATTAATCCTTCAGCAGTTTATATGAGAATTTCAAACTGCTTTACCTGGCTTAGAAGATCCTGCTGGTTGGGTGCCAGTGGTTCATGCCTGTTATTCAGGCAACTCATGAGGCTGATACATAGAAGATCTCAGTTTGAAGCCAGCCCAAGTAGAAAAATTTCTGAACATTCATATCTCCATTCAACCAGCAACATGTTGAACTGGAGGTGTGGCTCAAGTTGTAGAGAGCTGGCTATGAGTAAGGCAGTTGAATGAAAGCTTGAGGACCTGAATTCAAACTCTAGTACCAGTGCCAAGCTGGAAGTTTTGTCTCATATCCATGACAAATATCACATACACACAGACACAGACACACACACACACACATTTTAGTAGCTATTTTTTTTGGGGGGGTTCTGTCATGGGGCCTGAACTCTGGGCCTGGGTGCTGTCCCTCAGCTCTTCAGCTCAAGGCTAGCGCTCTACCACTTGAGCCACAGTGCCACTTCCAGCTTTTTTTCTTTTTGCTTATGTGGTGCTGGGGAATCGAACCCAGGGCCTCATGCATGCAAGGCAAAAGCGCTCTAACACTGAGCCACCTTCCCAGCCCCTGACACACACACACATTTTAAAACCTCAGACTTAGTTGACTTAGTCAACATTTAGTATCTCTGGGAAAATAGCCAAGAGTTTACCAAAATTTAGCCAACTGCTGTAAAAGGAAAAATTATCTTTAGAATGGAAGGAATGGTGGGGCACCAGTGGCTCACTTCTATAATCCTAACTACTCAGGGGTCTGAGATCTGGAAGACTGAGGTTCCAAGCCAGTCCAAGCAGAAAAGTCAAAAAGATTTAATCTCCAATTAACCAACAATAGGCCAGACTGGAGGTGTAACTGAGTTAGCAAACCTAGCAAGTGTGAGGCCCTGAGTTCAAACCCTGGTATAGTTAAAAAAAAAAAAAAGCAAAGAGGGAAGGAAGGAAGGAAGGAAGGAGGAAGGGAAGGAAGGAAGGGAGGGAGGGAGGGAGGGAGGGAGGGAAGAAGGAAGGAAGGGAGGGAGGGAGGGAGGAAGGAAGGAAGGAAGGAAGGAAGGAAGGAAGGAAGGAAGGAAGGAAGGAAGGAAGGAAGGAAGGAAGGAAGGAAAGTTGGTTGTATGGAGTTTTTACTTGCCCTGGCCCTACCTGTTCTCCTCAGTGGTGGTTTTAGTCTTGAGTAGGCAACATCTCAGTTCCCAATTACACTGTCCAGCTGGAGGAAGCCGAGTAGCCCTATTTTAGGAAATTATTGTGCACATCTGTTCTAAACTGATTGGGGATTACCTGAAGGACTGATGTCATCAGGCAGGAGGCTCTGTCCACATACCTCAGAACACAGGAGGGAGAAATCAGCAAGCCCTGCTTGTAAAAACTACTCAGCAACCACAAACTCAGAGATGTCTTAAACTGAAGATTCTGGGGGGAGACATACATTAGACTACCACCTGGAGACCAGGTTAGACTCTAGGGAAATTAGGACATTTGGAAAGAGTCATGGATTTGGGGAGATTTAGAGACTCATATATTTTCTGGGTATATACCCAGACAAGAATGGGAAACAATGCTAAGAAGACCATGATGTTTCGTTGTGGACCCAACCCTAGGCCCAGAGACCAGCTGAGTGGTGACTAGTGCGAGCTAACCTGAAAAAACTGGGAAGGTTAGGTGTTCTCTCATTTTGATTTCTTTTTTTCTTTTCTTTTTTTTACTTTCTGCTTGTTGGTTTGTTTTCTTGGCTTAGCTTTTAGCATTGTAGGAAATCTCTATTAAAACCTTATCTGACTACAAGCTAGAGAGTAAAACGTCAACATATGTGAAGGCATGGTCTTTGTAAAAATTGATTATGAAAATTTCTAAACAAATGCTACTATTACCTTCAGGATTAAAAAAGAAGAACAAGAAAGAAGGAAGAAGGAAACTGGCTAATTATAGCAAGTCTTACTTCCAGAGTTAATGTGTTTGTGTGTGTCTGTGAGTGTATATGTATATCTGTGTGTGTATGTGTGTGTGTGTGTGTGTGTGTGTGTATGTGTGTGTATTCCAGTACTAGGGCTTGAGCTCAGGCTGTGGGTACTGTTCCTTAGCTTTTTCACTCAAGTCTGGTACTCTACCACTTAAGCCATAGTTCCACTTTTGGTTTTTTGGTAGTTTATTGGAGATAAAAAAGAAAGAAAATGATCTTTTAGGAAAGATATTGGGAATATGGGTGATAAGTGAGTATAATGAAAGTGAATCAGAACAAAGTAGATTATATGAACGTATGCAAATGTTACAATAAAACCTACTATTTCATAAAATTTAAAATAAGTGACAAGTGCCCCTAAAATATGAGTGTCACAGACTTTTTGCCTAGGATGGCTTTGAACTATGATCTTGAGATCTCAGGCTCTTGAGTGGTTAGGGTTATGGTTGTGAACCACTGATGTATAATTGAGTTATTGCATTATAATAATCAAATATCCAATTTTCAACAACAACAACAAAATCTCAAAGCATGTGAGGAAGCAGGAATATAGGAACCATTTTGATGAGCATTGATGACAGAATCACTAGACAAAGACTTTAAAGCAACTGTGTGCTTAAAGAGCTAAAAGTTAACATGGATAAAGAACTAAATGAGAGTTAGAAAGTGATAGATGAGTAAAATGAGAATATTAATGAGGAGATAGAAATTATTAGAGAGAACCAAACACAAATTCTGGAGATAAATACTATAGTAATTACACTTCACTAAATTCTGTGACAGCGGAGTAAAGTAGGCAAAAGAAAGAACAACAAACTAGATAGAAATATGAAAAGTATTAAGTCTAGAAACAAGACCAAAAAGAAAAAAATACAGGGCTGGGAAGGTGACTCAGTGGTAGAGCGCTTGCCTTGCATGCATGAGGCCCTGGGTTTGATTCCTCAGCACCACATATGCAGAAGAAAAAAAAACCAGAAGTGGTGCTTGTGGCTCAAGTGATAGAGCACAAGCCTTGAGCTGAAGAGCTGAGGGACAGCACCCAGGCCCAGAGTTCAGGCTCCACGACTGGACCCCCCCCCAAAAAAAGGACGAAAAGCAAACAGAACTTAAGACAAGTAGATAGCATTAAGTGGGCCGAGTTTTCATTATGGAAGTTTCAGAACAAGCAGGGGAGAAAGGCCCCAAGAATTATTTGGAAAAGAAATGGCTGTATGTTCCCCAAATTTAAGGATACATGTCACATGAATTTACAAATCCAGAAAGCTCAACAAACTCCAAGAAGGCTAAGCCCAAAGAAAATCACATCAAGGCCTGCTATGATCAAACTGTCAAGAACAAAAGACAAAGACAATCTTATCTACTGATTTCTTATCAGCACATTATATTATAGTCTTGTGCTATTATATATTATATATATTATTTATATATATTTATATATATAATATATAATATATTTATATAATATATTTGATATAATTATATAATATATTATATATTACATATAATATATGTAATATATAATTATATAATATATAATAATATATTATATAATATATAATACCATGCAATATATAATAATATATAATATATATTATAGCACAAGGCTGTAATATAATGTTATGCTGTCTATTAAATTCCAGAGGAAAATATCAACGGAAAGTTCTATATGGTGAAAAACATTAATGATTAATAATTAAAAATTTAATAATGAGATAATTCTGCCCCTATAGCTAGATAAATTGTTCTAAAGCAGGACTCACTGATTTTGCTATACTATTTAAGATATTTCAATGGTTTCTCCATTGCCTATAGGGGTAAAATCTGCATTATTTTCAATGTATAATCTTCTTTTCATTTATCCTCCAGCCCCAGCTTTCATGTCACTTTCCCTCTCCTTTGTGTCTGCCTCAATCTGAACCTAGACTCCTGGGACAATGTTGAATTCTGCTTCTTTTAAGAAGCTGGCCCTCAACTTCCTAATGCTTCCATCAAACTGCAGAATTTCCATCCTTCTCTGCCACAAAGCTTTATCCATCTCAGCCACTTTTGCTCAAAGATTGGTGGGCTTGAATCTCATTTTGATATCCAGCCATCTTTCATGAAGCTGCCAGTGGTAATGGATGAAGGGAGCTCATTTTTACAACTCTATCCTCAGTATCCTTCATCAGAAATGGAGAAGGAACGGAGCTGCTCACTCCCCATAGCTGTCTGTCTGTCTTCTCTTTCTCTCTTTAAGTAGTTGTAAGAAGGGGTTTCAATTTAACATGCTTCCACAGCTCTTTTGAGCTACCTGCCTTAGTGCTGTTGACTATCCATCGTTATTTAAACTTGGAAAACCCTTAAAGAATGGCCTAGGGTTGGGGAGGGGACATAGTAGCCTCCAGGGGGACCACATGGCATTGGGCCGGAATTGAGTGTCTTGCTCAAAATGCAAATCAGTTTAGAAAATAGTGTCAATTGGAGTCATGAGGTAAAGTAACAAAGTGTGATCTTGGATTCTGGGGAGTCTGTCTAATAATGATACTTTTCTTCCCCTCATTCCAGAAAGTACCCAGACCATGCAGGCACCCCAAACTCTTAAGGAGGGAGCAACTTTTCATCCTCAAGAGTCCTGACTTAGCCATGATGGGGTAAATTACACATGGAGATCTAATGCTTAGTAGCTAACAATCAGTGCTTGCCTGCACCCCCAGGCTACTCTTCCTTCCAGAAAGTCTTACCTCAGAGGTTAAGCCACAAACTTGTGAAATAAATGCTCAGCTCTGGTATGGAGAAGAAAAGTAGAGTGGATATGGAGGGGCTGCCGACCTTGCTCAGGCCTCTTGTACTCTGGACACAACCTGTGTAGACAGAGTGATCTGCTCAGGCTCAGGACTGTTCCTTGGGTGGGGCTTTTGGCCTACATGTCCCTTAGGCCACCAGATCTCCCACAGGTAGGCTGAGGCTGGAACTGAAGGTAGCTTGACCCTTTGGCCTGGGCTGGGTCTGGCTATGTGCCCCTCGGTAGGACTGGACAACTCTGGGCATCAGACTTCTCCCTTTTCCCTTCCCTCCTCCCCATTCCCCACCCTCCCCAGCCCCCCACCTGCCCCAATACTCCTAGTTCCTCTCCAATACCTCAAGTTCCTAACTGGCTCTATCTCCCTCTCCGGGTGTAGCATCATAGCAGAGTCTCTGATGAGGAGAAAGAAATCCAATCTTTCTGTTTCTTATGGAAAATGGAAACTAAATCTTAGAGGATTTTAAACAAGGTCAATATTTCTCTCAATCTGTTATAAAAGTCTGGATGAAGGTGCTCTGGGTGGTAAGATGACTTGTGGTTATCTCCAAATGTGGCTTTCTACTCAGCTTGTCCTGAGGGCCCAGTTCTGAGCCTCATGGCCCAGCTGAGCTGCAACTAGCATAGCCATCATGATTGCATCTCCAGAGCAGGAAGCAGGAAGCAGGAAGGAGAAGCAGCCATCTTCTTTTTTAAGGATCCTGTTCTAGATGTGGCTCACATTCCTTCTGTCACATGCCAAGGTCAGCAGCATCTCTTGGTCTCAGAGTAAGTGGAGAATGGAAGTATGGAATGATCTGTTGTACAAAAAGGAGCAAATGGCAGAAAGAACTTAGCTTTTAGAAATTAGCTTTTGCCACACTCCTTTAAACACTGCTACAATATTGCTTTTTAATTTCAAAATGCTTACTTACAACATATCAAGCAACACAAAGGTATATAAAGAAAAACTATGACCTCCAAGGTAATTAATGTTAGCAGTAAGATATTTTTTATTCCTCTCTTGAGAGTCACAAAATTTTCTCTGCCTGCTTTTAATACTTCTTATTTCTTTCCTCTGTGTGTGTGTGTGTGTTCCTGGGTCTTGGACTGAGGTCTTGGGTACTGTCCCTGAGAGTTTGTGCTCAAGGCTAGAATTCTCCCATTGAGCCACAGCTCCTTTTCTGACTTTTTGCTGATTAATTGGAGATAAGAGCCTTATGAACTTTTCTGCCTCGGCTGGTTTTGAACCATACTTCTCAGATCTCAGCTCTGAGGATTATAGGTGTGAGCCATAGGTTCCAGCTTAATTATGCTTTTAAAGAATAAAAAATTTCCATTTATAATATATTCTTCTTGTTTGCAACATACATATTGATAGATACTTTTGTGACTCCATTTTATTAATTTCAATATCTCATAATATTGGAATACTCTATTTCTGTTCTCCAACGGAATTACCTTACCTTGGGGCATACTAGTTTTTTAGGAGCTAGATTTTCACAAAATTAAGGACAGGGAAATACTCATCAGATTACACAATTTGAACACAACTTACAATGCCATAGGACCAACTAAAAGGGTTTTTTCCTATATAAACTGAGCTATGTAATGCATATAGAAATGTGAAATAGTTGCTTTTAACATTTCTTTTGATTAAAAAATAATTATTTTTGGACCAGGTTTGTTCAAAAGAAATCACGTGTTAACAAGTCCTTGAACAGGGGTATTTAAAATGTATGTACAAGCTGGGCACTGGTGGTTTACTCCTATAACTAGCTATTCAGGAGGTTGAGATCTGAGATCACAGTTTGAAGCCAACCCAGACAGGAAAATCTGTGAGACTCATACCTTCAATGAACTATCAAAAATCATGACAGAAGTGGAGCTCTGGCTCAAGTAGTAGAGTGCTAGCCTTTAACAAAAAAATCTCAAGATCAACCCCTAGGCCTTGAGTTTAAGCTCCAGGAGCACAGGCATGTGTGCATGCATATGCTTGCACAAACACACAGATGTACAATTTAAATTGCAATGGACATCAATCACATGGCAACTTAGTGGAAAGCCCGCCATTGGCAAATTGCAAATGTCAGTGGCATTGGAATCAGACTCCTTGCTCCCGGAAGGAACAGAAGATAAGCCAAGGGGTGGACACACGGTTCCAGGAAGGCTTGGCCTGCTTTTGTAGAGAGGGTACCTCCACCTTCTGCTCCCAGCTAGCAGAACAGTGAGGTCATCGCTCCAGTACTGCCACATAGGCCATCCATGACTCAGGGGATGTTAACTGGTTAAGTAGGGGATAGGTAGCTCACATCTGTAATTCTAGCTACTCAGGAGGCTGGGAACTGAAGATCACGGTTTGAAGCCAGCCTGGCCAACCAAGTCTGTGAGATTCATCTGCATAAAAGCCAGAAGTGGAGCTGTGGCTGAAGTGGTAGAGGCACAAAAGGTCAGTGACAGTGCCTATGTCCTGAATTCAAGCCCCAGGGCTGGCACAAAAAAAAATAGAATCAAATAAAATAAAAGGGAAAGCCAAGAGGTCTCTCCAGTACTAGGACAGCAGGAGTTTAGGGGACCCAATGAGGGGTAGGGAGTGGAGAAGCAGATCCCTTCTACTTCTTCCCTTCCTCCTGGGGTCTTCTTAGCTGCCCAGATGCACAGAATCTAGGGAGGAAGTCTAGACCTGGTGACAAATAGCGCCCATCTCACAGCTGGTACAGTCAGGGAGGGGGCTGGCATTTCCTCTCTTCTTCTCAGATGCAGCTGGTTCACACCGGGAATGGAGAGACAGAGTTCCAAGGCCAGGAGTGACCATGTGGAGTCTTGAGGTTGGAAACAGACTGTCCCAGACATGGGCAGCTCCTCCACTGTCAAGGGCACTGTTTTCCCTTTGTGGGAGTCCCGTGAGGTACTTCTTCCCTCCCACACGCCTCTCACTCAGCAGGGAAAGTCATGACCTTGGGGAAAGCAGGCTGTTTTGCTGTAAGGCCTCCTATCTTGATATTGAGGTGTTCATTCTCAGGGTGCAGAGGGTACTGACTAAGAGACCACATCACCTTCAGAATTCACATCCTGCTTTCTAGATTTCTGGAATCTTCACCCTCAAAGTTTCTACCTCCTGGAAGGTAGTCACCCCCAGCCCTCACCCACAAGCATGTCTGACCATTGCTCAAGTGAGTTTATTCCCAGCCAGCAAGAGAAGATGACCCACACAGTTGAGGAGAAGACAATTGCTTCCATCTCTAGTGTCTTATGCATTTCATGCCTTTGGGCAAATAATTTGCTGCATAGATATGTCTAACTTATTATTATTAAATGAATAATTCTACTACGGCTATCCTCACTCATACCTGCAGTCACTTTACTAAGTCAGGACAACACGAACCCCCCCATACAACTCCTGTGTTTTTACCATTTTATTAGCAAGTGGCTTTCCTTGTGTAGAGACCCTTTATCGCTATCAACTTCCCTTGTGTAACTTACATATATAGACTGTTGTTTTTGGCAAAGTACTGACCTCATGCCCTTCAAGGTGAAGACAGAGGCCAAAATAGGCTGGGATCTTTGCCCAGCAACTCAGCGAGCTGATGCCTCTAAGGATATTTCTCAATTTGGAAAAGGAGGGAAAGAGATCGTTTAGGATAGCGCTGGCGTAGCCTGAGACATGAACAGCTTTCTGTCTTGTCCTTCTGGATGATCAGATTGTATGTGTGTGCGGAGTGACTGTGTCTTATTATTTCTGAATCTCCAATACTTCTGCAAGGCCTGACTCAGAGAATGGGCTAGACAAATACTGCTGGGAAACTGCAAAGGGATCAGGGGTTAACAGACAGGACACAAGCCAGGGGTGACTCGCCAAGAACACCGTGCTGTTTACTGATTTATTTGCAGTCCTAGAGATGGAAACCAGGACCTTGCACACGCTAGGCAAACGCTATACCACGGAGCTACATCCCCAGTCCCTACATGGGGACTTTTGTAGTAAGAGCCTTTCAAGTACAAGGGGCCTCTGTGCCAACCCTTCAGTCCGTAGGCTTTTGGGAACATGACCATTAGCTTCATGGCTTCCCAGGGCTGGGCCACGCCTGAAGAAGGGAGCCAAGGTTGTACCAGGTGACAGTGAACAGAAAAGGCCCCCAAATGCTGCAAGGCAGTGGGCTGGGAGACCTGGACCCTGCAGCTTCCCTGGGGCTCTTTGTTTCTGTTCTGACTGCTTTGCTTTGGTGATATAAAGCCACAAACCATAGCAACAGTTGCCAGGATAAACAAACAGCATTGAATGTCTGGATCACAGCTCACCTCCTTCTGGGGATGGCCAAGAGGGACCCATGTTGGCCTAGATTTAGGGTGCAGATGGAGGTGGAGAGCCTTGAAGGATCTGAGATTATTGTACACCAATGAGATGAGCAAGGCCATTTGTTATCTGTAATTAAATTGAACTAATTTCATTTGGTGACACAGAGCCAGAGAATCAGGGTTCTGAAAAAACACACACATGTTATTATCTTATCCTATTTTGTGTAAATGTCATCATGGGGCAGCTGGAATGAGAAGAAAGGACATTTTTGAGCTGTTCCTGGTTCCCTAAATGGATTGCATCAGATCCTTCAGCATTAAAGTCAGTCTAATGCCAAGGCCTCTAGAGCTGATGTAAATGAAATGTTACATTTATGTAATCATTCCACAGACAGACAGGAAAAGGCTTTTTTTTTAAATGGATAAATCTAAGCACCGAAGGAGGGTAGCTGAGGGATCAGAGGTGCATGAGCCCTCTGGGATGTCTGCTACAAACATTCATCTTTCTAGGTTTTCCCCAAGGGGAAATGACATAGAGAGAGGAGAAAAACCCCAGGCAACCAAGTTCCCCTTTTAGTCATTTGTCCTGGAGTGGTTCTGTGAAAATAGTCAGTGTTTAAAGCTGGGGAGGGGAAAAAAATCAGTGAACCCAAAAAATGACCTCACAATTCCTCTTAAAATAAGGATTTGAGACACACACCAAACTCAGACATTCATTATGACAGGTCAGAATCTGAACAAATGCCGTCAACTCTTTCAAAGAGTTATGAGAAAACCCCTCCATGTCCTACCCCTGCCAAACAATGAGGACAGTCTTCCAGAACTTTCTGGACCTTTCTGGACCTTTCTCAATATTTTGGTTAGGTGTCTGTAATTTCACTCCCTTGTTTGATTCTATCCTCAGCCTTGTCCCCTGCCAGAGGCAATTCTTCAGGACAAACAATTTGCTGCCTGACTTTGATCTTGACTGAGAGACTAGCCATTGGCAATGCTGAAGTTCCTCCACAGCCAGCTCTGTTTGCCTCAGTTGGGCTTCTTGGAAGATGGGCTGGGGGCTGGAGCTCTGTCCTTCTATGACTGCTGGACTGTCTTTAGTGCCTCTTATTCTTGGTCTCTCTTTCCCCTGGTTCTCTGCAGGACTATCCAGCTGCTTCCTCTCAATGCAGGGAATTTGAGGGGGTTCCCTTTGTGATTGTCTGGTCTTGAGAGATGCCCAAAGCTGAGTGTCTCATGTATTTCTGCACAACAAGCACAGAATGGCTTTCTTAAGGCTCTGGCAGCTTTGCAGTCTTCTGTGATAATGGCCTGATGCATCATTCTGGTTTCTGGGCTGGGCTGCAGTTGCTGTCCTGGAGTATGACTCAGATCTAAGATCGACAAGGACGAGCTTCCCAAGGAAGTGTCTTAGAACTAAGGGCAGCATGTGGCATTTTTATCATGTACTTTAATTCCTCTATGGAGGCAGTCCATGGGCCCACATTGGTTCCTTGTCATTGCCATGTGCTTATGTCATTGAGAAAACAACTTATCTGCCTCCTTCCTCCCCTGTGCTGGCCTAGATGCGGCTGCACTTTCTCTGCCAAGTCACCATAGCCTTTAGCTCTTCTGTCTTGATTTCACAGAAATACACTTTAGGACTGGAGGGGATCTCAGAGAGTAGTTTATATTTCTGTCATGCAGCACAGTTGTGTTCATGTACATTTCCTCTTTCTATCATAAAGATATTGTCTACCCCACCAAGATCCCAGACAAGGATGCTAAGGTCTGGAGAGCTTGGGTGACTTGGTGTAGGTCACATGATTCTACTCCATGAAGGTTCAAACCCAGAGCCTTCTTATCCTGTCTTTTCCCAGGCTAGCTCTAGCCTCCTGAGCTTGGAGAGTATCTTGAACCAAGTAACACCTCAGCTGGCCTTGCAGTAAATGGGCCAGTGGGCCATATGCGTCCTCACCTTAGGTGGTTTGCATGGGTGAGTGTTAGCAGCAGCAGTAGCTGGTTCTCCTGAGCTGTATATACTGGTGGGAGAATACTTTTTTCTGTTTTGTGTGTGCCAGTACTGGAGTACGGGCACTTGTGCTTTCCTTTTTCATTTAAGGCTACCATTCAACCACTTGAGCCACAGCTTCACTCCTTGCCTTTTGCTGGTTCATTGAAGAGAAGAATCTCATGGACTTTTTTTTTTTTTTTTGCTATGGATGGCTTTGAATTGTGATCCTCAGATCTCAGCCTCCTGGTAACTAGGATTACAGGTGTGAGCCACCGGCACCTGACTGGCTGGAGAATCTTGATGGTTTTGTTTTATTGTCCCATTATGGGAATCCTAGGCAGCATAGGTTCATCCATAAATGCTCTAAAATCCTCTGCCATCACAGGTCACCCACGGAGAGACGTGGCAGAGTGATGCCACTCACTGTGGTCTCATGGACACTCTTCAGCAGCTCTTTATACCACATGCCTGGCTCAGATCCCCAGAGCCCTCACAAACCCACTCACACCAACAGACTCTGGAATCAACGCTGTGTGAGAGGGACTTCACCCTGAATGCTTTACAAAGAGCAGTATGACATGCCCAGGACTGTACTGCTACAGGAGACTAGAAGAGGACAAGGACGTTTCTTGTGTGTTCACAAGTTCAAGGTTAAAGAAAAGTTACTTGTTTCTCCAAGCCAGGTAATGCCCAGTTCATGTCCCTGCCTTTCCAAAGGCCAAATTGAAGTCATTCAAGGGTGGGGAGAGTTTGATCTATGTTTAGAGACCTGATCATGCTGGGACACAGAGGAAAGTCACTGGTTTGTAGGACAGTTTCTTGACTTCACAGGAGCTCGTAGTCTAGAGAAGGAGTTGGGATCATGTGCAGTCTGGTGTGTGTGTGTGTGTGTGTGTGTGTGTGTGTGTGTGTGTGTGCTTGACAATTTTCCAAGACAGGGCACAGGAAGAATGGCTAAGTGAACAGGTCCTGGTAGGGGAGAGCCATCCTTGGTTTTGGCTAAGTTGAGAGGAATGCATTTTAGGCCAAGGGAGGAGCACATTTAATGGGTTGTGGACTGGAGACGGAAGAACTGTGGGGGGCAGGGCAGGAAGCCTCAGCCAAAGTTTGTGCTTATTCTGGAGACCCTGCCGAATGCCTAAGCCATTCAAGGCAGGTAGTAACATTCTGGATATTTCTTCATCATGCTCAGCGTGGGGCCCCTGACACAAAGGACAGTGGCAATGGTTTTATCCAGACCTCGAAGAGAAGATGGTGGGGTTTTTCTACTTCATCCCAGAGCCAAAAGATTTTCACACAGTGACAAGATCATATGTTGTTTACCTATTCACCAAGTGCCTGGTCTAGAAGCCTGGAATGCTTCTCCTGGGTTATTTAGTCAAGGAGACCTTTTGAAGTAGTGTACCGATAAGAGACTCAATTTGTCAGTGAGTTGAGGCAGCTTGGTGAGACCTTTGGCTGCCATCAGTGGACCAGTGTCTGGGATCTCCTGATGGTCTGTGGTATTAGCTAAAACACGAGGCTAAGACCAGGGTATGTTTGTGGAGGGGGGAGGTTTAAGCTAGGGTGAAGGAGGCAGAGATTCCTTCACACCCAGGTAGGCATCATCCACCTAATGATGTCAGATGTGCAAGAAGCCTGCTCTGCCTTTTCATAAGCCGTACTCCCTGCAGTTATGAAATGAAAGGTTTGGCTTGAGTTACAACTTTTCTCCCTAATATAGTTCCGTCTTCACTCCCATGAAGCTATGCCGTTTGGTATGGAAGAGTCTGGTATGGAACTTTTTGGGAAGAAGTTCTGGCATATGGAGTTCACAGTTGGCTCCAGGGTATTGAATACCCAAGGGGAATGGTGGAAGAACAGGAAGAAGGGGCTGTGAATTCTCCATCTGCTTAAGTTCATCTGAACTGGCTTTGGAATCTCTCTCACCAAAAGCCAGCAGAGTGGGGACAGGATAACACCCAGGCCTTCCTCTAGATCTGCCTCCATCCTTGGCCTGATTTGCATCCATGCAAGGAATAAGTTGTTTCAAGAAAACCATTCATATATTCTCCAAGTATAGGGCTCTGATGTGCTCTGCATGTTCTTCATTAATTTAACTATTTTTTTTAAAAATAGAAACCATGCTATGCTTGGTGGTAATTTATCATCTTGGATCAGCCTACAAAATCTTGACTTACCCATGAGGTGGATGGATACAGCACAGGCTTTCTTAGAAACTCAGCTCACACTTCCTCTGTGGAGAGGCAGGAGCTGAGCATTCCCTGGAGAATCTGGTAGCAGAGAAGTGGGGAGGGAAATGGAGGAAGAAAAAATGCAGAGAGAGAGAGTGTGTGTGACACAGAGAGAAAGAGAAAGAGAGAGAGAATGAGACGGACAGACAGAGAGAATGTTAAAAGGGTAGGGGTAAGGGATAAGGGCAGCTGGATGCTCACAGCAATCTTTAGGGATGCTCCAGGCATAGAACCCAATAGGGCTACAGACAGATACTAGCCAAAAGTGAAGTTGTATCAATTGGCAGTACTGGAATCAGCTGGGAATCTATGTGTCCACATGAAGAAATGTTCAACATCTCTGGTGATAAAAGAAATGCACATAAAAACAACACTGAGATTCCACCTCACCCCAGTTAGGCCATTATCAAGAAATCTAATAACAACAGATGCTGGAGGGAATGTGGCCAAAAGGGAACACTACTACATTGTTGGTGGGAGTGTAAACTTGATAAACCACTCTGGAAAGCAGTGTGGAGGTTCCTTAAAAGAACTACACATAGAGCTCCCCTGTAACCCAGAAATCCCACTTTTGGGCATTTGTTCAAATGACCACAAACAAGGCCATACTAAAGTTACCAGCACAACTATGTTTATTGCAGCATTATTGACCATAGCTAAGCTATAGAACCAACCCAGATGCTCCTCAGTAGATGAATGGATCAAGAAAATGTGGTATTTATACACAATGGAATTCTAGGTCTCCATCAGAAAGAATGACATTGCTCCATTTGTTAGGAAATGCAAAGACTTGGAAAAATCATATTAAGTGAAGTAAACCAGACTCAAAGAAACATAGATCCCATGGTTTCCCTCATTTGTAATAATTTGTATATGTCTAGGATAGTCCTAGCAGATGACCAAAATAGCTCAATAGATATGTACATATAAGATGATGCTAAGTGAAACGAGTTCCAAGATATAGAAACAAGAGGTTTTCCTTTGTTGTTTTTAAAAAATGTATTATGCAATTTCTTTTGTGTTTTTCCCTCTGTGGTTTATCCCTTGTTGCTACTGTATTTGATTTTGGTACCCTGGGTATTTTATATACATTTATCTGAATTAGGAAGGGGAAGGGGAACAACAAAATGGTGAGACAAAGGACAAAGAGGGAGCCAATGCAACAGTGATACTCACAAGACAATATGTTGGAAATGATCTGTACAACTTGGGGGGTGGGTTGAGAAGAAGGGAGAGTGTAAGAAAAATGAAGGAGGGGTAACAAGTTTGACAAGAAACTTACTCACTACCTTACTTATGTAACTGTAACCTTGACAATAAAACTAAATTTAAAAAAAGATTGATGTCTCTTCAAGTCTAAAGTGTATGTCTATCTATCCGATTTATCTATCTATAGATAGATAAATATACACAATATATTATTTAAACAGTTATATATAATATATGTATAAATATATAATATAATATAATTTCATGCAATATAAACATAAAATAACATGTACAATATAATACATTCTGTTATTTGTATACTATATGATTATATAATACATAATTACAATATATAATACATTACAATTATATTATTACAATAACCTAATTTCTATATTTAATATATATGCTTGTATATATTATAAAATATGTACTATATGATAGATTTTGATTATTTATCATGTACATATTTTGTAGATATTTTTATCTGTAGTTATTTAACATATTTGTAAATATTTTTTCTGTAGTTAGTCTTTTTATTGTCTTCATGATGTCTTTTGAAGAGCAAAGTTTACATTTTGGTGACTTCTTTTTTTTATCGTGAAAATACCATACAGAGGGGTAACAATTACATAAGCAAGGTCATGAATACATTTCTATCAAGCATTGTTGCCTCCTCCTTTGTTTCCCCTTTCCATCCCTTCCCATCCCCCTCTGCTCCCCCCTCCTGGCACCAAAGTTGTAAAGTTCATTTTTCGACATAAAGTCTTGTACATTGTATTTTTGCTATGGGTCCACCTGTATCCCTATTTAAACGATTTGTTTTTACCCTTCCCCTCCCCAAATTATAACAACATCAAATACAGTGAGAATAGGAGTTATACCATTGGGGAGGGACATACAAAGCAACAAAGAAATCATCTTATAAATATGTTAGAAATAATAGCACGAAAGAAAACCCATTTGAGTCCTTATCTTGGGGTTCATTTTGCCTAACATCAACTTATCTGACCGTTTCTGCTTGTCTCAGACATAAACTAGTTATTGCAAATAAGGGAAACCATGGGACCTATGTTTCTTTGGGCCTGGTTTATTTCACTTAATATAATTTTTTCCAAGTCTTTGCATTTCCTAACAAATGGGCAATGTCATTCTTTCTGATGGAGGCATAGAATTCCATTGTGTATATATACCACATTTTCTTGATTCATTCATCTACTGAGGGGCATCTGGGCTGGTTCCATATCTTAGGTATCGTAAATAATGCTACAATAAACATAGTTAGTATGGTCTTGTTTGTGATTATTCAGGTAAATGCCCCAAAGTGGGATTTCTGGGTCACAGGGGAGCTCTATGTGGAGTCTTTTGAGGAACCTCTTTCCAAAGTGGTTGAACAAGTTTACACTCCCACCAACAATGCAGTAAGGTCCCTTCTGTCCACATCCCCTCCACCATCTGTTGTTATTAGAGTTCTTAATTCTATCAATTCTAACTGGGGTGAGGTGGTCTCAATGTTGTTTTGATTTGCATTTCTTTTATGGCTAGGGAGGTTGAGCATGTCTTCATGTGTCTATTGGCCGTCCTTCTTTCCTCTTCAGAGAAGTTTCTCTGTAAGTCTTTAGCCTACTTATTTATTGGGCAGTTGTTTCTTTGAGAATTTGTTGTTGGGGGATTTAATTTTTTGAGTTCTAGGTATATTTTAGATATGAGATCCTTGTCCGTTGTATGGCTAGTGAAGATCTTCTCCCAATCCGTGGACTTTCTGTTGATCTTGCTATGTCCTTTGCCATGCAGAAGCTCTGCAATTTCATGCAATCCCATTTGTCCAACCTTTCTTTGATTTGTTGTGTTTCTAGGTCTCTATTAAGAAAATTTCGGCCTGTGCCAAGGAGACCTACGGTTTCTCCTATTCCGTCCTGTAATGTTTTCAGGTGTTTGCTTTGCTTCCGAGGTCTTTGATCCATTTGGAAGTGATTCTGATATAAGGGTGATATATAAGGATCTAGCTTTAGTTTTCTACAGTGATTAACCAATTTTGCCAGCACCACTTACTGAAGAGGCTACCTTTCTTCCATTCTATTTTTTTAGCTCCCTTATCGAAGATAAGATGGCTATAGGTCTGTTGGTTCATTTCTGGGTTTTCAATTCTATTCCATTGGTCCAGAGGTCTATTCTTGTGCCAGTCCACTCCAAATTACACAAGCGGATTAAAAACTTTGGCAAAGTAGCAGGGTATAAAATTAACCCTCAAGAATCAATGGCTTTTCAGTTTGCAAGCAATGAAAAAAATGTGGCTGAAATCAGGAAAGCAACTCCATTCGTAATAGCCCCACAAAAAATAAAACACCTAGGAATTAATTTAACCAAAGAACTGAAGGACCTATATGATGAAAACTTTAAAAACTTGAAAAAGGAAATCAAAACAGAACTTAGCAAATTCTAGCTTTTTTTTTTTTTTTTGCTTATGTGGTACTGAGGAATCAAACCCAGGGCCTCATGCATGCAAGGCAAGCACTTTACCACTGAGCTACCTTCCTAGCCCCAAAACAGAACTTAGAAAGTGGAAAAACCTCCCATGCTCCTGGATTGGAAGGATCCACATCGTGAAAATGGCAATACTTCCCAAGGCTATCTACAAATTCAATGTGATCCCTATCAATATTCCAACCTCATTTTTCAAGGAAATAGAAGAGGCAATCCAAAAATTCATATGGAACAATAAAAGACCCCGAGTAGCAAAAACAATCCTTAACAGAAAGAACAGGGCTGGAGGAATATCAATGCCAAATTTCAAAGTCTACTACAAAGCCATAGTAATCAATACATTCTGGTGAATTCTAATTTTCCCTTTAATTTTTTTCTTCTTTGGTGGATCAGGTTTTTTAACAGTATATCTAAGAATTTTTGATCTAGGCCCAGGTGACAAAATTTTCAGGGGTGCTTTTTTGTTTCTAAAAAGTTTACAGTTTTAGGTTTTCCTAAAACCATACTCTCATCACCTTTAAAATACATTTTACCATTATTTAGTGAAAACTGGAACTAAGCTGAGTTTCCTGTGGGACAAATAGTCCAGTAGTGGTCAGGGGATGAGCTAGTAGTTAGGAGAGTTCTGGTCTGTGTGTGTCCACAGTCAGCAAAGCTTGTAATACACAACTGAACCAGGCTTCCAGCTCTAAGAGTGCAGACTTGAGTAGGTCTTATTTTTCAGTCTATGACACATACTTTTATCAGCAGGTCGTGCAGTGCCTCTCTGTTTTTTTTTTTTTTTTACTTTTTTTCTTCCTTAATCTACAATCCTGCCAGTCCTGCTCACTTTATAGATATACATATGTCTGCATATATTGAATGACTTTGATATATGCAGATAAATATATGGTTTGACCATGAAGTTTGAGGACATGTAAATCTACATAATAGATGTCACTAGAACACATGATATGCACTACATGTTGTTCTTCATTAGCAATTCATAGTAAATATGATATTGTACAGACATGAGTGCAGCATTTCATTAAACCCTGCCTTGGGCTCCTGATACACTGAGCGCTGATTTTTTTGTCCTTGACTTATACTGAATAAACCCATGCCATTTAGTGGATAGTATATTATTTTACATATTTCACCTCCATGTTTTGGACTTTAGGAGCATGCCCTCATCTGTACCTTTGTAAAAATAGATATTATATTTATTTCTGATTCTATTTCTTTTGCCTTTTCCTACTCAGCATTCCTCCCATTACAGCACATTCGTGTATTTTGTAGTGTCTGAAACTGCACTTAATAATATACATTCCATATAGTTTCTTGTTTATTCTTGTAGTAATAAGCACTTAGATTTCAGAGTTTCCTGACACTTCAAACTGCCTCCTAATTGCCATCAGAGAGAACTACGTGAGAACTGCGCTGGGTTATATCCTTGGAGGTGAGGAGTTTCATTATCAATTGATTTAATCTACCTTAACCCACCCTTATCTGAAGAATAACATCTGATCGTTATTTGCATTTAAAGATGAGTTTGTCTATCTCTTCCTTCTCTTCTTCATGCCCCTCCTCCTCCCTCTTGCTCCTCTTTCATTCCTTTTTTTCGTCCTCATCTTCTTCCTCCTCCTTCTCTTCTCCCTCTTTGTAGTTTTCGCTCTCTTTCCCTCTCTGTCCTCCCCTTTTCCTCTTCCTCCTCCATTCTCTCTCCTCTCCTTCCTTCTCCTAGAGAGTATCTCAATCTGCAGCCCAGGTTGTCTGTGCTCAGACTTGGGATCCTCTTGCTTATTTCCCAAGTAGCCAGAATAACAGGCATGTGCTAGTGCAACTGGCTTTCTCTGAATTCTCATTTCTCTATGTGAGGTGCTTATTCATCTCCTTTTCCAAAGTTGTCCATAGGTTCTTCTATTTTTATTTCCTTTTTTGAATATTCATTTTTTGATATTAATCAGTTTTAAATATATAGAAAGTGAATCCTCTTGCTAGATCTTAATCAACCCTAATAATGTCTTCTGTGATATGAAATTTTATGCCACCAAATATATCAATGTCTCACTTTATATTTTATTTTTTTGAAGTGTTTAAGATACTCATTCTTCTTCTGAGTCACAAAGATGTTCTCCTACCTTTTTCTTCTGTTAGCCTTATAGCTAACACAACACCCAGGTATTCACTCACCTAGAAGCTCCCAGGCCTTGTTCAAGCTTTTATCAAGGCTTCGTTACATAGGCGTGCTTGATTACATCACTGGCCTTTGGTCATTGGCCCATGTCCAGGACCACTCCTGCCCTGGAGGTAAGCAGGGAGATCCAAGCCTCTATGGATAGGCATGGTTTTTCTGGCATGGCTACTTCCTCCTGTGAACCATCTAAGGGACCATCTTAAGTTACCTGGTTAACATATGGCCAAATATGATTAAGGTCATTATGAATTATATAATATACTGCTCTCATTCAAGAAGTTGCCAAAGGATTAAGAAGATCTGTGCCTAGATCAGATATATGTCTTATATAACACAGAGACCTGCCTCAAAATGTTGTGAGGATGAAGGAATTCATATATGTAATTCATTCAGCCCAGCACCTGAGGAAAGTAACTACTCCGTGAGTGTTAGCTAAGGAGTTTGAGGTCTACGTCAAAGGCAGTGTTGGAACTTGAATGTGGACCTGTGATCAGAGTGGTCCCCGGGGAAAATGAACAGGCCAGCATGTGGAAGAGGCAGGAGAGAGGTTCATTGTTAGATTTGTACATCTTTTCTCAGATAATCCTCAGGAGAAAACCCATTAAGTAGGTTAAACAAATGAAAAATCTAACAAGTGAGTCCCAACATTTTCAGGTTTAAATCTTACCTCTGTCTGACTGGAAGACACTGGAGGGGTTTTGTGGATGGATCGTATGGATGTAAAGATGAAAATAATGGAGTGTAGGGAAGGAAGGGAGAGTAGGCTTCTGTATACTCCTATGTGCTGTGTCTCTCTGCATACTTGAGTTGCCTGCGGTACATTAAGATATTTTTCAAGTTGTAGTTTTCACAATGCTTACCTCATGACAGACAACAATAGTTGACGTTTTGAACTAACGATGTACTTAATTAACATTATTGGAAGAGTTCAGTGTATTATCTCATTTAAATATTGCACTAGCCCTTTAAGTGGGGACTATTGCTGTCATCTCCAGGCACTGAGATCTTAGCTAACTTGCTCTGTGGTCTAAACTGGGATGGAAACATGTTTGGTCCTTGTATGCATCTTGCCTTTCAACTCAGTTTCGACAGATATTGAGGAAGTTAAGCGACAGTTCTGCTTTCCAGTCAACCTTGATTTTTATCTTGCTTAGTGTTTGTGTGTGTAACTAAATTAATGTTCTGGTATTTTCTTCTCCAAAAAGTTGCAGAGTTATTTTATAAGAAAGAGGCTCTCACTGGGCATAGTGGCTCATGCCTGGAGTACTGGCTACTTGGTAGGGAAAGATCGGGAGGATTACAGTTCAAGTCCAGCACAGGCAAAAAGTTAGCAAGATGCATGCCAGTAAATCTAGGCATAGTAGCATACCCTTGTCATTATCCCAGCTACACAGAAAGCTTAAATAGGAGGATTGCAATCCTGGCTGGCCCAGCGGGGAAAATGCCAGACTTTATTAAAAAAATAAAGCATAATGGGCTGAGTGATAGAGTATCTGCCTAGCAAAAACAAGATTCTGAGTTGAAAAATAAGTAAACAAAAAGGTTATGTCCTCCAAAATGCTTCTGCTTTCAGGGTTTGGCTCAGTTCCTGGTTTGGGTGAGATGGGAAGACTGGCAGGAGAATAGGTTGGGGAACAAGTGTGGAAAAAATCAAAAGTTAGTTTGGATCTGGTAAAATCTTAGAGGTCTTCGTTATTGTCATAGATTTAATAAGTGACTGCCTGGACATCTAAGTCTGGAGCAGAAGGAGCCAAGCCGCACATTAGAGATGATATGGGGTTGGTTTGTATGGAAACCATAAAGGGCCTATAATTTTGGGATGAGATAGAGAAAGAAATGATAACGCAGGTGGAAGAATACATACTTCTCAGTGAGCCTGTCTCTAGTGAGAATTGAGAAAAAGCGTTGTGTAAGTATTCTGCTATTATGTCACGGTCAAAAGAAAATTAATAAATAAGGAAGAAATTTCCAAGCAATTCATAACTGTCTTTTTTCCTGAAAATAATTATGAATTCACTCCATGTGTCAATTCTTTTTATCATTTTTATCAGGGAAATTAGATACAATGAAATGGTGTCTAATCACCAACTTGCCAAACAGCATTACAGAAGGAAAAACTCAAAAAGATTTTTGTTTTGACCAAAACTTTAGTAAATGAAAACATCTACTGTAAATTCCTGTCTTCAAAATACTGTTCTCTATCTCTTATGTTTGGATCAAGAGTGGATTTGAGAACAGATATAAAGCCCCAAAATCAATCATTGAATAAGGATCAATGGACGACTCTGTGTGTGTGTGTGTGTGTGTGTGTGTGTGTTGGTCCTGGGGCTTGAACTCAGGGCCTGGACATTGTCCCTGAGCATTTTTGCTCAAGGCTAGTGCTCTACCACTTGAGCCACAGTGCTACTTCTGGTTTTCTGGTGGTTTATTGGAGCTAAGAGTTTCACAGACTTTCCTGCCTGGG
>NW_012267240.1:6177889-6278854 GCF_000151885.1 Dipodomys ordii | reverse complement strand
AACTGAAGAATGTGCAGTTGCTAAATGAGGCAATTTGTTGTATGTGACTACCATGTTATTGGCAAGTAATTTTTTCTTCTTCTTTTTTTTTTTTTTTGTCAGTCATGGGACCTGAACTCTGGGCCTGGGCGCAGTCCTTCAGCTCTTCAGTTCAAGGCTAGTGCTCTATCACTTGAACCACAGTGCCACTTCCAGATTTTTCTGCTTATGTGGTGCTGAGGAATCGAACCCAGAGCCTCATGTATGCAAGGCAAGCGCTCTACCACTGAGCCACCTTCCCAGCCCCCTTGGTAAGTAAGTTTTAAGTGGAAAATGTTTTTTCTAAGAATTAGTTTTAGGATAATTGATGTGCTTCCTTTCAGAACACTAAGGTCAGATGATTTGTGTAATAAAGCACTTGTAGTTTTCATCAGATGATTTTTGTGTAATATTCATAGCTTTGCTTGGGTTCAGGAGCTTCTGCTTCCTCAGAGACGGAGTTCACATTCTAAGTTCTTTTGCAGAGACGGAGTTCACATTCTGATTGTATACAAGCTCCTAGCTGCTTAAAGGTCAACTTTGCCAAGCTATTATACTTTCTGTCTAACAAAATTCATTTAAGTCTAACTTGTTTTGAAAAATAATATGCTGTGTAGCAACTGTCACAGTCATATTATAGTCTTCATTCATGTTGGTTACTGTTTATTGACAAATGGTTTCCCATTAAATGGACAAAATGCAATTTATTCATTCACTGGGTAGAGATTTTGGCTACCTATAGATTGATGGTCCTAAGTAAAATTGCTATGAACATCTTAAAGGTCAAGTGGCCATATGTTTTTTAAAAATCTATCTTGGGTTTTTGTTGTTGTATGTTAACTATGTATTTAACTTTATAAGTCTGACACACTATTTTTCCAAAGTAGTGGTAACCATTTTTAAAATTCCACCAGCAATTAGAAAAGTTATAGTTTCTCTACATCCTGATAAACACTTGTTATTACTGAAAGTAATTAAATTTCAGCTCTTCTATTGGGTGGACAGTGATAGCACATTGTGGTTTTTGTTTTGCTAATGACTAGTGTTGCTCATTTTTCCACTTATTTATTTCTTATCCACATAGCTTACTTAGTACAGTGTCTTTAAATTTTGTCCAATTAAAAAATTGTATTACTGAGTTGTAAGAGTCCTTTATTATTAAAAACATACACATACTCTTTACAGCTTGAGATAAAATTCACATACCATGGTTATCCATTTAAAATGTATAATTACATGAATAAGTATATACAGAGTTGTGCAAATATCACAATCTGAAACATTTTTGTTACCCTCAAAGAAATCTTTACCTATTAGCAATTACTTTGCACTCTTTTCTGCCCCAGGTTCTAAACAGTCATTAATAAACTACTTTTATATATAGAATTTTTCATTTTGGGTACTTAGTATAAATGGAATCATAGAATACCTAGTCTTAGTACTGATTTATTTTACTTAATATTTTTCAAGGTTCATCTATGCTTGTTGCATGTATCAGAAGTTCTTTTTAAATGTTGCATATTATTCTATTGTATAATAACACATTTTGTTTACAATCAGCTGATGACAATTTGTATCTATTTTTTGGCTATTTATAAATAATGCTGTGATCATTCACGAATAGGTTCTTAAGTGAATATGTTTTAATTTATCTTGGCATATATATATATATATATATATATATATATATATATATATATATGCATGTTTTGCTAATGTTTTCTTCCAGTCTGTTCTTTGGTCTTTTCTTAACAATACTTTTTGAAGACAAAAATTTTTAAATTTTGGTAAGATCCAATGTTCACAAAGAATTTTTTGTTTTCTTTTAGATGTTTTTTAATTTTACAAGCTTCATTCTTATATTTAGATTCACAATCCATTTTGAATCAACTACTGTAAGGGATGTAAAAATCAAGTTCATTCTCTTGCATATCTAGTTATCAATGACATTTTTCACAATCATCTCATTGTATTGTCTTGGCATCTTTGACAAAAATCAACTGACAATGTATATGTGAATTTTTGGTTAATGTTTAGTTTTGTTGCCTCGATCAATATATATATATATATATATATATATTCATGTTCAAGTCATAGCATAATAAAACAAATTATTAAAATTCTAGAAACCCAATTGTTTAAGTACTCCAAGTTTTTTCAACATTGTTGCGCTTACTGTAAGTCTTTTGCATTCCTATATAAATGCAGAATCAGTCTATCAATTTCTATAAATATGTGGCTGAGATTTTGATTGAAATTGCACTCAACCAATAGATTCAATTTGGGGTGGAACTCATCTTTGTGGTATAGTCTTCTTATCCATGAACATGGGACACCTCTGTCTTCTTTGCACCTTTCTTTCTGCAATGTTTTGTAATTATTAGAGCACAGGTATCCTCTATTCTGTTAAATTATCCCTAAATACTTGAAATTTTTATGGTATACATTTTTAAGTATAAGAATTTTAAGTATAAAACTACTGTTTAGTAAGATGATTGATTTTTGCATTTTGTGTCCTGTAACCTTCTTACCTGTTCTACTTGCTCTCTCCAGCATTTGCTTTCTACAATTGTTTTCTGCCAATAAACATGTTGTCTGAATATGAAATTATAGTTTTTTTTACGCTTATGTCTTTATTTTTGTCATATTAGAAAAGCTAGGATGTTCAATACAATGTTTAGGAAAAGTGTGAGAACATACTTTGTTTCTCATTTTATGAAGCAAGTGCTTAATCTTCATGCTAAGTACAATGGTATCCATTGGATTTTTGTAGTTGCTCTTTATTTAAGTGGAGATTATCTTTTATTCCTAGATTACTAATAACTTTTATAATGAATTTTCAGGTGAGTCTTCTACACCTATTGAGATAATTGTATGCTTTTTTTTAAAACACTACAAATGTAGTGAATTACACTGATTGTTGGATGAACCTTGTATTCCTGGGGTAAATCCTACTTTATTATGATGCATTTTTCCTTTTGGTAAATTTGTCCAACTATCCTCATATTTTGCTAAAGATTTTAGATTGTATGCTCATGTGAGGTATTATTAGCATGTAGTTTTGTTTTTTGAAATGACATTGCTGGTTTTGGTATCAGGTTAATCCTGGTTTCACAGACTGAGATGGAAAATGTTTTTCCTCTATTGTTTTGTAAATGAATTTGTGTAGAATTGGTTCATCATACTGCAAAACGGTTGGTGGAATTCATTCGTGGAGCCATCTGGGCTAAAACATTTTTGTGGGAATTTTTTTAAACTAGAAATGTTACTTTCTTCGTTAATGGACTGTGTTACTTTTTTAAAGAATGACCCAAGAAATGTATCATTTTCATCTAATTTATCCAATTTATTGGCATAAAGTCATTATTTCCTGATTATCCTTTTATTATAAGCTCTGTAAGGTTGTCTGTTTTCTTGATATTGGTAATTTGTGTGTCTTCTCTTTTTTTTTCTCTTCAGTCTATTTGGCTAGATGTTTATTAGTTTTATTAATTTTTTCAAAGTCTAATTCTGACTTATTTCCTATGTAACTGCTTTTCTTTTCCCCTTATTGCTTTTCTCCTGCTTGCTTTGGTTTTAATTTTTTCTTGTTTTTTAAGGTGGAAGTTCAATTTTCTTATATGCTTCAAAGGCCTGCCACAAATTCTGATATGTGGTTATTTAGATAATCATATTTTAGAATCTTTTTCCTATCTGTGGACTATTTAATGTGTTGTTTACTTTCCAATTGCTTAAGGGATCTTCTATGTATATGTATGTATATATATATATATGTTATTTATTTGTAGCTTATCTTTTGAGAATAAACACTTTATTTCAATTCTTACAAATTTGAGTGTTCTCCATGAATTTTCCATATTTTGCTAGAAAAAGAATGTATATTCTAGCTGCTGTTGAGCAGAATGTGCTTTTCCCTTAGTAGAGCACAGGAGTTGTTTAGTCAAATACAAAATTAAAATACCAATTGCCCTAATCTGTCTTTCCATTGATTTTAAGGGAGAAATCTAAGATTATATTTCCATGTTAATTTTTCAAAGTTGTTTTTAAGTTTGCAGCTAGATTTGAAAAAAAATCTCATGTTCCCACCTTCCACATGGTGTGAAATGAATATTGATCATACAGATATTTTTCTATTCATATTCTTTCAGTCTGGGCCTACATGTCCCATTTTGACATGAAATGGGATATAGGCTAATTAAATATATGGCTCCCGGGGTCAGACAGGCCTGTACTCAGATCTTCATTATCTATGTGTCCATGAGCACATACACAGCTTCTCTTTGTATTTCTATTTTTATTTTTGTGAGAAAATAGTTTTGATAAAGATATCAAAACACCTCTGCATGACATGTATATTAATAGCATGGCACTGGTACTATAATGTGATTTTAGGGAACTGTGGGAAGGATCTATACATATTTTTCATTGTAAAACTTCTGATAATACCTGAATTTCTTTATCAGTCATTGATCCATGTGTCAAACACTGTCCTCTGAGCTTTATTGAGTATAGTGTGGATACCTATGGAGAAGGGTTGCTTATTATTTCCTTATTCTATAGTGAATTTGTTGATTGGATAACTGTTCTTAGTGACAAAAGAAATAAGGCAACCTGATGAAAATGGGCACCAGGAATCTGGGGCCCTACAACAGAAAGTGCACAGGACTGGACCTATCATTTCCATTGGAGGTAGTCAGTTCCTCAAGTCTTGAATGCCTGTGCCATGTACATGAAGTGAAGCACCAGGAAGACACCTAGAGATTTAATTATAGGAAGGAAGAAACAATTTATGTGTATTATGTCTAATGTTTAAGAGATCCAGTTGAGAAAAATTATTATATTACTGGAATTATTCAACATAAACATTCTGGAATTAGAAATAGAACAAACAGTAAAATCACAGCTAAGCTCAGTAAACATGCAAACTATATTTTCATCCAACAAGTATTTGTTGTACCAACCAGTGGAAGGTACTCTATTGGATAATGGACACATGAAAGTGACTGTGATAGATATGGTTTCTGTTCCTAAAGGAAAGAAATACAAAAAACAGCACAAGAGATAGGATGAGAAAGGCACAAGGATTTGTGGGAGTACAGAACAAAGGCATCTAAACTCAGCATCCCTGAAGTGACCTAGAGGTAAGTAATCATGGGACCTGGGAGGGGTGCGGAGGAGGGGAAGATGAAGGTTCCAGGAAGAAAGAATGGCTCTCCAGAGGACTTCAGCTCTAGAAACACGAGGCCATGAGAAAATTCCTAACTTAGTGGTGACCATCTGAAACATTCAGCATTACCCAAACTCAGCTTGAGATGAGTCAAGAGCAAGATGGTAGTATAGTAATCCATTTCACAGAGTTTTTCAAAGAAAACCTTGATAATGATGAAAAGAATGACAGTAGGTCAGGCTTGTTGATGCATTTTATTGTGAGATGGGGGAGTCTGATAAAAAACTAGAAAATGACCATGGTGTAACAAGGAACTTAAAAATGAAGAGTCGGATTGGTAACTTACATACATGAATACAGGAACAAATTGGCACAAAATGTTAAACATTGTTCCCAACACTGTTTATATAAGGTAATCCTAATTTGGCTTGCTAAAGAAATGAGTTTTATGGTTAGGCTAATCTCTTAATAAAACAGCAGAGCATCATGCTATTAGTCACACAGTGAATTTCAAAATTTAAGAGTTTTATATTAAAAACGGGGTAAAGGTAAAATGACTTGATTGTTGTTGTAAAACTAATACATTCCCATTTAAATTCTGTTCTACAGTCCAAGGCAAGTATAAATGTTAACATAACACTGTTAAATCAAATCTCAATGCAAGAGAACCAATTGCATCTCTACTTTAAATCTTATCAACTTTCCAAATTTTCATACTAAAATATATTATTGTATTAATACAAACTACAGTATTATACACTACACTGTGTAATAAATAAAGAAATATAAAAATAAGACACATAAATATAAAAGTTTTCTAAAACTAAAAGTACATATGTCAGTAAGAAGGGTATTAATACTGCCAGGTTTGAAGACATACAGTACAAAAATGTTGCACAGATCTATGAACTAAAAGAAACAAAATAATACTGATAGGTAAAAATCAGCTAATGTTGTTAATAAATTGGGTCCATAATAACTAACATTTGGAAACAGTTATGAGCCAAATAACAATGGCATGTCCATGTCTGAAATGCAAGTACATGGATAAAGCAGATTAGAAAATTTCCCTTTTGTTTCTGTAGAGAAATTCTGAAAATCAATTATCAGAAAACGAATACTGAGGAATTGAAGGGTGATATGTCCCTGTGTTTCAGTTTCTCTGACAGAGTCAGTGGTTTTTAAGTTTTATTTGGGAATTTTGATACAATGAATAAATCAACAAATGCTAGTTATTGTAGGCCACACACTGAATGAAGGCGGGTTAGAGCCTTGAAAATACTGAGAAATGGCACTTACAGCACTCAGGTCTTGCTTAAGGCCAAAGGAGATACAAACCTTCATATCATATCCTTCATATTTGCTACCACATACTCAAACACAATCTTGAACACTGATTCTGACATCTCTGTTTGTCCTTGCCAGTTTCAACACTGTTAGTCCCTGCAGTCAGAACTCAATGACCATCTTCTGAACTCCATTAAAATCACATGAGTAAGGAACTTCAGTTCTTCTATCGGCTGCTTCCTTAAGGCTGACAATATGCTCCACTATGACATCTAAATATTAGAAATTACTACCTTCTAGAATGGATTTATAAAAGGTAGTTTTCATGGTTTGGAATTGCATTATAGTTCTCTATGAAGGGAATTTTGTAGTGCAGAAGTTCTCACATTTTAGAAACATAATAAAATACTGAAGCGGATTTAGCATATGTTTACCAATAAAAATTATAAAATTTCTCCCAATTGTACAGCTTAAGAATGAACCAACATAAGAGAAATAATACTGATAAAATGAAACAATGCTAGATGCTTATCTAATAATCATTTTCCTTTAACCTGTTCAATCTTTGCTTTCTGAGTCATCGAAGTTTCTAATCTGCTTCGTGTCACAAACTTCTTCCTAACTTTGAAAACTGCATGAAAAATTACTAGGTCTGAGGTTCAGGCACACCTGGATTTTTTTTTGTATTTTGTATTTTTTCAGTTCTGACTTTACACAGTAGTGATAGGAATCACAGCATAGGGTACTGTGTTTCCATGAAAAGCATGGATAATATAGAACAGACTTCATTACCAATTAGAACTTATTTTCCTTCTAGAAAACTATTAGGCTTCATTTGTTTTCTCTTCAGACACCTGCTCAGTACTCTTGCTTACTTTTTGTTCTAAGTTGCCGGCCTGGCTGACAGCTCCGTCATCCTTCATTGGCCCTTCAGTGTTTGCTTCTTTTCTTTCATTCTCTGCCTCTTCTACTTCTTCTTCTTCTTCCATTTCTTCCTCCTCCTCCTCTTCTTCTTCATCCCCTTGTGGTTTTCCACATTCCTTTTCTTCCTGTAATTCTTCTATCTCTTTATCTTCCTCCTCTTCTTCCTCCTTTTCACTGTCTTCATCCTCTTCCCTGGTCAAACTCTCTCTCTCATCTGAGTCACCCTGTGAGGGAGAGGCTCTGGCACCAGCATGCTCATTCATTAGAACTTCTGGCCCTGCCTCTTCCTGCTCTGTGCTGTCGCGTTCTTCTGCTTCTCTCTTGCAATAGGAGTAGCGGTGATTCATGTGCTGAGAATAAGATCCCGAGTGTGAGAAGCGCTTTCCACACTTGTCACATTGGTAGGGCTTTTCTCCTGAATGCAATCGCATGTGTTCAATCAAGTGATGCTTGTGTTTAAATGCTTTTTTACAGATTCCACACTCATGAGGTCTTTTACCTGCAAGATAAGAACAGCTATGAACCAAAAGTGCTGCTAGATGAATACAGTTCTTATAAGTGTCAGGAACAATTTAGGTTGGGGAAAGGGTGGGGTTACAATTCCATGTTTAAAAAACTTCCAGTAAGGAGCCAGGTTCTGGTGGCTCACACCTGTAATCCTACCTATTTAGGAGGCTGAAGATCACCATTCAAAGCTAGCCTGGGCAAGAATGTCCGCGAGACTCATATCTCCAAATAACCACCAGAAAATTGGAAGAGGTGGTGTGACTCAACTGGTAGAGTGCTGGACTTGAACTGAAGAGCTGAGGGACAGTGCCCAAGCCCAGAGTTCAAGACCCACGACCGACAAAAACAAAAAAACTTCCAGTAAGGAAATGGAAGGACTTGAAAAAAATCATACTAAGTGAGGTAAGCCAGACTAAAGAAACATAGGTCTCATGCTTTCCCTTATTTTTAATTAATAGTATACGTCCAGGAGAATCTTAGCAGATAATAGCTCAATAGCTACATACATATGACCATATAAGATGTTGCTAAGCAAAATGAACTCCAAGACATGGACACTAGAGGTTTTTCTTTATTGTTGTTGTTTTTAATGTATTATGTAATTTCTTTTTTCCTTTGTGTTTTTTTCCCCTATGGTTTATCCCCTGTTGTCACTGCATTTGATTTTGGTATCCACCCTGGGTATTGTATATATGTTTATCTGAATTAGGGAAGGGAGGGGGAACAACAAAATGGTGAGATAAAGGACAAAGGGGGAACCAGTGCAACAGTGATACAAGACAATGTGTTGGAAATGTTCTGTACAATTTCGAGGGGTAGAAGGGGAAGGAAAAACGGGAGAAAAATGAGGCGGGGGTAATAAGGTCAATAAGATTTTACTCACTAACTTACTTATGTAACTGTAACCCCTATGTACATCACCTTGACAATAAAATCAAAATAAAAAAACTTTCAGATCTTAAATTCTCTGTTCTGTAATATAATAGTATGATCTCTTGTTTATATATAAGAATTCAGTGTTACATACTTTGTAGATGAAAAAGTCAGTGGGACTTACATAAGATAGAAATGCTAAAAATAGAAGCATCATGACTCTGATGAGCGTAGACAGTGAGTCCAGAGGCAGCAAGGAGGGATAGAGGTGCTTCTCAACTTAAAAAATATTGACCTACTTTAAGATCCTTTAAATACCAAACTCACATACACAGAGTCTATGTACTGGGGTTCTTAAGGTTTACAAAGGTTTACAAAATGCTTTACTCAAAACCCAACAAACAAGCTTTCCTCTTGAAGGCAATCTTGCCCCACTGAGAATATACAAGCTCAAGAAATGCAGCTTCTCACAGAACTTACAATAGCTGGGTCATAATCAGGCTGGTGCTATTCTAATTTCAATGTGAGCAAGAAGTGAACATTAAAAATACAGCAATGATTTAAAAAGTTTTCTTGTTAAAGATAGGATGTTCTCATATGTATTTTAAATTCTGGCATTTGTTAACATTTAATTCTTGCCCTGAGAAGAAGGAAAATTTTAATTTTTCTTGGTGAAAACAACTAGAGAAATACGTTTGGAGAGACATGGCCCTCTCTTATGTATATAACCTTTGGTAGGTGGTACTGGCATTTGAACTCAGGCCTTTATGCTTGCCAGGCCAAGTGCTCTACCACTTGAGCTGTGTTACCAGACATTTTTTGCTTAAGCTATTTTTTCTTTTTTGGGTCCTGTCGTGGGGCCTGAACTCTGGGCCTGGGCACTGTCCCTCAGCTCTTCATCTCAAGGCTAGTGCACTACCACTTGAGCCACAGCGCCACTTCCAGCTTTTTTTTTTCTTTTTGCTTATGTTGTGCTGAGGAATCGAACCCAGGGCCTCAGGCATGCAAGGCAAGCTCTCTACCACTGAGCCACCTTCCCAGCCCTAAGCTATTTTTTTTTGAACAGGGTCTTGTGTTTTTACCTAGACAAGCAGTCTATACAGCAATCCTCCTGTTTATGACTCCTGCATTATTAGGATGATATGCATGAGCTACCAATGGGGTGAGACAAGGTCATGTTAACTTTTTTTGCCTGGGTTGGCCTCAAATCACACTCCTCCCAACCACCACCTCTTGAGTAGCTGGAATTACATGCATGAACCACCACACTTGGTCTATAATATTCTTTTTAACTCCAAGAACTACTGAAGTGTTAATGGAAAGTACCTTTGAATCTGTAGATTGTAAAAGGGGAAGCAATTCTCTGTTTCTTCTCATAAGAGTAAATGCTTTAACATAGCTGATAAGGATATAAAATACGTATGCATACTGTAGCCAAAATGGCTGGTAAAGGTGATGGAAGATGAGGTAGGAGGTTGAAGAGCTTATGATAAAACCAGACACTTCTATGGCAAACCTCCATTAGAGAGAAATGGTATGTGGCAGGCAGTTTTGATTGGCTAGAAGGAGTCTACTGTAAAATTATCAGAAATTCTGTGGGTTGACTAGAAGCTGACTTAAGTTTGAAATAAACCATGCTGGAAGTATTTAGGCCACAGGGATCTGCAAACACTACTTTTGTATCAGGGCTTCCCCACTTCAGAGAACCAGTTATTAAAATTTACTAGCACTCTGCTGGATAGTTGGAATCAGCCCAGAAGTTGGCAGTGTTTTCAGTAAAAGCCAGTAGTAAATATTTTAGACTTTACTGGCCAAACAGTCCTTGCTACCGACACTCCAATCTGTCTTTCTGGAAGAGCAGGAAAGTGGCTATGGCTGATAAGCAAACAAATGGGTGCATTGAACCTTTATAGGGATTTGGGAATTTGATTTTTAAATAATTTCACACCATAATTACTCTTTTTCAATAATTAAAAAAGTAAAAAAATTCTTAAATTTGGGAGCTGGTGGCTCATACCTGTAATCTAATTATTCAGAAGGCTGATATCAGAGGATTGAAGTTCAGAGCCAGCCAGGTTGGAGGCATGGTTCAGATGGCAGAGTTGCAGCAAACAAGCCAAGCAAGCAGAAGGCCGTAAGTTCAAACCCAGGTACCAGCAAAAAGACATTTTTAGCTCACAAACCATAGAAAAACAGGTCTAGCCCCATATTTGGCCAGTTTTCCCAGTTCCTGAGTTGACCTAAGGAGTGTATATTTTGTTGAAGATTATACAGAGCGACCTTAGAATCATCCAGTTTAACCTCTAAGGCAGAAATTCTTTATAAAACACAAATACCTTTCTGATCTATGAGTGAAAAGGATCCAAGGCTTGCCAGAATAATGGGCAAGTCCTAAATGCTTAAGCATCCTAAGATGCAGACAGGTCATGTCTCCCCGTACCTTTATCCTTCTGGGCTCATATTTTACTGACAGATGCTATGTTTGATCAGTATAGCATACACTTGCAGCCAGTGAATGTGGACAGAATAAATGCCATGTCAGCTTAAAGGAATTAAGTCATTATTGGAATAAATCAAAACAACACAAAAACAAAGGAACTACTAGGTCCACAAAGAAGACAGGTAGTAATATCAGGATTTGAGATGTAGAAAACAACATGGTGTTTTTTTCAGTATGCCATATAACAAGTAATTTTGTAGAAGACGTTGTGTTTATTGACATACCTGTGTGTTCATATTTGTGTCTCAATAATGAGCTACTCTTCTGAAATATCTTATCACACAAGTCACATGCATACATTCCATTTTCTGTCTTCCTCATTTTCTTTTTGGGAGGTGTAGAATCAGAGTCATTTTGATCCTCCACATTTGATACTCCTTCTGAGCTAGTGTCTTGCCTTTCATCCTAAGAGAAAAAACAGAACATTTAATTTCAAATTAAAAGATAAACCAGAGATGCAAACAAAACATAGGTTTCAGCACTACCTTGAAATGTACTCTCGGATAGTGGACCCTAGCAAGCCTTGTGCTCACTACTGCAGATGGGCATGGCTGGGTCACAGCTATGGACTGATACGCACAGAAGAGAGGCTGCAGAGTATATAGCCAAAACTGTATTAAAAAACATACACTCATTTGGAGTGAAAAGAGAAAAAACCAAAAGAAAGAATGCAAATTGTTGTGGCAATAAAATTTAATTGGTTTTGAGTTATGATTTTATCATTTGCAGACAGTTTTACCTCATTTTTAGTGTATCATTTAAAAATTCTTGGTTTCCCTACATAAAAACTGTGAGTCAGTGTTTAAAAGTATATTTAAATTGTACCCTTTAGAACTCTGGAGGATTTTGAAACACTCTCTGGTCCCCTGGACAAAAAGGTTTGGACTCCACTTTCTAATGGAGAAGCATGGAAGAGCAGTATTTTTAAGGAAGAGCAGTTTCTAGTCAAAAGGAATCGTTAGAATTACAGTAGAGTAAAAATATTCAAGCAGTCTTAGGGAGAAAATATGGGCAGAAGACCCTCCTGGGAATAGAATACTCCTGCAGGGAGCCCGTTACAAAATTAGGTCAGGTAATATTGTTCCAGTCTCTTGCCTATAAACTAAATATTTCCTAAAAGTACAAAGAAGCGTTCCACATTTCTTGTGCTTTTTTTTTTTGTCGGTCCTGGGGTTTGAACTCTGGGCCTTGGCTCTGTCCTTGGGCTCTTCAGCTCAAGGCGAGAGGCTTTCAGCCTCCTGAGTAGCTAGGATTACAGGCATAAGCCACCAGTGCCCAGCCTTCTTGTGCCTTCTTAAGGCAAAAGAAACACAGACATTTGTTTGGATCATTGTCAGCTACCCACCTATGCCAAAATAACCACTACTATTTCCTCTAGTCACATGATTATGTAAAATGTTAAAAGCAGCACCCCCACCCCTTTTTTCCTTTCTTCAGTTGTGAGGCCTGAACTCTGGGCCTGGGCGCTGTTCCTGAGCTCTTCAGTTCAAGGCTAGTGCTCTACCACTTGAGCTACAGCGCCATTTCCGGCTAAAAGCAGCCCATTCTTGTATTCAAAGATGTGTAAACTATTTCATGTACAAAAATATAGATAAATTCACTAGATCTGTGAAATATTTTTCAAGAGTGGTTACAATTTTAGGAAACACAGTAAAAATATTTAAGGGAAACCCAAAGCAGCAAATATATATTTAAGTATTTAAAAAATATTAGACTGTACCAACTTGCTGCCAATATTTGCATTAAAGATCAAATAGTGATCACTGGTGTCCACTTGATTCAAAAAACTGGGAAGGTTAGGGACATGTAAAAATCTTGGACAATGAGATATACAATAGTCACACAACACAGCTCTATCTAAAACTGGCATGGAGTTTTTGTATGGCAAGTTAAAGAGAAAAATGCATACAGATTCATGATCACAATTCTTCATATATTATCACGTCTCATTATTATCACTGTTCATAAACTATCAGCCAATTTACTAGATGAGTTATCTGTATACTTCCTGTTTGTCTCATTAAAGCTATTTATAATGAAAGGTGTTGTTAAAAGGTTTAGCTAAGTCTGCCTAATGTAAACTTGTGAACATATTTACTAATGATAACAATGAGGCAGAAACTATTAATTTTGATATTTAACTATAAAAAGGAGAAACAAAGAGTATTACGTTTGTTCTTTACAGCCTTAAGTAGGCTTCTAGCTGAGATGTCATTTTTCATAATAGAGTAATACTTTTAAGTTTAGGTGATACCTTAAGACAGTGAAGACATGCCACAAAAGTTGAAGCAAACATGGATCAATTCTCATGTGTGCCACTACTGGGCCATGAACTCAAGCCCTTGCTTTCAATAGGCTTTTTATACCATTGTTGGGGCTCTATCACTTCAACCACATCTCCAGTTCCATTGTTTTACTGGTTAAGTGGAAATAAGAGACCCTGGATTTGTCTGCTCAGGCTGGCTCCAAAGTGAGATCCTTAGATCTCAGCCTCTTGAGTAGCTAGAATTAGAAAGGTATGAGACACCAATTCCTGGATTGATCCATTTATTCTTTGGTAGTACCTAGGTTTAAACTCAGGGGTTCTCCCTTGCTAGGCATGTGCTCTACCATTCAAGCCCCTTTCCTCTGGTTGCTTTTGAGATAGGCCTCACTTTTTGTCTGGGCTGGCCTAGACTATGATCCTTTTAGTCTCAGCCTCCAGAATAGGGAGGATTACAGGTACCACTGATACCCAGCTCATTTTTTTTCCAGTCCTAGGGCTTGAATACAGGGCCTGGGTGCTATTATCCTTGAGCCTCATTTTGCTCTATCACTTGAGCCACAGCACTTTTTTTTCTGAGTAGTTTGTTGGAGATAAAAGTCAAACAGACATTTCTGTCTTGCTGCCTTCGAACTGCAGTCCTCAGATCTCAGCCTCCTGAGTAGCTAGGATTACAGTTGTAAGCCACCAGTACCTGGCTTTTTTTTTGGTCATGGGGCTTGAACTCTGGGCCTGGGCGCTATCCCTGAGCGCTTCAGGTAAAGGTAGCACGCTACCACTTGAACCACAGTGCCACTTCCAGTTTTCTGGTGGTTTATTTAAGAATCTCATGGACTTTCCTGCCCGTGCTGGCTTGGAACTGCAATCCTCAGATCTCAGCCTCCTGAGTAGCTAGGATTACAGGTATGAGCCACTGGTATCCAGCTTCATTTTTGTTTTAAATGTAAGTATGGAACAACCAAATTGATTCTAGAGTGATTGGATTATTTTTCAACCTAGCACTAACTAACCAGGTTCGGGATGGCTGTTTTTTGTTTCTTTACCTGATTTCCATTTGGCTGGATCACTTTCAGGGGTGGTTCCTGGATTGCAGGGCTGACTGTAGTTGAGTATGTGTATGCAACCTGTGGAATTAGAATAGTCTGCTTATTGGCAGCGAGTGCTCGTAAGCATGGAACACTGTTCTGGTCAGTAATGGCCACAATTGTGGGTAACTGGGCAGTGACTGTAGGTATAGCAATATTTATGGGGTTGGCACTTGGGATTACATTTACAACTGGTTCTGAGTCTGTAACACAATTGTCCTTTTGTGGCTCCTTTTTTGCACAAGACAAGTTCAAGGGTTCTTCTTGGACAGAATAAACACTGTTCTGGTAAACACTAGTGATAGTTGACCTTTCCAATAACTCTCCCTGCTGCTTTGGTAGTGAAAGATCAAGAGGTTCTACTTGTGGCTCTTCCTGTGCACCTTCTGCTGGGTACATGTAACCCTGTGTGTTTCTGGCTGAGGAGAGGTTTAAAGGTGATGGGGATGGTGTACTACTTCTGGAACCATTGACTGTTGATCCCACTGGTAAACCTGGAGAATTCAACATCTTCAGAGGACTTTGTAGACTTATTGTGCTGTCTTGGGGTTCATCTGCATTTGTAGATTGGTGCTGTTCCTCATTTTTTGCAGGTATATTTACTTTGCCTGGTTCAGGAGAAGACGGTTCAGAAGATTGCACTGAAATCTGCCCAGCTTGCATCTTTTCAAACCACTTTTTTACTACGTCCAGTGGTAAGTTTACCGAATCAGCAATTTTTGAGAGCTCTTCTGCACTTGGTTGTGCATTCAGAGCATAGTAGGCTTTCAGGAGAGACAAGAGATTCTTTAAAGGAGGCTGACTGGGAGACAAATTGCCATCTCCAGTACCCGATGAAACAGAGGACTCGGGCTTCTCAACTTCTGGGGCTGGGAGTGGAGGAGGCTGAGCAGGCTGCTTTAGGTCATAGTGCTTTAACTCTGGAAGTGCATTGAGGTCACCTGGACAATCATCGCATAGAAGGCAAGTGCTATCATTCACTCCCCCTTCAAAGCTTTTGTCTTTCTCAGTTTTAACAGTAAGATCTTCTGGTAACTTTTCACTTTTGCAGCTGTTTGCAGGAACTGGATTTTCTTTTTTTAAATTTTGGGGAACAACTTGAAGTTGGCTAGGCTGCTCAAGACTGTAGTTGATGATAATTTTGGTTGTTCCATCTTGATCAACTAAAGGAAGACTGATGGCTGAAATAACAGAATGGCCGCCTGGTTGTATGGATGAAGCATTGATTGTTTCTTGTTCTTTGGATGCAAGATTGGCTTGATTATTCTCCAAAACTTGCCTTATTACATTACCATCCACTGCCACTTTAAGTACATTCTGAATATCACTTAAATTGATACTTATGGGAGATACCAAGCCAACTGTTGGCAGAACAACAGCTTGCACCACACCCTGAGGAGAACTGGTCGCCTGCAATGGGCCACCACCACTAAAAACCCCATTTTGTATAGGGGTTGAACAGTTGATTCCTGAAGCAACCACAATGGGTTTGAATTCATAATCCACAGGCTCAGTTTTAATTTGGTTTACAGAGAGTTGTTCTTGAAGGGGCTTATTCTCTATCTTTTGCCGTATCTGTGGTCGTGTGGGACTGCCTGGTGATGCTGAAAGAGATGGTGAGGAACACTGAGACGTCTTGAGTCCTGTTCTTGGTCGTCCATTCACAGGCATCAAGCTGATACATTTCTTACTGCTTATATGTGAACTATAGGAACCAGAATGGGAAAAACGTTTCTTGCAGTTTGGGCATTCATATGGCTTCTCTCCTAAACAAAAAATTACAGATTGTAATTTCCAAAAAAAAAAAGCAGTATCATTTAAAAAAAGCAGGATTAACAAATATACCTGTGATATATCATTTGTAATCATTATTTTAGTTCAAAGACCACATACATTTTATAAACACTAGAAAACCTTAGCCTGAACTATGCATGCTAACCAATCAAGGAATATTCTCAGCATATGTGAGCACCATTTCTGCTAATCTTTGTAACTAATTAGCTAATTTTTCTCAAATACAAAAAATAATTCATCCAACTCTTTCAATTAGCTTTTCTTATCCTGTTTTACACACCTATATCATTTACATATTTTATTCTATTCAATCAACTGCAGGAGAAAAACTATGTTAGAAGAAAGGAAAAAAGATCTCTCTTAATGGAAGGAAATACCTAATATAAGGTGTTGCTATAATCATTGATTTATTAAATTGGAATGTATATTATCCCTAAGGACACAAGTTCTTGTAGATTTGCAAATCATCTTGAAGATTTTATTTTTATACTAAAACGTATTATATTCTTGATAAAATACAAAGTTTGTGTGAACTGGCAGGAGACACAATACAAGGGATTATGGAGGCCTCTGTTAAACTGTTCTCCAGATTTCCCAGGAACACAAAGCATTTATTCTCATCAGCCATTGGAGAGATGTTGACAGAAAAATTTGGAGAAGAATTGAACTGAATAGAATATTGTCATAAAGTCTAATCTATGGTTAGAGTTCATGAATTTATATTCAATATGTTACAAACTATTAGCCCCAGTAAGGTGTGAACCTGTGGGTCCCAATGGTCATTTAACTCATGTATTTGTCCCACTTCAGGTTTTAAAGAGCCCATCTTTGAACCTTTATTAGATGAATGATAGCTAATTATGAAATATGATATCAATTTGTTTACTCAGCATTATAATAAAGCTCTTTTTCTCCTTTTTTTTTTGGTTTTTGTTTTTGTTGGTCGTGGGGTTTGAACTCTGGGCCCCAGGCACTGTCCCTACACTCTTCAGCTCAAGGCAAGCGCTCTACTGCTTAAGCCACAGTGCCACTTCTGGTTTTCCAGTGGTTTATTGGAGATAAGAATCTCACAGATGTTCCTGCCTGGGCTGGCTTTGAACTGCAATCCTCAGATCTCAGCCTCCTGAGTAGCTAGGATTACAGGCTTGAGCTACAGGCGCCTGGATCTCCTTTATTTTTAAAAATGAAATCAGCAAGGAAGTCAATGTAAGCTTTGCTAATTATACAACATCAATGCTGCAAATTTTAAAAAAATGAGTAATTTCTTTTTTGAAATATGGTTGCAGATTATATTTTATCTTTACAAACAGGGAGATGATAAAGACTAGTGGCTTTGAAGTAAAGATGACACTAGCACTCGTTTAGTGACTCTGGACAAGTGAATCGAGCTCTTTGAGCCTCCATATTCTACCTCAGGTTTTCTGAGGACTCTAAAGGTAATACAAATGTATGTTAATAACTAGTAAGTGGCTGTTCACAGTCAAGTTTTCAATACATATTAATTAAGTTACTCTTCTTGCTCAAAATTATCTTTATATTCTGTCACTGTGAGAAAGAAAGTCTACGGAATAATTATTCTAAAGCCAAAGTTACTATATTGGAAAACCCTTTGTTCCCAACATCATAGCTTTATGGTGTATTTCTTAAGCACATAATTTAATTTACCTTTGCTAAAGTTCTCAGTAGTTTAGCCTGGAAGTTACTCCAATAAGCTCCACTACTCAGTTAAATGTACCATAAATACTGGATTTTTTTTTTGTAACAGCAGAGGTATTTGGTTAACATCTAATGTAAAAATTTCCAGGCTAAAACCACTAAAGCCATGGAAAAATAAAACATTATTCTCTGGGGAAGAGCTGTGCAGGTGTTCTGTCTCACTCCTAGTGCAGATTTGGGGGTATATAACTCAGCTTGCCATTGCTTAGCTTCTACACAGGGTGCAAATACCTGTTAATACACACAATTCTGCATAGGGTTCATCATTAAAATTCACATTTTAGCAACCTACAATTATTTTAATGTTATAAAACATAATAGAGCAACAATCCAGGTAATTTTAGAGAGCAAAATTCTGGTTCTTGATCTTCAAATCCTTTTAAAAATCTATCTGAGAAAAAAACATTATAGAAGTTGCCAGAAGGATTTGCAGTTCATTGCTTTCCTAGCATGAAAAGCATGCTGATGATGCTTTCTACATTCCCTGTGGTGAGAAACAACCATTTTTATTTAAATTTCCCATCTACTGTTGATTGATATTTGTAAAATGTAGTGAAAATGTCTAGCAATATCTTGGTATAATAGTTTTTAAATGCTCACTTTTCAATTTCTGCATTAAGTCTTCAAGAACCAGTAATGCATGGCTTGTAGCCTGGCACCAGTCCTGGGATGACACTTGAAGGAGCATGATCCAAAAATCTCTTGGATTAAACCAGACTATATGGGAGCAGTATACTTGGACTATAACCAAGAAGTCACCCTGAAGAAATGCTTTATAAAAAAATTGTGCTTTGGTGAAATATCATTGGCTTCTTTCGAAGAACCTGCTTTAAAAAAGACCCTATCAAATTCTCTCTGCTGTATTATTTTAGGGATATTTCAAAGGAGGACATAAATTTCTATTTTTCTCTTTATAATGTTCCTAGGAGCAACTTTTTGTGGAGTTAATATCAGGTCTTTAAACTTTTTCCTTATATAATTCTTCATTATAATTATTTGCTATATTAAAAGTATAGCAGACTTATATTGGCCACCTATATTTTTGTAGTTCTGGGATTTGAAGTCAGGGTCTCTCACTTGCTAGACAGGTGCTGAACCACTTGAGCCTTGCCTCCCATCCTTTTGCTTTGTCCTTCAGATAGGTTGTCACACTTTTACCTCTTCTAGCTTTTGATCAGGATCTTCCTATACCTCCACCTCACAAATAGCTGTGGATCAAGAGTTGGCTTGTTTTTAAGAAAGAGTATAGCTAGGATTGTAGGGATAAGCCACCACACGTTTGCAGCAGATAAATTTTAAAACTAAGACAGGTATAAATACCTAAAAATGGATTGCTCAGAATACAATTGGTAGTTCTATGTTCCAAAAAGGAGTCTAAATTCGCATTCATTTTAGAGCAGTTGTCTACTGTCATCACATGTGAAGCTGTTGATCACAGAACTGACTTACTGGTTGAATCAGATCTTAGATAACAATGTAGGATTTTGCAATTACATTTAAAATCTTATTTATAGACCCATATCCTATGCTTCCCAACTTTTTGTATAAAACAATCTGATAAATCTTCCTATACAACTATATGGATCCTCCTCTGAGTTTTTCTTCCCTTTTTTTCTACACTAATTTAAAACCCTGTTGAATTGAATCATCTATAGTATGAAGGTACGTTATTTCCAGGATTGGTGATACATGCCTGTAATCCCAGCTACTTAAGAGGTTGGTTTCAGGAGGATTGAAAGTTCAAGGCCAGCCTAAGCAAAGGCCTAAACACTGCCTACCCTTCAAAAGCAGGTCATTGAAACTATATTATTATTGGTGAACACTGTTTCACAGCAGACAAGGTACTGCAGGAAGTGGCAAAAGCTAATCTCTACTTTTTAGAAACATTTATCAAAAGTGTTAATATAAATACTTTTTTCCATAAGAATCTTGGTGCAAACACCTGCACGTGACAATATGAGTGATACTGAACCCAGGGATGTAACTTCAATGATCAATACAGCAAGATTCCACAATGTCATGGTTATCACCAATCACTACCCTCAATGCCACCCAACTGCACTTTCTGTAGGGAAATGTTTGTGAAATGTAAATTAAAATTATTTAAATAAAAACAACATATTATGTGTATGTGTGTGTGTGTGTGTGTGTGAGAGAGAGAGAGATTAGAGTTTTATGGACATTTCTGTCCAGGTTGGCTTTGATTTTGATCATCAGATCTTATCCTCTTGGGTAGCTATGACTACAGGCATGAGCCACTTGTGCCCAACTTCTTTCAATAGATCCCAAAAGATGAGTTTTAGCTCCTATAAAAATCCTATTTTTAGAAGATGGCTTTTACTGAGGAGGCAGATTGTTACACTCAATGTAGTTGTAAACAAAATGTATCTAATATGATCCAAAGAGAAAATTATAACCAAAAAAATTTCAGCATAGTACTACTATTAATTTTTTCCACATGTATGTATGTATGTATGTGTGTGTACGTACACACACGTGTGCACACATGCGTGCATGGGTGTATATATATATGACATTTGTAAGTAACTAAAGCTGTGCTCACTAAGGAGAAAAAAACAACATATCAAAATAATGAGAGGAGATTTCATGTTATAATGTGAGATGCTAAGTTTTCTTGTAGCTTATAGATAGATTTTGTTTAGGTAGAATCTGGAAAGATATGAAAATACTAGCTCTCAGTGTTAATCATAAGTATCTATTTTCATCAAATATGATTCCCTTTGTAGTAATCGTTTATAAGCAATGGTGTAGGTAAAGTAAAAGGTAACCATGATGGGGAATTCTCTTTTCTCCATGTTCTCATCAATGTTATAGTTCTTTCCTGTGATGCCTTCATTCACTGGCTACATAGTACCTTTCTGTGATTTTCTTACTGAGTTTCCATTTCTGATTTTCTCATGTAAAGGCTGCATCCACCTTCTTACCTCCTTTTTCAAATATCATCTCTACCCAAAAGAGGCAATGAAATTAACATTCAACGGAAAGCTTACGTGGTTTTAGGACATACTTGTTAAAACATGCTTTATCATCTGCTTTATCGTCTTCTGATTAAGAAATTTGGAGTATGTCATATTAATTTGATATACTTCAGCTAAAGGTAAAGGTGTTAATACAATACTATTTATAAACTCCATAGTAGTCTTAATCCCCAAAGTAAAGCAAGTAATTATTAATTATATATGTGCCTCATATTATGGTAGATCTATTACCACAGGTGCTTTAGCATGCAGGATGCAGAAAGAAAGCAAATACTTACCACTGTGAATTCTTAAGTGCTCTTTTAGATGGTGTTTGTATTTGAAAGCTTTTCCACATTCAGTGCACTTGAATTTACGATTACCCCCAGACTGCGTCACATGTCTCTGTAAGAAAGAATTGGTGTTTTATTTGTAAAGGAAAAGGATTTTAGACATAAATATCATCCAATCTGCTAACAATATTGCCACTGGTGAGTTTGGTAATTGTTTTGTTTCTTAAAGACCTTAAATTGTAGCAGTTACAAAAATGCAACTCTTAAAATTATACCAAATAGGATGTTGATTGTGGAAACAGAATTTTGACATAGAGAAAAAAAATCCCAACTTTATTTCAAGTATCAGAGCTATGTTTTATTGATCATTTATTAAGCAATATGGTATTTATTAAATTTTAAAATAATATACACTTTACTAGGAACTAGAGATTATTGTTTCTGGTCTCTGATTTACAGATAAAGAAGACAAGTCCAAGATTATTTGATGAGCTGTCTAAAGCACAGTAACTCAATTGGAGAACAAGGTCATAAAAAGAGGATAGGACCATGGTGTTTCCATTCTTGTCTCTTTTGATCTACTCTCTTCCTAACAATTCTCTCAAAAAAAAATTCGAAGTCCACTATTATTAAAAGGCTTCCTTATCACACTACAGAGTAGTGTACCCTATATCATCTGACCTTCAATACCTCTACAGACTCATCTGTCTCCCTCCCATTTGCTCACACTGGCCATGGTCCTGTTTCTTGGACAGCATAAACGGGTCCCTACCTTGAGGCTTTTCAATTTCACTGGCTTTCCAGTCAGAGATACTATTGAGGGAGGCCCCAGTATGTCAAGACTGGCTCTTTCATTTTATTCAGGGCTCAGTTCAGATGTAGCATTCTCAGTTCTTCCTACCCCATAAAAGTTAGCAGCTTCTATCACTTTTCTTCTTATACTGCTTTATTTTAACTTATACTGAGTTCTGTTTGTTTTATGTTGACTACTAATGTCTGTAACCTTACATTAGGATATATTTTGTCTTTTTCATTCTTGTCTTCTTAACCTAGAGTAAGACCTGGCATATAATAGAAACTCAAATGTTTGTAAAGTGAATACAGTAACAAGACATACTCACTTTTAGTCATAGCATGATTTCCAACAGTATGAAGAGGAAACTGTGGCAGCAGTTACAGGACAGGGTTACTGTCAAATGTCCTATTAACACACTCTTTGCCCAACACTTGTCTATTTTGTGTCTATCTCAGAAAAGCACCTTACTGCCCTATCTTTGGTATACCACGTTCAACAGAACATAGTAAGTAGGCAGTACTTGTCCCAACAGTATCTTCTCTGCATTCATTTCCTCCTTCTCTTCTCTTCATATTCCTTTCCATAAGTTCCTTTGGGGACTTTACCACTAGCCCATTATTGGAAATTCTGGTATTATACATTGAACCACCTTTCATTCATGGAATGAAACCAACTCTAGAATGGTGTTTGATATTTCCAGTATTCTGTTTATATGTATTTAAAAGAGAATTCTTGTGTTTTTCTTTATTGGATATTTGTCTGTAATTCTTTTTTGTTGTGTCCTTATATGGGTTTGAAAAATTCAGTAATGGCTTCATGGAGGCAATTGTGTTGTATTCTTTCCCTTTTGTTTTATGAAAGAGTTTGAGGAGTACTGGTGTCCTTCTTTAAAGGCTTGGTACAATCAGGAGTAAAATCTACCTGTTAGGGTCATGGATGTTTCTTTTTAGGGGGAGGTTATTATTGCTTCAGTTTCATTGCTTATGTATCTATTTAAGAATTTTTGGTAGGTCGGCTATATCTAGTAATTTACCTATTTCTTTTATATTTTCTAGTTAATTTCAATATAGTTTTTAAAAATATTTCCTTATTATCTTTTGGATTTCATTGGTATTTATTGTAATATTCCTTTTTTCTTTTATTAATTCTCCTCTCTTTTCTCCTTCTTTTAGTCAGACAGGTTAAAGGATTACCTATTGTGTTTATCTTTTCAAAGCACCAAATTTTTGTCTTATTGATGGTTTGAACAGTTTTTTGGCCTCAATTTCATTAACTTCTGCATTAATCTTTAATATTTCTTTGTTTGCTAATTTTAGTTTTAGCTTTTGTTTTTCTAGGATTTTGAGGTTTATCATTAAGCTATTAATTTAAGATGTCAAATGATCTTCCTTTTTTCTGCTCTTTTGGTTCTCTCTTATCTATAAACTTTCCTCTTAGCACTGTCCTTGCTATATCCCAAAGATTCTGGTAGGTTTTGTTTTTGTTTGCATGAGATTTCCAGAACTTTTGGTTTTCTTTTTAATTTCTTCTGTAATCCACTCCTCGTTCATCAGTGTATCTTTCAGTCTACAAGTGTTTAAATATTTTCTGTAGTTTCTTTTGCTATTGAATTCTAGTTTTATCCTATTACAGTTGAATAGAATAGAGTTACTTCATTTTAAAAATATTGGTAAGACTTGTATTGTGTCCTAAGATGTGTCCTATTTCCAAGAAAGTTTCATAGGCTGCTAAGAAGAATGTCCACTGTGTAGCTGCTAGGAGAAATACTCTGTAGAGGTCTGCTACATACATTTGATTTATAGTGTCAATAACTCTGACATTTCTTTGTTGTTTCTTTGTCTAATCTATTGGTGAGTATGGGATACTGAATTCTCTCATCATCATTGTGTTGGGTTTATTGGTGCTTTTAAGTCTAAAAATGTTTGATTATTGATGCTGGGGACACTGATATTTAGTGCATATTTGTTAACGATTGTCATATTATCTCGATAGATCATTCCTCCTATTAACATGGAGTTACCTTTTTCTGACTAATTTTGCTTGGAAGTCAACCAGATGATATGTGTTTGGCTTCTCCTGACTGCTTTAGGGGCCTATTTGCTTGGATGAGCTTTTTCCACTCATTTATTCTAAGACAATAGTTGTTTCTGCCAGTGAGATGTTATCTTTAGTCTTCTTCTTTCTTCTTCTTCTTCCTCTTCCTCCTCTTCTTCTTTCCTTCTCCCTCCTTTCCTCCCCCCTCTTCCTCCTCATCCTCTTCTTCCTTTTATTTTTTTAAAGCAATACACGGTCAGTTCCTGCTTTTTAATAAAAATAGCTATCATATGTGTTTAACTGGAGAATTGAGACAATTAACATTCAGCCAATATCGAAAAGTATGTAGTGTTTCTTGCCATTTAATTTCACCTTTTCTTTTTTACTGTTTGATTCTTTCCCACTGTTCATTTGTTTTATTTATCTGGTGAGATTAAATTTCCCCACATTTTGTTGGTTATGTATATTTTCATCTATAAGAACAACTGTGTTACATAACATATTAGCATTCTTATGTAATATTGTAGGTGATTAAGAAAAAATATTATTTGTAAAGCAATTAAGATTTGGGGGTAAAATAAAGGGGCTATGATGGAAAAAAATAAGGATATAAGAAGATGCAGTCAAAAGAGTGAAATGTGTGCAATGAAAATAAAATAATAGTGTGAAGGAATGCAGGTAGTTCAGTGATCCTGGGGAGGTATACAAGTAACAGATTGCAGTTGGATAGAGGAATTAAGAGGAATAAATACAGGTTGATAAACTATCAATAGAAAAATTGTAAAAAATGAAATCAATGCAATGATAAAAATTTAAAAATGATAAGGTGATGTTAGGGAAATGAACCCTAAGATATGTATTCAAATGTTTTTTTCTTTCATGCCATTGATTCTACACATTTATAAGATGATTTCTTTGTTGCTTTGTATGTCCCTCCACCATGGTATAACCCCTGCTTTCACTGTATTTGATGTAGGTATAATTTGTGGAGGGGAAGGGAAAAAACAAATGGTTTAAATAGGGATACAGGTGGACCCATTGCAACAATGAGATGTACAAGTCCTTATGTCGAAAACGAACTTTACAACTTTGGTGGGGCTGGGGTGGGGGATTGGGTGGGGGGGAGGGGAGAGGATGGGAAAGGATGGGAAGGGGAAGCAAAGAAGGAGGCTACAGTGCTTGATAAGAAATGTACTCATTATCTTGCCCATATAATTGTAACCCCTCTGTACAGTATTTTCACAATAAAAAATTAAAATAATTAAAAATGGAAAAATGAAACATAACAAAATTTTTCATTTTTTGCTGAGAAATGGATACTATCTGAATTCTGTGAAAGTGTCCAATATTTTCCTCCAGTGTTTGGTTCACTGATGTCTATTCGTATCTATTTAATAGTTAGTTCTGAAAATTTCAGAGTGATGATTTGAAATAATTTGTCTCAAGCAGCAGCTCAGGGGGCGGGGGCAAGGAGGGAGCCCTTAGTAGCAAGTGATATGGTAACTGCTTCAGAGGGATATAATTTCCAAGGAGTAAAAGCTCCTAACTTCCCTGTTGGGAGGGGTGTTTTGGCTATGTTTATTCTAACAGCTTGCCTATCTGGTTCTCTTACCAAAGCAGCTTTTCCAACTGGTGGGAGTTCCTATATTCAGACAGGACTGTTTTGGGATCTTGCAGACTCAGTAGATATGAACAGGCAGGACTTCCTGTTGGGAAGCCCAGAGATCTGAGCCAGTGGAAATGCCTTTCGTGAGTGGGACTGCCTTTAGCGAGGGACAACTCCAATCACACAGGTAACACCCTCTTGCCTATTTTCTGCAGTGAGAAATCTATCCTCTTCCCCAAGTTTGTCAAATGAGTCCTTCAGTCATGTACAGTACACAACTTTTATCCTGTATTCTTGTAGTTTAGTGTCTATGAAGAATCTAAATGCTCACGTGTGGCTATGGCCCCAGTGGTCTTAATTGATCTCTGTCTTACCAACTCCCCACGCTGGACTTAAGGCTAGCAGGAGGCATGGACCTATTCTACAACTAGTAATGCAGGCTTGTGCCAGGGCCCTTTGCTTTTGTGCTCATGACTTTATTTCTCCTCCCTCTCCTGAGGGGTGTCAGGCAAGGGTTTAGAGCTTAGTACTTTTCTTTTTTCCTCTGATGTCTATGATTCTCTTTGTTTTCTGCTGTTTTACTACTTCCTTCTTAATCTCAAAGGTTTTTCTCCCTTTCTTTCTTCAAATAGTTGACTTTCCTTAGTTCCATGATTTTTTTCATTCAATCCACCATCTGGCTCTGAATTGAGTCATTTGATATTTAAAATTAGAGTTTAATATGTATCATTTTGAGTGCTGATAGCTGACCATCAATAGGAATTTGTAACAAAAAGGATAATTGGTAACGCTCCTAGATTTTAAAACTAGGTATTAGAGCTGGGCACTGGTGGGTCACACCAGTAATCCTAGTTACTCAGGAGGCTAAGATCTGAGGGTTACAGTTTGAAGCCAGCCTGGGCAGGAAAGTCTGTGAGATTCTTATCTCCAATAACCCACCAGAAAACCTGGAAGTGGCACTGTGGTTCAAGTGGTAGAGCTCTTGTCCTGAGCTGAGGAGCTCAGGGACTGTGCCCAGGCCCAGAGTTCAATCCCCCCGACAGACAAACAAACAAACAAACCCAAGACAACAACCCCCGAAACCTAGATAATAGAGCTAATAGTTTAAACTTATAAATTTATTGTTTAATGGTTTAACATAGCTACATAGCATCATTTTTGGCTTATGCTTCTAGAAAAATGGGGCACAGTGACATAAAATTAGAACAAATCATATGAAACCAAATGAAATTGAGTCTTTTGAGTGAAAACTTAAAACTTTAGATATTTTAAGTAGGCGGCTTCCCTTTACAGGAAAAATCCAGAGTTTTAATACTGAGAATAAATAATTATTAGTTTAAGGAAAATTTTCAACTTTTTCAATTTAAGTCATGTGGTAACCAGTATTTATTTTCTTACATTGAACATTTTGGAAGAATATAATACAAAATATTCAAAATTTGGAGGAATGTTTGTTATAGGATTTGCAAAATAATTAAGGATGTAAAGAATCATAACATGAAAATAAAAAATTCTCTACAAATAACTGCTTCCAGCTTTAGAAAACTGTGGATAAGACAGTGTCTATTACATCCTCTTACATACCATAAAATGCTTACCTCTCATTCTAAGTTGAGTTCACAAAGTTTGGAGAATGAATGAATTGCCCTTTCACTTACCTGATCTCTTCCTGACTTATGTGATGTCATGTGACGTTCAAGTTGGGTTCTGTATGCAAAGGTATAACTGCACAGGGAGCAACTGAAGTTATCTTCATTCTTTTCATGGCGATATTTAATGTGTTCTTTCAAAGAGGTAAAGCGTTTATAACCTCTATCACAATATGGGCAGGTAAGTAATTGGGAAAATGCATCTGGTGTTCCTGTAAGAGAGATTTTATATTTTAAACTAACAAAATTCAGAAAATATTACCAAAGGTACCACAGAGTCTTGATTCTATGTGCCAGATATTGTGCTACTCATTCCATATTTCATCCTCAAAACAACAGAATACATTATCTTTATTTTGTTTACGTATGTATGTTTTTAGTTTGAACTCAGGGCCTTACACTTTTTAGGAAGGTGCTCTAACTATTGAACCATGCTCCAATATTACATCTCTATTTTAAAGGAGAAAATATGATCTTCAGAAAGGTTAGAGAATTTAAGCATCACATAGTAAAAGATTTAAGTCAGTACTCAGAGTAGGATTTATCAGTCTGCTATGTTTTTCATTAACCCATAATTAACTACACAAAATAACTACACAAAATAAAAATAAAGATATGGGTTACATTCCTGAATGTATACATACTAAAGTGTTACCTCTTTCCATTGGTAAAGACTGTTGCCATTTATTGTTTATTCTTTTAGGTTTGAGAGTGACACTACAAAGTTGTCTTATAGAGTAAGTAGTACACAAAATACGTTTTCAAGATCCTTTGATGGTTGTGTGTGGCCACATGAAGGAATTCAGATCAGGAAGAATGTACGTGGGAGTGAAGGAGTGATAGGGACAGATGTAGATCTGGCACATTTCCCATGTGACCCTTCATGCTCATTCTACTGAAATCCAAAGACAAGTTAATTGAGAGTAGCATGCCACATTTATTCACTCAAATAAATCAGATAATGGCATGATTTAAAAACACCATTATCTATTTTTCCTTAATTTGACCTTATTGAAAAAACAGGCAACCAAAGATAATTTTGTAACTATCTCCAAACCCTTCATAATCTCATATATTACTTCACTAGAGTGAAGTAATACAAATCACATACTAAGAACATGAACTCAAAACAGCTAGTCAAACATATTGAACTATGTATCAAATTTATTAACTATCAAATAGCCATAGCACTGGTATATTTTTGAGAACAGCTTGCAAAGAAACTTGAATAAGATAATTTTCTCTTGGGAATGATTCTAATATAACCCTCTTCTTTGTGGAGGAAATCATGTTATATTTTGTCTAGTATAAATTTTCTATTTGTACAGGCCAGTGGGAAACCAATATTTAGAACCCTCTTGCCAGAATATGTGGTCTACATTATTGATTTTAGGTGGTTATAATGGCAAGAGTCAAAGTCCTTCATCCTGGGTATTTCATTTCTAGCAGTATAATGCCATGTAATTCTACTAATCCAGCTGTCCCTATTTCAGGATCATAGAGTTGTCTACTTTCTTTTTTTTAATTTTAATTTTTATTTTTTGTTAACATACTGTACAGAGGGGTTACAATTACATGGGCAAGATAATGAGTACATTTCTTATCAAGCATTGCAGCCTCCTCCTTTGTTTACCCTTCACATCCCTTCCCAGCCTCCCCCCGAGTTGTCTACTATCTAATCTCCTTGACTTTTCTGCCTGGGCTGGCTTCAAACAGTGACTGTCAGATCTCAGCCTCCTGAGCAGTTAAGGATTAGAGGCATGAGCCACTGGTACCCAACAGTCTGACCACTTTTAAATTGTACAATTCATTTTTGTATCTGTGGCCTTGCCTGTAGTTTTCAAAACAGAATTCCTTAATTTTAATGTTTTAAATTTTATTTGGCAGGTAGCATAACATTTTGATTAGCAGTGATATAAAACCTTTCAAATATCCCTTGAATTTTTCCCCACTGATTCAAAATGTGTGATTATTAATTACTGGGGTACATTAGACTATTCATAACTTTCAAGGAAAGAGCAGAAAAGCATTTTTAATCTACAGAGATAAAAAAAAGTTTCTAGGGATAATCGCTTTTTCAATGTAAGAAATGAAAGAAGAAATGGTAGAGCATTACAATGTCAGTAACAATATATAAGTAGCTGACCAGGGTACTAATGTCTTAGTTGAGAGTTAGTAACCCGCATTCTTCAAAAATGTATCTGTCTGGCACACTGGTGGAAACTACTCTAAAGGGCTCTGCTCCAATATTTTAAAGTAAGTTTTTTATTGTGAAAATACTGTACAGAGGGGTTACAGTTACATGAGCAAGGTAATGAGTATATTTCTTATCCAGCATTGTTGCCTCCTCCTTTGTTTTTCCCCTACCATCTTCCCCTACTCAACTATAACCTCTCCCCCACCCTCCCCCGCCGCCTAAATTGTAAAGTTCATTTTTCGACATAACATCTTGTAAATCTCATTGTTGCAATGAGGCAATCTGTATCCCTATTTAAGCATTTTGTTTTTTCCCTTCCCCTCCCCAAATTATACCATCATCAAATACAGTGAAAACAGGGGTTATACTATGGGGGAGGAACATACAAAGCTACAAAAAAAAAATCACGTTACCTTATGAATACATTAGAAACAATAGCAAGGAAGAAAAAACAACTTGTGTCCCTATCTTGGGGTTCATTTCGCTTAACATCATCTTATCTGAGCTTTTCTGCTTGTCCCAACATATATAGTTATTGCAAATAAGGGAAACCATGGGAGCTATGTTTCTTTGGGCCTGGCTTACTTCACTTAACATAATTTTCTTCAAGTCTTTCTATTTCCTAACAAATGGGACGATGTCATTCTTTCTGATGGAGGCATAGGATCCCATTGTGTATATATACCACATTTTCTCTATCCATTCATCTATCAAGGGGCATCTGGGTTGGTTCCATATCTTAGCTATGGTTAATAATGCTGCAGTAAACATAGTAGTGCTGGTATGGTCTTGTTTATGGTCATTTGGGTAAATGCCAAAAAGTGGGATTGCTGGGTCATAGGGGAGCTCTATGTGGAGTCTTTTGAAGAACATCCATACTACAAAGTGGTTGAACAATTTTACATTCCCACCAACAATGCAGTAGCGTTCCCTTCTGTCCACATCCCCTCCCTGGTAATGTGGCTTCATGGTAAAGTTAGCATGCATAAAGCCTTGGGTTAGATTCCTCAGTACCACATAAAACAGAAAAAGCCAGAAGTGGCACTGTGGCTCAAGTGGTAGAGTGCTAGCTTTGAGCAAAAGAAGCTCAGGGACAGTGCCCAGGCCCTGAGCTCAAGCCCCAGGATTGGCCAAAAAAAAAACAAACCCCAAAACCAAAAGCAATATAGTAGATTCTGTGCCATAGAATCTATTTTCATTTTTCATAGCAGCTTTCCCAATTTCCCAGAGGAATTCAAAGCTGATCATTGGAATATAAGGTAAATTTATTCCTCCACTGGGAACTTTTGGAAGTTGAAGTTAAAGCCAAATTTGGGATTTTTTTTTCTGTACTAGGGATTGAACCTGGGAACTCTGAGCTACAATTTCTTATTTTTCTGTTTCATTTGTTTGTCAAATAAGACCTCACTTTTGGGGCTTGCATGGGACCAGAATTCTTCTACATCTGCCTCTTGAGTAGATGGTACTAAAGTAGGGTATGGTGACCCTATTTGCTTTTGAGACAGTCTTGCTGACTTTTGCCTGGGCTATCATCTAACCACAATCCTCCTGTGTCCACCTCCCCAGTAGCTTGGATTAAAGGACCGGGCCACCATCTCTAGTTTCAGATTTAGTAAAATATTAATATTTTACTAATTCTTAAACATTTTAGAAACTTCTTGTTTCTAACCTCAGTTCTTAAAAGAGCAGAAGGATAGCTTATTTCTTTTCAGGAGTACTTAACACCTTTTTTATTGAACTTTGACCATTCTTTGTAAACTGAGGGTTCATATCAGAACAGACTAAAGCAGATGCAGAAAAAGTGTTAGCGCTAATTTAGTATATTTTGAACCAGACCAACATGTTTTGCTTGCTAAAAATAATGAATCAAAGGGCCAAATTAGTTTTTCTTTCTACTGCCTGCTTCTATTTGAATAAATGAAAACTGATGTCTAGATACTACTGTTCTAAGCATTTTACATGCAATCGTGTGTACACTACATACATGAGCAGCCAATTTAATATAATGCCATTATAGTGGACAATGTCCCATTAACTGCTAAGACTACTCTCTCTCTACAGGTACCCACAATAAATTTTAGTTCATAAAAGTATTTCCTTTCGTACACTAGATTCTCATAGTAGAGTAATAGAAACAGTAATCCTTTAAAGTGAGAAAGAGAAACAAGTTTTCATCTCTATTTACCATTTTCATCATGACCACTGGCCTCTGGTGTTCCCTGCCGCTGGTCTTCTTCAGGTGCCTCAGGATAAATGACAGCAGTGTCTTGTTGTTGCAGAAACTCTTCAACATTAGGATCATGATTTTGCTCATTTTCTGCATCTGAGTCACATTCGTCATCTTTTACTAAAAGAAACATATTTTTAAAATAAAAGGCAATTTTACTTCCAAGTTGTTACAAAGGTTTTCTAAAAAAAATAAAAATTCTTTATCCTGAGAGTATATGACTTTCTTTATTGTGTTCCCAGTCCTAGGGTTGGAACTGAGGGCCTGACCTTTGTAGTTCAAGGTCAGTGTGCTACTACTGCTTGAGCCAAAGCTCTATGTCTGGCTTTGGTGATTAATTAGAGATAAAAATCTCACAAACTTTCCTGCCCTATCTATCTTTGAACCTTAATCTTTAGATCTTAGCCTCCTGAATAGCTAAGATTACAGGTGTGAGCCATTAGTGCTGGGCAGTATATGATTGTTTTTGAAATTGTAGGAGATGCTTAGTAAGAATTATAAATGAATTACATTCTTTTTTTGCAATCTATTATAAGCTGTTCCAGTGGCCTATGACTGCAGCCCAGTATTTGGAAGGAACAGGTCAGGGGATCTCAAGTTGAAGCCAGTCTGGTCTAGACGATGGGTTCTAGACTAGTACAGGCTACATAGACTCCATAATAATGTCCAAAAATCTCACCATATCCCCTTTTGAACTTTAGTCTAATTCTAGTCCATCTTAATAAACAAAACTCAGAGAAAGCAACATAGATGATTGAATTATTTCTCACTTAAGGATAAAGCAATAAAGAAAAAATTCTTAAAGGTCACCTATGCTCACAACTATCACAATACTTAAAATCATACAATGATTCTGAGTCCTTCCCATATAAAGTATTCTTTTGGCAAGCTGGCTTTTTACTAAATAGCTTTAATACTTATCTGCAGTTAGATTTGATTGATATATTTTGGGTTCATTAAAAGTAAATCGAATAAATAAAAATTGCTTTGCATCTCCTTTAGGATTCCTATATAAACAAAGCTATTATTTCTCTATTTCTGTCTCAATAAATGCTTGACCATGGGATTGTGGCAGAGACATGTTTTATTCTTTTTTTATGCTAAGAAAGTTTAAGGGAGTAGAATGAGTTCAGTTTGAGAAGCCAGCTCAGGGTGCTGCCTTGCTGGGCTATGGCTCTCCTCCATCTTCTGCACTGGCTCTGGAGGGGACTGGAGTAATGCTGGTGGTGACTGGTGGGTAAACAAGATTCCCAGGTACCTCATGGATGATGTTTTTATAGATGTAAAACTGAACTGTACATTCTAATTTTGTAAAAACAGCACTTGCTGGTGGATTGAAATGGGGACAAATTAAAATGGCTGTGTATAAGTATCTTCCACCTGGCTTTTTCATCATTTTCAAGACTTTTAACTTCAGTTTTTTTACCCACGTCCCCACCCCAGAATCCTTTATTCTTACTTTTGTTTTTTACAAGAAAACATGAGAAAAGAGCAATTTCTGCTTCCCTCCATTATATTAATATGGTATTTTGTTTTGCAGTATAAAATGTCTAGCATGTCTAAGGGAAAAGTTCAAATCACTGCCTGGGCACACTCCTTATTGGTTAACTGAAGTAGCACAAAGCAACTATAGGTCTTCCAGTCTTTCCACAGAAATGACTTCTGTTAGGTATAAGCATGTCCACTGTAAAGGGGATGGTTCTTGAATCAATATATAATCATACAGTCAAAGAAGAGAAGAAAAATTCCTTTGATGACTTCATATGTTACACCCTATTATTAAATAATAGCTCATTGTACTTCAGGAAACTGATGAAGGCAAATCAAAAAGCATTCCCAAATACTGTTCATTAGCTGGAAAAATAAGCATTTTTGAACAGTTAAAGAATTGTATCTTAGTGACATTGAGCCCTTTAAACGCAACTTAAAAATTTCAAATTAAACTTGATAAAACTAATAAAATTCAAATTTTATGTATTTTCTCAAGTAATTTGACATGCTAGTTAAAAACTATTTTTAAATTAAATTGTTATGAAGCTGGGTATGGTAATACATGTATGTAATCTCAGCTACTTGGGAGGTGAGAGGCCAGAGTTTTTCAAGTCACAAGCCATTCTAGCAAAGTTAGTGAGATTCTATCTCAAAAATTCAAGAACAGAAGGCTGGCAGGGCAAAGCTGAAGTGGTAGAACAACTGCCTAGACAATATGAGGACCTGGGTTCAACCTCCAATGCCACCAAAATTGTTAGGATATTTTTTCAATTTATAATTACTTGTCTTATAAAAATGTTAATATTTTCTACATCCTTGTAACAAAAAACCACACCCACACATACTAGCTATTGGAACTGGGAGCTTTTAAATAGCATATACTTTTAGGATTCCAATCTGTATTTTCTACATGAATCTTTGTCAGTAACATGTATAAGCTTATCTGTACTTATTCTAATTTGGAGGAAAAGATTTTATAAATTATAAAAATTAGGTTAGATTTATGCCATCTTAATCCTGGCTCCACTATTGGGTATTATAAAAAGTTTATACAGAAGCCTGTGTAATTATTGATAAATAATTGATTTTATGAGATGTAGTTATGTAGACATATATTCTTATTTATTAAGTTTCTATATTCCTCATACATTTCCTTATTTGAATAAATTAAAACACTTCTTAGTATATTGACACAGTCATTTTAATTGGAATAATGAAGGTATAGTATTATTTCTTACAAAAGTTAGAAAAAGATTTGACTGACTTGCATTTTAGTACTGTCTTTGCTAAGTCAGGTTAATAGGTAAAACTATCCAGAAATTGGATTAAATAAGGTACTGATTAATAGTACATGTAATAAGACAGATTCTTACAAATTTAAAACCATATTAACAAAAAGTACTGAAATAAAATTGTGAGTAATTCTAATGACTAAAAAACAAATTATTTGAATATTACATCGTTTTGAATTTTTGTTTTCAACAAAATTAAATAAGTACTTTACTGACAGGATACTAAAAACATTTTTTTTCTGAAAACATTTTTATTGACCAACAAACACAACTCTTGACATATAAGTCTAAAGGTGTAAAAGGAATTAAATAGCTCAGTTATATCAAATTTTTATAATTTCCTTTTTTTTTTTTTTTGCTGGTCATGGGGCCTGAACTCGGCACCTGGGCCATGTCCTTCAGCTCTTCTGTTCAAGGCTAGCATTCTACCACTTAAGCCACAGCACCACTTCCGGCTTTTTCTGCTTATGTGGTGCTGAGGAATTGAACCCAGGGCCTCATGCATGCAAGGCAAGCACTCTACCACTGAGCCACCTTCCCAACCTTAATTTTCTTTCATTATTTGAGAATTAGGGTTATCTCAGTGCTAACCAAAACAAAACAACAACAAAACCCAAACAGCATTAATATCAAACACTTTTTCGTTCGTTTTCTTTCCTTTCCTTCCTCCTTCCTTCCTTCTTATTTCTTTCTTCCTTTCTTTCCTTTCTCTGCCCTCCCTCCCTTCCTTCTTTTTGTTGGTCATGGGGCTTGAACTCTGGGCCTGAGTCCTATCCCTGAGCTCTTCAGCTCAAGGCTAGTACTACCACTTGAGCCGCTTCTGGTTTTCTAGTGGTTTGTTGGGAGATAAGAGTCCCAGGCTGGCTTTGAACTGCAATCCTCAAATCTCAGCCTCCTGAGCAGCTAGGATTACAGGTGTGAGACACTGGCTCCCAGCTTAAACACTTTTTCTTTCACAAATATGTAACATTAAGCCAGGTGAGGTGGTATATGCTAAGGCAAGAGGATCTTGAGTTTAAGGCCAGCATAAAAAGTAATATTAAGCTGTTACATGAAGAAACTAAAATATCTTATCTTCAATAACATTGTTCTTTAACAATTATTAAAATGTGTGATACATTTATGTGTGGTCAGTTTCAACTACTAATGTGATTAGACATTATATAATTTTAAATCAGTACTCGAGATCCCTAAAAACTAGAGAAAAATTTTAATTTCAACTTACATACATTTTTTTAAAATAACAGCTGATCAAAAATATTTTCAAACAGAAAATATATATTATGTTAGCATAACATTTTACAGGCAAGATACAGTTGCTTAACCAGGTTATCCTAGCTACTTGGTAGGAGACTGGGATATTGTGGTTCAAGGCAAGCCTGGGCATAAAGATTCAGGAAACTCCATCTCAATCAACGGTTGGGCACAGTGGCGTGTACCTGCCATCCCAGCACAAGGGGAAGCAAATGAGTGGGTGCAAGGTCATCTGCATTATTGGAGCTACAGGGAGAGCGCAATGGTTGGGTGCAGGTATGTGCCTGTCATCCAGCTACAGGGGAAGCATGATGACTAGGTGCAGTTGTATGTGCTTGCTATTCCCACAGACTTGAGGAAGCACAAATAGGAAGATCACAGTTCAGGTTAGGTAGAGCGAAGAGTGAGACTCTATCTTGAAAATAATGCGAAAAGGGGTTGGAGGTGTAGGGTTAAGTGGTTAGAGGGCCTGACCTAGCAAGAGAGGCCCTCAGTTCAATTCCCAGTACTGCCAACAAAATACACACACACACACACACACACACACACACACACATACATGTACACATTCATAAAATAAAAGTCTATATTCCATATAGAGGGCAAATATAAGGCAAACATTATAACATTTCTGACTCATATGGAGTTTACTGATCTTTTACAAAACTGAATGGTAGTAGGTATTAAACTGCTGTATTACAAATAATAGTGGTGTCAATCTTTAGTATGCTACAAATTGTTTCCATTTACTACAAAATGCAGAAAAATTATGTACATTAATATGTTTGCAAGGCAATATTTAATTATTTTACATGCTATCAAGTTTAGATAAATGCAGTAACTCTAAGGGTTGTTGTGAGGATTGCATTAATTTAATGCTTTCACTAACATTGCATCTGGCATGTAGTAAATGCTACACAATAGTTTTCATACATGCATTTCTGCAAGGGGAGTATCATTATTTCACAAAATTCTCCTTGATAAAAATTATAGAAATCTTCTCATATTTTTCCTTAGCTCATGTAGAAAAAAATACATTACAATTACAGCAGACGATTTAGGTATCTGATACTTAAAATTCTAGGTCCTTTCTACTAAACTACACTATGTTCATTAACTCACATTTACCAAGCCTATTATCAAGCTAAAACCAGAAGCCTTATTATATATAAAATTTAAAAACAACTTAAAAATAACATAAAAATATGTAAAGTTTAGGAGGTACACATCATGAACATTGGAAAACAAATTTCATGGACTTACGAATGAAAACCTTACATATTTAAGTCTTAGACTGGGTAAACACATGGAGATACATAATGATAATTTAGTTTTTTGTATTTTTATAGGGATAATTTAGTTTTAAGAACAAAACTCCAGAGTTCTGTTAAAGAACAGAATATAGAATTCCAATCACAATCTTAAGAGTGTAAATATTTAAAAGAAAAATTAAAAATTTTTATTTACCTCTTTTTTTCTCATAGAGAATAAAGTATCCTAGGCTTCTTCCTTTATTCTCAATTTTTAAAACTTTTTAAAACTGCTGAGTGCTTGTGGCTCACTTCTGTAGTCCTAGCTACTCAAGAGGCTGAGATCTGAGGATGGCAATTTGAGGCTAGTCAATTGCACAGCAAAAAAGCCAAAAGTGGAGATGTGGCTCAAATGGTAGAGCGCTAGTCTTGAGAAAAAAAAAAGTTTCAGGAACGCACCCAGGCCCTGACTTCAAGCCCCAGAACTAGAAAAACAAAGCTTGTAAATCTACTAACTACATAAACAAAAGGGATGCTCAGAAGGAACAAAGGATGTTTTTAGTGACTATTTCACTCTCTGAACACTACACTATGTTCAGCCTAAAGATCTCTTAACTTCATGAACTTCAAAAGTAAATCAGCTATAGGCAAGATCTAACAGAGTTGTAAACTAATGAGAGTGATTTGTGCAATTAGAAGCCAAGGAAGTAACAAATCAAGGACAAAATATAGTTTTAAGCTTAATAGCTAAAACGTGTTAAAAGTTTAACTTCCAATTTTTTTACCTTAAAGCTACATATTTTGGAGCTTTATTAAATGGCTGCTCTAGGAATGCTCTAGGAATAATGCAGCAGGGATTATCTTCTCGTAGTGAGGTAGGCCCTACATTTTAGCAGAAACTTTAGTTAATATAAATGGCTACTCTGCTTTCTAGACAGATTTATTGAGGGAATTTATGTATTAGCAAATATATTTTTATAGAGAAGTGAAAACTGTGAGCTTAATACTATAAACTTGGAACTATGGGTGTCTTTTTACATAGTATTTTGCCTAAAAGGACAAATGTCTTCATAACTGATGATATAGTACTTATGTCATCAAAGTTTAACATTATGTAAAAGAGTAATAAGCACTATTTGTGTTTACTAACAATACTTTTGTTCTAATAACAAATATCCAGCTTATATATTTATGGCATTGTGTTACTAAAAACCCCTTATCCTATATAATGAATATTTGATAATTATTACACTTGAATACATTATTCGTGTTAGTCACACATGTTCAAGTTAAAGGAAGAATATAAAGTTTAGGTTGTAGATGCCATAGATAATCAGATACTCTATTATTGGTTCATCATTCTGGAATTTACCTTTATTCAATAGCTTTTGTTATAGATAAAAACTGTTCTGACATTAACCAGGAACCACACACACAGTGGAAGATAGTTATAAGAGACTAGAGAATATCTCTAAAATGTATTTCAAAAGAAAAGAATCCCTATTAAGCCATAAAAGAGAAAGAATAAAAATTAAGTAGAACTATATGATAGAAATAACCTGTAGTGAAAAAAATACTATATTTTCACAAGTATAGTAATTTAAAGAAATGTTTTTAATAATTTGGAATTCATTTTTCAAATTTACATTCTAGTATGTAGACTTGGTTTACATTTTTTATTTTACTCTTTTGCTTCTTAAATCTGATCTCAATCAATTACAGAGGAATAACCTAAAGTCTCAGGTAGTATGCACTTTTAGTCACTTGGAAACAAATTTTCTTCCTTACTATAATTTGAATTCATTTGGGCCCTTTCATTCATTGAAACTACAAGACAAAAAGTGATTCTTATTTGTTGTAACATGTTCACTCAACCTATCAGTATTCATGATTCTCCTCTGATTTATAGATAACTCATATTTTCTCTCTTCTGCTTTCTGTTTGGTGGGTAATTCAAAGCAGATTACATTAACTAATAGTGAAACTAAAATTAGTTACTAGAACTGCATTTTTATGATGTTGGTAAAAAAGATATGTTTAAATTTTCAATGACTTATTTTTAGGCTATCTGTAAATTATATTTATTCTATTGTAGAATAGAAAAAATGTTAAATAATTCTGTTGTCCATTTAAATATCTGTTAGGTTTTTTTTAAAATTAGTAACTCATAGGTCTAAAGGCTTAAACATTTTTAGGAGGTATGATAAATAAGAGACAGACTAAACTTAGGGTTTACTAATGGAAATAGCCAGTGTCCCAAATGGCCTCCTTTGAAGGTTGTGGAAGAAAATGGCAAGAGTACCTGTGCATCCTGCGTCACCTGCCTGAGCTTCAGGCCCCAGGATTCCTTGCCCTTCCTTTCCTGGTGAAATGGAAGAACAGGGATTAAATAGATACATGTCACACAAACATTTTAATTTCTAGACACGTGAGAAGGAAACTCTTAGGTAAGATTATATTTAATATGGATTTTTATACATATGTTAATGTACCCTTGAAAAGGAAAGTCTTATAAAGATGTTTTATCAAAATTACAAAGACATTGTAAAGAAACAAAAATCAGTACAGATTTAGATATAAATCTGTAATTATACATATTTTAGAATTATAGGTTGAATATCCTTTATCTGAATTGCTTGGGACCAGATATATTTGGGATTTCAGCCTTTTTTTAGATTTTGGACTACTAGCCTGTATATATTATAGGACAGATTCAAGTCTAGATATGAAATTTATTAATGTTACATATACTTATAAACATAGCCTGAAGACAATTTGATACAATAGTTTTAGAGTCCCTAAGTTTACATGTAACCTGTAACATGTAAGCCAAGTATGTAATTTTCTACTAGTTGTGTCTTGTATAACTCAACAAGTTTCAAATTTTGGATATACAGATTTTCAACCTATATAAGCATACTGGATATTGTTAATATGTTAAGATCCTACTTCATAGAAGTAGGATCTCTTTTTCTACATATGACTATAAAACACAAATTTCCATGTTCTAGCACTATGCTATGTATGGTAGAAACTTAATAACAATCCTTCTTATAAGTTAATGGAGCAAAACATAACTTGGGGCTTGAAGAAACGAAATAACCTTCCCATGGATACACAGCTATTAGATGTGGAAAGTGGATCAGAATCACTCCCAAGTCCACTTTTTAATACACTCTTCGTTTTCTAACTCCAGGAGTAGAAAATAAGAAAAACTAACCAAATATCATTGTGCCCAAAGCAAACCCTCAAAGCATTATAATATCTACTCTATCCATTATTTAACTATTAATATACATTTCTGGGGTTTGAATTCAGGGCTTTGTGCTTGCTGGGTAGGTGCTCTACTACTTGGAACATGTCCGCAGTCCTTTCCTGCTTTAGTTATTTTTCAGATAGGATCTTACAGTTTCACGTATGGCTGGCTTCAGATTGGAGTTCTCCTACCTATATCTATTTTCTAGCTCGTGTTAAAAAAATATACCACCACTCCTCCCGGCTCATGTGTTGAGATGGAATCTCATTAACTTTTTGTTCTGGCTGTCTTCTAACCACAATCTTCTTGGTCTTTGTCTCCCAAGTAGCTGCAATTACAGCCTGGAGCCACAACACTAGCCATTATGGAGGTACTAAAGGATATTTTTAGATGCTTGTCATTTGCCATTGCCATCTAAGTCTGTAGTAGACTAATTCCACTGAATAGCTTCAAAATAAATATACTATAAATAAATGCAGTTTTTTGGCAAGCAATTACATTTATATCTTCACATACATTTCATCTATTATAATATTTTATTAAGAACATGTACATACATAAAAAATGAAGGAGTTAAAACTTCATTTTTAATTATTAGGAGTACATGTCATAATTATGATCAGAGTATTTACAAAGTCATGCTAAAATATATTTTTTTACACCCCACTGAATATGTCAGTTTTTTAAATCCCACTGAATGTCAGTTTTTTAAATCCCACTGAAAATGTCAGTTAAAACCCAAAGTTAGATCTCTCATAAGTTTGATTGTTGAAATAAAGATTTTTGCATGCTGTTAAATCATATATTTAAGTGCCTTGAATTATCAGTTTTTATTCAGAAGACTTTGTTTACTCATTAACTTTTACATAAAAACATAGAGATGTTCACTAAGTGAGAACTTTATGTGCACAACTTTTCAGATCAAAATTAAAACACTAAAGTAAATGATGAGAATTAACTTCTCTTAGTTTCTTTTTTATTGTTATAGTTACATAAGTCAAGTTTTAAGGGGTTATATATACACAGGGGTTATAGTTACATAAGTGAGGTAATGAGTACATTTTTTTGAACAGTGTCACCTCTTTCCTAATTTCGTTTTTTTCTCTTGACCCTCTCCCCCCACAATTTGTATAGCTCATTTTCAACATAGTCTCTAGTGAGTATTACTGCTGTATTTGTTCACCTTTGTCTGAACATTTCTGTGTTCCCCTTTCCTTCCTCAATCAGATAAACATGCATATAAGACAAAGATATAGAAATCAAAAACAGTAACAAAAGAGAAAAAAACACCCCAAACCCATAAAAACTCTTTTCCATTTCTTAGAGTTCATTTCAGTAAACATCTATATGATCATGTAACCACAGCTATTGAACCTTTGTGATCCTCAATGAGATTAACTTCTGAAGATTATCTGTCACACTTCCCATCAGGACAATGACAAAAATTCACGCAAAGTGTTTATAAAATGACAGCATAAACACACTGCTGGCAAAGTTTTGGATATCGCTAGTATTTTCCCTCTTCTTTCCCTTCTTCAAGGATTCTACTTAAACCAAAATGAATAACATGCTAATTGAGAAATCATAGGATGGAAGTGCAGTTACTTATTACTGTATCTCTATGCCCTTTCATTTTTATCGAATGAAACTCAAGAGTTATTACTTGTTCAGATGGAGACCTGGGTCTCAGAGGTAAAAAAGACATTTTGAATATTGCTAATTCTTTAAATTATAGTTGTCAAAGCTAGCTTAAGATCTGTCTGTAATTCATTTAAATGATTTCTGTCTCTCTGCTTGGCTTAAGATCTAGCTTCTTTGGTATTTAACGACTCCTCTTCCTCTGCTTCTTCCCCTTCTAGAATATACTCCTGGGTTATTACCCATAACGTAAACTCTGCAATCTTTCCTTCATGATTGGGATTGGAGTTTGGTTGAGGAGTGAAACTCTTGTCACTTACACAGCAGAACATGCCCTAATGTGGGCTTGTGGCATGAACACAATCCTCTCAACTGCAGAAGTGCTGGCCAGGAACAAGCTCCTTCCTGCTCCTCGCAAGGACAAGCATGAAGGCATGCTTGTGGAGGACGTTCTATGCCTTTTACCCTTTAATTTGCCCTATGTGTTCTCATCTTACTTCTAGTTCAGGAATTATAAGACGGTAATCAAATCTACTTTTATTTCCATAAGAAAGTACGTCAACATCTTATAACTGATTATCTTAAATATAGTGTACAAGAAACATAAGATGTTCTAAGGTTTGTTTTAATCTAAATTCCAAAGCAAATATATAAATGAGAAAATTCCTGAGTAAGAGGGCTATGTTTTTTCAAATAATGACAAAATATAGCCCGAAAAATAATTTACTGTTACTCAGCTATTAAAAAGAACAATCTATTGATACATGCAGGAGTTCATAGAGATTGAAAAAGACAATCTGAGATTACACTATGTGTGAGTTCATTTAATTACATTCTTGATATCAAGAAATTATAAAAATGGAGAAAAGATTAATGATTACCAAGGAGTATCAATTATCAATTATTACAATTCTAATTTTGGAAAGTGTCAATAGTGGGAGAAACTGGTAAAGAGTTTACAAGATCTCTCTGTTTTACTTGTGAATTGGTAACTCCATGACTTGTCTCTATAATTACAATCCATCACTAATTATATAAAAATTCTATTAAAATAAGTTTAAAGGGAAATAGACATTTAGATAAAATAAATGGAGCTTACTTATTTTGGTAATAAGATAAAATCCCTAGTTAAGAACAAAGATAGCAAATGCAATTCATTTTAATTAAAAATCCAGAAGATTTATTATCAATTGCAGGAAAGAACCATTCAAAGGATTGGACTGATTATTATTATATCCTAAATTTTAAAAGTTCCATTTTTTACATCTGTCAGCCGAAAATCCTGGTTTAGACTTCTCCTCAGTTTGGTTATTGGAAACAGACAGTATATAATATCCACAAAGACATGTTAAGGTAGGTAAAGATAAAAGAATATACCTGAAATAAGATCAGGTAAGATGGATAAAGCACAAATAACCAAGTTGACCCACAGAAGTCATGTTGCTATATACCAGCAATGAACAGCTGTAAAGTACCTCCAGCCATTCAAAATAGTCCTTCCTCCAAAAAAGAAACCTGTATGTGTTAAATTGAAACCTTTTGTACAGCTATATAAAGACAATAAAAAAGAAAAGGGAAAAGAATTCCCATTTCTATTGTCACAAAAATATAAAAAGAAATATATATGTGTAAATGTCACAAAGTATGTGAACAATTTATATTCTGAAATTATTAGATACTGATATTAGAAATCAAAGACCTACATAAATACGGAGACAAACTAGGTTTATGAATTTCAAGAATCTTCAACATAAAAAAGTGAGTTCCCCAAGCTGATCTACAGATTTAACACAATTCAAGTCAAAATTCCAGAATGATTATATTTAATTTATATAAGGCTATTATTCTCAAATTTACAAGGAAAGGCAAAGAAATAATCATCAAAACTATCTTGGAAAAATTAAGCTGGAGAAATCACATTTCCAGATTTCAAGATTTTCTCTAAAGCTATAGTAATAAACTCAGAGAGGAAGCAGAAAACATTAATAGATGTGTCACTAAAGAGAATATATAGATGGCAAATAAATACATCAAATTACATTCAACCTCCCTTGGCACTAAGGAAATGAAACTAAACACTGCAGCCATCCTGGAAATATCCAATGCTATTGCTTATTTTCTACAAATATTGTTCTAGATTCTGCTGTTGGGAGCCCATTTACATTGGGTTTTGTGTTTTCAAATATTCCTCCCATACTTTATCATTTCATTTCACTCATTCATTTATTTATCTATCCACACACAATGTTTAACACTCATCCTGTATTTTTTCACATCTAGCTCCAGAATGATTTCTGAGTAATCTTGGTGCCTTTTATTGGTATTTAAATATCCCAAATCTGGGCACTAGGCTACTAGTTTCTAGTCAGTGCCAATGTTCCATGTCTTCTCAGAAGATACAACTGGAAAATATATGCAGAGTAAGTATGTATAGTAATGCATGTCTCATCTGTTTTCATGTATGCATTTTAAAATACATTAGTAAGTATGAATTCATATTGCTACTCCCAACTTCAACAAAATGCCATAGTTTTTCCTTTGTCCTTTTTTTCACATTATAAACTGCTGAGAAACTTGGGTTACATTATCCTTCATTAAGGATCTATGTCGCTATTATTTTCTAAGGGTATATTTGGTTATGTTTAATTTTGGTATACAAAAGAAGTTTCAGATGAACTTAAATTTCTTTCTTTCTTTTTTTGGATCCAATCGTGGGGCCTGAACTCTGGGCCTGGGCGCTGTCCCTCAGCTCTTCAGCTCAAGGCTAGCGCTCTACCACTGAGCCACCTTCCCAGCCCCTTAAATTTCTATAATTTGGAATGTCTTTACTAAGTAGAGGGAAAATAAGAATGAATAGGGTAACAGGCACTGGAGGAGGGCTAATATTTCTGTGTATATCTTTTTGTTTACCTATATAACCATGACAGTACTCATATTCACAACATGAAGAAAAATGAAATACAAATAGTAATAAATGTATATATTATGAGTAAGGTATGCAAAAAGAAATACTTTGTGTAACAATATTTTGTCTATATACTTTAATAGCCAAAGAAAGTACAATATACATCTGGGTTTCAGCCTTGTGGGGAGCTCAGATTTCTTCATTAATGTCACCTTCAAACACTGAAATGTTCAGAAGTATGTAAACATTAGTGCTGCACATGAATACAAATGGAACTTTTATAATTAGAGCTGAAAAAACCCCGGGGTTATCAAGTCCTGTATTTTCATTTTACAGATGGAAAAGGGGATTTGAAGACAGTAATTCAGTGAACTAAAAAAATGTGCTAATATTTTTTTTCCTGTGTCACATACCACGTATGTCTGGGAAAATTTCTGAAGAATAAGTTAAACTATAAGTAGAACCTGGCCAACAAATTTGTATATTCTTTGCATTCTTCTCATCATTTGTGCCCAAGAAATCTTTACTTTTATGGACAGTAAGATCAGTCTTAAATATTTGTCTTGGGATAAATAAGTTTTCACCACATTGGTATTTTAGTGAACATTTCTACAGACTTAATTCTCTTTGTCACCATTGAGATTTTTTTTTTGTTTTTTGTTTTTTTTGGGTCGGGTCATGGGGCCTGAACTCTGGGCCTGGGCGCTGTCCCTCAGCTCTTCAGCTCAAGGCTAGCGCTCTACCACTTGAGCCACAGCGCTACTTCTGGCTTTTTTCTTTTTGCTTATGTGGTGCTGAGGAATCAAACTGAGGGCCTCATGCATGCAAGGCAAGCACTCTACCACTGAGCCACCTTCCCAGCCCCAGCACCATTGGGATTTTTAAAAACTCAACAATATCAAAACATTTAGAAACAGCTAACATGTTAAACATTTCAAATAATCAGGTGACTTATATATATATGACCTTATATTGAAGGTTTGAGGCACTCTTGTTAAAACAAGTGTCTCAAAAGCTCAAGGTGTAAATACTTAAAATAGTTAAACTGACATGGCACAAGTTGGGGCTGAAACACAATCTCTTTTTTTTGTGTGTGTGGATGACAGTCCTGGGGCTTGAACTCAGGGCCTGGGCACTGTCCCTGAGCTTTCTTGCTGAAGGCTAGTAGTGCTCTATCACTTAAGCTATACCTCCACTTCCAGCTTTTTTTTTTTGGGGGGGGGGTTCCTGCCCTGGCTAGTTATGAACCATAATACTCAGATATCAGCCTCCTTAATAGCTAGGATTACATTTGGGAGCCACTGGCTCCCAAATAAGCCACAACATCTAATAAAATTAATATAAATATGTGGGAACATTGACAAATCATACTCCATTTTCCATAAAGCAAATCAAAAGTTGGTATTATTTTAAGTTAATAATACTTCATTACTCCAGAAATGCTATTTGTCTTTGGTAAAGAACATGTCCTAATTTGCTATTTATAAAAATAATGTTCCTTCTCTGTAATCCTTTTGAGAAATTTGTAATTTGAGATTTTAGTAAGATACGAACAGCTTTTCCAGGGTACTTATTATATACTTAACATGATAGTAGTATGTGATGTTTTCCAATGTAATCTAAACCCTTGATTTATATTATGCTACAGATGTGTGAACACTGTTTCACGTGCTTATATCTACTGCAGAATATCACTGACCACTCTATGCTTCTTCTTTTGCTTATAGTTTTTTTCCTCTGCACTACACTAGAGTGCTAGCATCTTGACAAGACTTCAGGGCTCACATCGTAAAGCTAGTTTTGTGTGTAATTGCAAAAATTAATGCTCTCAGAGAACAAGTACTGTAAGCTAATATTTGGTCATTTGTTCACATAACTCTCTCTCCTATTTACTCCTCTTGAGATTTGTTGTGTTTCTTGAGTTTGTAATTTTGTGTGTAATCCATTAATTCTGAAAAAATCAATCATTATTCCTTCAGATATTATGGCATCCCCATTCCTTATTTAGAATTAGGATATATACCTTATTTCTATTTCTCTTAACCTGGTTTTCATATTTTTTATTCTTTTAAAATTTATTTATTTTATGGTAATGATGCTATACAGAGGGGTTACAGTTACATGAGTAAGGTAATGAGTACATTTCTTGTCAAACATTGTTACCCCCCTCCTTTGTTTTTCTCCCACTATCTCTTCCCTTCCTTACTCTTCCCCTGCTCCAAGTTGTGAAGTTCATTTCCAACATAGTGTCTTGTGAATAGTTGTTCAGTGGGTCATCCTTTCATCTTTTTTCAGCATTTTGTTATTCCTTTCCCTTCCCCAAGTCAGATAATGTATATTAAAGACGCAGGGTAGCAGAATAAAAGACAGTGATTGCCAGGGATAAACCAATGGAAAAAGGAAAATGAAATAAAATAATAAGAAGGAACTAGATACAATACATTGGTAACAACAAGGTCAACATAAGTTCCACTTTGTGTAATTTTTTTAGTTCACTGTTTAGTATTCATCAAAATTTGAATTCCTATTATTCCATATTTTCATTTTTAGGAATTATATTAGGTGTTTTTTCTTGATTGTAGTTTATTCTATCATGGCAGCTAATTTCAACTTTTTTCTTTAAACATGACAAGCTTTTTAAAAAAAATCATAATCACATAATTTTAGTAGCTAAAAGTTGTTTTTTTTTGTCGGTTGTGGGGCCTGAGCTCTGGGCCTGGGCTCTGTCCCCCAGCTCTTCAGCTGTAGACCAGTGCTCTACCACTTGAGCCTCAGCCCCACTTGCGGCTTTTTCTGCTTATGTGGTGCTGAGGAATTGAACCCACGGCCTCATGCAAGCACTCTACAACTGAGCCACCTTCCCAGCGGCATAGCTAAAAGTTTTTATGGCAGAATTTCTGCTTCTTTTTTTACATTCTAGTTGCTAAATTATTTTATTAAAATGATTTTGTTCAGTTCTTGTTAGTGCCTGTGGTTGTGTGTAGCAGTTTTACTTTAAACTCAAATACAACTTGAGTTTGTCAGATATGTAGAATGTGGATTGGGGGATGAAATCAGTGCAAGACAGCTTGTGGTTGTTACTGCTCAGAGAGATAATCTTCCAGTTTCCCATTATGTAGCTGAAACGACTTTGCTCGCTGCCTTTGGAAGATGAAAGGACAGCAGAGGGTTTGCTTTAGTTCATTCTTATAGTCAAGATGGAATTCATACTATAGGAAAGATCTACTATTAAATGCTTTGGTGATTCTAGGCTTTGCTTTCTGTCAGAGACCTGAAAAACACAGTTATCTATAATCCTCATTAACCAAATCTTTGGAAGCAAATAGTCTTCTATGGATTTCTCTACTTGTTAGGGTTTGACATTTTAATGCTTTGTTATCTATTTGTCTCTTTTAAACTGTGATAAAAATTTTAAGTTAAATTTAGCATATTAGTTGTTTACAATGGGAGATCAGGTGCAAATAATGTATCCCAACCTATTTTCAAAAACAGAACCTCTTCATTGATTTTTAATCTTTCTCCTTTCATGTGAGTCAATTTCTTTATCATTGCTTACTTACTTACCTCTTAAGACTTAGGAATAATCACATGAATTTATCAATTTGCGGGCCACAGATAGGAAATATAGGAAGGATTCCTTTTAGTGCTGAATATTAACACTTAACAGGTTAACAGCTCCGGCATTATCTAGCTCTCATAATAAATAAGCAAATTCTCTAGGTTTTACTTTTTAGAAACCTAGGAGTCATGCCAGTGTCCCTCTGTTACCATCTCATAGAATTAACTGATTCTTACGTAGTCTACCTTCTCTATTTTTCACACACACACACACACACACACACACACACACACACACACACACACACACACACACAGTTCAATTTTCATCCCAAGAGAAACTGCTTTGGTTCAAAACTCTAAGCACTGCCCAAATTATTGCAGCATCTTCATTGAAGCCTTCTAAAGTTTTTTTTTTCTCTGTGTTGTTGCAGATGTATTATTGTTTCCTATCAGTCAAGCTCTCCTTGTAACTTCTAGGATGAAGTTCAAATTCCTTAACTTAGTAAACAAAGCACTTCATACACTTTCCCTTGTTTACTTCTTTAATTACTTTTTCTATGACTATTGTTTTGACCCCTCCTAGTTTGAAGTGTGGTGCTCCAGTAACTTCTATCAGCTCTTATTCTCCTCTCCCTCCCCCTCCTTCTCTTTCTTTTGCTCAAGGCTAGTGCTCTACCACCTGAGCCAGAGTGCTTTTTCTGTTTATGTGGTACTGAGGAACCGAACCCAGAGCTTCACCCATGCTAGGCAGGCACTCTACCACTATGCCACCTTCCCAGTCCCTATCAGTTCATTATGTATCAAGATCATCTCTGTTTACTCATAAATTCTTCTAGGGATTCTCTGAGTAATGTTCTCTCACAACTTTAAATTTGCATCTACACAAAATTGTATTTGTAACTTATTTATCTTTATTTTCCACTAAACTTCAAGTATTTATTTATATATATATGTATATAAAGTCTTATTTAAGTAGAGCCTACTAAATGAACAAATGTACAGAATGGAAGAGGGTTGCTTACATTTTTCAAAAGTTGCTTATTAAACTATAAGATCTAGAATATTATAGAAATCTTAACTTCTATCTTGTGCTTATTATTCAGACTTTTATCTAAATTTCCATTTATTATTATCTAGATTCTCTGACCTATATACTTTTATCTATTTTCCCAAGTTTTCTAACCTTAGTTTGATACCCTGTATAGATGTCTTCCTTGAATTTGACTCTTGCTGGAATAGCTTTATTGTGACCAACTTTGGATTAGACTTCTCATGTGCTTTTGCTGATGCCCTTGTTAGAAATATACAACTTCTGAAAATGAACTTTACAATGGGGGGGGGGGAGGGAAGGGGAGATAGGAGTTTGGAAGGTGGAGAGGGAACTGATGGTGGGGGAAAATCAAAGGGGATAACAATGCTCAATAGGACATTACCCTACTCACATAACTGAAACCCCTCTGTACAGTATCTTTATAATTAAAAAAAAAGAAATACACAACTTCTAGTTCATGGTATCTGTCCCCAACACACATTTTTAAAAACTACAGTGGGGCTTGAATTTTGGCATGATAGGCTAAAACATTTACATGAGTGAAAGTAAAAATTCTTTAATAAAAAGTAAAGCAGGTAAAAACACCACATCACTTAGAAGATTCTGATATTTAGAAAGGCTTACAAACACTAAAACACTTTCATGGTTTTCTGTGTCAGATTATGGCACACTGAATTAATTTTTGCTATGCCAAAATACTATTACTTTACTGTGCGGTTCACAATATGAAATTAAAGGTAGATTCAGTTAGACTAACAACATATGGAAAATGTGAAGCTTGATTATGGTTAGAAAAATAATACAATTTAATATATTTTGGGCACTATATAAATAGTCAAAGAAACTTTATTATTCTGCTTCATAATCTACTTTCTTATAAGAAAACAGGATACCAAATATTGATAAATATACATGTAAGTTTACTGTTCATTTCAAATCTTTCATCAAATTTATCTTCTCAGTTAATAAATTTTAAAGAATTACAAGACTAGAATTATGTAAAAATTAAACTTACCATCATCTTCCCAGCAATTCTTAGCACTCCCTTCTCGCTCGCTGCTTCCTGGTAACACTGTCTGGTCTGTGGGCAGGTCATCTTCGGGCACCCCACCTTCACAATCACCTGCATCAGTAATACTTTCTTCTTCCACAATGTGGAGTTTGTCTTCATCATCTGAGTCTGAATTTGTTTCTACCACAGTATTATAATTTGTAACTGTAATACAAACAAGAAATAAATAATCAAACTAGTATAAAATTAATTTTTGTATTTTAGTAAATAAAACTTACGAGTAACACTTAAGATTGTAGTACAATCTTAAGTTTTCTTTTAAATCATTAATATGTAATTAACTTATTTAGCAATACAAGTGTTATCACTTACTAGATAACCAAAATAACAGTAACCATATTTATTCAACACTTACTATATGTACAAATGCTTTATAAACACTTGTTTAATTCTTATATTTTTTAAAATACCCCTGAAAGTATAGTTCTACTACTATTGTGTATACCTGTATTTTACATGGATATGTACATCAAGGAAGAGAGATGGGGTAATTTATCCAAAATGATACAGCTAGGAGTCCCTGAAATCCAATGGGTTTCATCTTCTTACTCTGAAACTATGTTAAACATCTTCCCCAATAACATTAAACTTATTGTATACCATACTGCTTTGTACAACTGATGCTTCAAATACTTAAAGCATTACAGCTTAAGAAAAAAGATAAGCTTTCCTTGCAAGATGATATTATATCACCAAAATCATAAGGATTAGCCCCATACATTAGATATAAATCCCACAATGACTTCAGAAAGAATCAACCAATTTAGTCAAAGTTCTAGGTTACACAGACTATATCCAGAAAAAATAATTCCAAAGTTTTCAAACAGGCAACTTTCCCATAATTTTAAAATTAATTTTAATGCAATTTAACATAGGCATCATAAGGATATAATATAATTCATAAAACACATGAAAATAATTGAGGATATACAATTGTAAACATATAATCTAGCATAAGAAATTCCTTAAGAATCCTCAGAATAATAATTCTAAAGAGATATCTCACTAAATGGCGTATGGTCATGGGAATGTTTCAATGATTTGATTAGTGATTCTTATTTGCTAATAAGGAAGCTTTGCTTTACTAGGTAATTAAGCAATAATTATTTCCAGTTATTCTTTGCCTTGCTTCCTTAAATTGTCAATTCTTGAAAGAAAATAATTGCCTAAATGATTGATATGCACATGTGACCTTTACTTTGATACATATACACCCTAAAACATGAAGAAAGCAATATAATTTCAAAGTGAGTATATATATATATATATAAATATATATATGTTATATATAAATGTGAGAAATAATGGAAACCTTTAAAATTTTGCTTTTCTCTATCATAGGAAGGATCCTCCCCGCAAAAACAATGTCAAAAAGATTAGTTGAGTTACTGCTGAGCACATATTAGGGATTCTTCAATGTCTTAAGTAGGGAAAAATGTCATTTTGCAGCATGAATGCACCTCTCTTCCCCAAAATAAATGGCTTTATCTCTTATTTGTGAAATAATATGCTTATTGTAAAAATTTCAGATAATTATCAAATATGAAAAATAAGTAAAAGCTTCCATAGTTTTTCTTCAACTATTTTATCAAGTTAAAAAATAGCAAAACATATTGCTCAATGTACTAGGCAGGCATGATACTAATCATTATCACATCTCATACTATTTAATTATAATACAAAGTTATATTGCACATAGATAAGTGTGTATACTTAAAAACGCATATAGTATCACATTATACCTTTTTGCCACTTTGCTTTGGCCACTTTAAAATATATCTTGGAAATTTTTTATCAGTATATACAAAATTTTCTTTACTCTGGAGGACGGATTGGACATCATTCCCTGTACAGATTTAATTTGACCAATCACCTATTCATAGAATTTAGTTTAGTTTTTAGTAGTAGGCGTTAATAGTTATATAATAAAACTATTTTCTGCAAATATGTCTATAGTCATCCTTTAAATACGTTGATTAGACAGATTGGTAGGAGTGGAATTGTTGCCTCAATGGGAAAACTTCTTCCATAGATATTGTTAAAATTTCCCCAATCATATTTAAAAAAATTTTTTTTCAGACATTACCTGGGAAAATCTATTCAATATCTCCATATAATAAAGAAAAAAATTCCCTTTAATAAAGACTGAGATGGAAACATGGGGAAATTCCTTGTACTTCAAGCAAACAATGCCTAAGCAAAGTGAACTGTGTATGAGAATATGGAAAGTAATTTTCAAAAGCTGGGGCACAGCTGACTCCAGGGGTTTCCTTATAGGCCCTTAACAGATACTAAGATGCAAGTGAGTGTATCATATGTGTATGCACACAGACTTTGCATGAGGACTCATATTGGCAAATGATACACACTGCTATTAACTTTCATTTTTATGTTAACCTTATTGGTAACCTACTAGATGACATTTGAAGTTGGCATTTACATACCATAAACTTAAAAAAAATGTGGCTAGTTTTGACCAGAGGTGAATGCTCAACTCCAGTAAGCTCTGGATTCTATGTAGAAGTTAGGCTCACTGAAAAGTTCTCACTGTTGCCTGGATATGATGAGACTACATAACTGCACACTTGAAATTCCTACTGTTTTATGACGGAAAGCACCAGTACTACTTTGTTATCTTTAATTGGCCACAGTTTATATTTAATAAATTTACATCTAGAGTAATTTAAAGTTGAAAAATTTCCCTCAATTATATATATATATATATATATACACACATATATATGTGTGTATATATATATATACACACACACACATATATATGCTTGCATGCATATTATTTTCACTGGGTTCTTTTTAACCTGCTTCAGGGTAATTGTCTGGATTGAGTCATTGTAGTTCAGAGTGATCTTAAAGACCATCTGTCACTTTCTAGAACTCTTGCAAAACACCTTCCGATGCCCTAGTATATGCTGCCACTGTAAAGTGGGGGGATAGCTAACCATGAAAAACACAGAGACAACTAACATTTTATAGTTAGCTTGTGAATCTTCTCATAGCATGTTTTGACATATGGCCCAAAAGGGGCAAGATTTTTAAAATGCAATAAATTTATTTACTAAAAGAAGACCAATAATTATTTCCAAAGGCCTTTTAACTGTCTTTTGCTTTAGTCACTTAATTAAGAGAAAAATAAAAATTGTTCATATTGATTATTGTAACTGAGACAACAAGCAGCTTCTCTGTGCTTCTGGATCAATCCTTTTGCTTGTCTATCTTTGGAGTTGATTTTAAAAAGCATCACCATCAAAAGCAAGTCCTGGATGAATTCTAGTAGCTAACAATCATGTCAGTTATCTCAATTTCTTATTTATCTATTTCCATACTCTATTTTATTTTTTCTATGACTAAAATAGTTTGTCTGGAGAGTAGTAATCCATTTTATGATTAATTGGTATAATATTCATATTTAAAGGGTATAGTAGTATAAGAATTCAACATATCTATTCAATGAATAAGAATATATGTATACACTGTGAAATGATTCCATCAAAACAATTAGTATTTCTATATTCTCACATCACTTCTGTGTAGAATTTTCTGTGTTGAAAGCCTTTTAATTCCTTTCATATAGATATTTTGAAGTAGTGTTAGGCTACAGTTACACTACTGTGACACAGAACACTAGATTTACCCTCCCTTCAAAAAACTTTTGTACCTATTTTTCACTCCAACAGCAGTATAATCTTAGCCAGCACAGGTAATCATTCTAATTCTGAGCTTTAGTTAAAACAGTAAATATAAAAGCAAAGATAATTTAACATAATGTAAGACAATTAGAATCTTTCAAATCTTTAAATGTGAGTTACAATACATAGCATGACTTCAACTAGAATATGGAAACATTTTCTTGTTATCACCAGATGTTACAATGACACATTGATTTCTTTTTTTCTTTTTATTAAACATTTTTTTATTGTAAGGATACTGTACAGATGGGTTACAGTTACATGAGCAAGGTAATGAGTCCATTTCTTATGGAGCAGTTACCCCCTCCTTTGTTTTTCCCCTACCATCCCTTTCTTCCCTACCTCCCCAACATAGTGTCCTGTAAATCTCATTGCTACAATGGGTCAACCTGTATCCTTATTTAAGCATTTTGTTTCCCTCACCCCTTCCCGAATTAGAGAAGTGTATATACAAGATGCAGGGCACCGACATCAAATAATCAAATACAGTGAAAACAGGGGTTATACTGTGGGGGAGGAACATACAAAGAAATAAAAAAATCACATGGTACATTATAAATACGTTAGAAACAATAGCAAGAAAGAAAAAAAGATATTTGTGTCCCTATCTTGGGGTTTATTTCGCTTATATCATCTTATATGGTCATATGTACATAGCTTTTGGCCTTTTCTGCATGTGTTTGTAATTCTTAAGAGAGTCTCTCATATATTTGTTTTCACATAGTAGGCCTGGAATTATTTGTCAAACTAGGGTCTTGCATCTTTTTCTCAATGAAGAACTGAAATGGTGTAATTCCTTAGAAAGACCAAATCACAGTCCGACAAAATAGACACTAGGAAATGGGTATGTGAAAGCAATGGGTGGGGATCAACAGGAGGAGGGTAGGCAAATGAAGAGAAGAGAACAGGGGAGAATGCAGTCATAAAATTCAATGCATATTCTACAAAATTAGTAAAATCGAGGCAAAGGGTGGGGTTGGGAGAGGAGGGGGAGAATGATGATAAGTGACATTGATCAAGGTACACTGTATTTATAAATCAATTTGTTGAATGGCAACTCCTTTGTACAATTACTTAAAAATAAATAATGAGAAAGAAACAAAGCATTGTATTACTGATAATCTAGGAAAACAAAACTGCACCCAACTAGACAAGGTAAATAAGCACACAGAAGGAAATTCACAGGGTTATTGTAAAGCTCTGCATATAGCATTATTGTAAGAAAAGCAGCTTATGTTGTCCATAAGTACCACATTCAATACCAACTGTAAGTATATATATATCTGATAACCTATATTTTACTGTATAATGTAGTGTATGTTATCATAATATATATTTAATGTAATGAATCAGTAATAAAACAATATATACACCTCTTAAGTCCTTGAAAACAGGCATCAGAATGGATTTAGAATGCTCCAAGAATTAATGAAAAAATATAATGGTATTAGGGACTGAACTCAGGGTTTCCAGTGCTTTGCCACTTGAGCCATGATGGTTAAGTCAGTCCTTCTTGAGTTTTAGTTTGTTTCTCAGGGAGGGTATTATACTAGTGCTGCCTAGGCTGGTCTCAAGCTGCAATCTTCCTACCTTTGTCTCCAAAGCAGCAAGGATTAAAGACATGCATAACCAACACTGGCTTTGTTTTCAGGTAGAGTTTTACTAACTTTTTGTCTAGCCTGGCTTAATTACACTGTGATCTTCCTAATTTCTGATCCTTAGTAGCAGGGATCACAGGTGTATGTCACCATATTCAGCTCACACTAGGTTTTAGTAAATAATAATAGTTCAGCAAATTTTGAGAGAAGTTAATTAAATACACCTATCTAGATAACATCTTTCTCAGTCAAGGATATATATTAAAGTCATAGAATATTTTTATATTTTAAAAATTCCATTAAAAAGTTAAGTCCAATAAAAGTAATCATTATGGACTTTATTGCTGCAAAGGTTTACTGATTTTTACTATTGTCACATATATGCTATTAATAGAATGAAAACTAATAGGCAAAGGCAGGAAAAGCCTTGGCATCTCAGAATATTAGCTCTCATTTCCCTTTCACTACACAGAAATGAATAAGAATTCACAAGATTTGTTTTTAGTACTTTCTCTGTAGGTTTTTTTTTTGTTTTGTTCTTTCTCACTCTTAGGGCTTGAACTCAGGGCCTGAACTTTTTCTGCTCAAGGCTAGAACTCTATTCCTTTGAGCCATAGCATCACTTCTGGTTTTCTGGTAGTTAATTGAAGGTAAGAGTCCCATGGACTTTCCTACTTGTTTGGTTCAAACTGCAATATTCAGATCTCAATCTCTTTTGAGTATGAAACATAATAGGCAGGAGCCACTGGCGGCTGGCTCTTTCTCTGTACTTATTCTACCTTTCTTCCATCTTCCACAGCTCTCCTCATGTATATGCCTCTAACAAGAGACATCAATCCCCTTATCATTACTTCTTTTTCTGTCTTCCCCAAACTTCTACTCAGTAAGATAATTTCAGCTCATACAAGTTCAACTCACAAACAGGTAGATGAAACAGAGAGCCCAATCCTCAACAGAGTAACCTAAATTCAGTCCCAGTAAAAAGGACTATTTTTCACGTAAGGAAAGTATTTGTACTAAAAATAATTCACACTGATTTATTAATAACTATTATTTCCATCATAGGTTGATACATCTTTATAAAAATATTTTAATTTTATGAAATTTTACTTATAGTATATATATATGTGTATTATGACAAAAATCAAGGGAAGTGTGAAAGTGTGAAGTCAGAATAAAAAATAAAATGAAGCATTATTTAATCAAAACATAGAGGCCATACAATGAATAAGTCAGTCTAACAGCCCAGTCTTTAAAACAAAAACAAAAACAATAAACTAGATGAACCATAAATCTATTTGATTGTGAAAGAAAACTCATAAGTACAACTGTTAGTATTAAAATGAAGATGGACCTGAGTGCCAGAGCACTTGCCTGCATGAGTGAGGCCCTGGGCTCCAGCTTCAGCACCACTCACATAAAAGCAACAAGCAACAAAGAAAATGCAAATGGTGCTAGAGTAGCTAAGACTATAAGGGAATTTAAGACATTTTGTAAATGAGTATTTTTCACTAATATAAACAAGTAAGCTTGAAAATGCAGGTGATAGTTACTTCTAGTAAATTATAAAATATTAGTTATTTTAGTACTTATAAATTTATGAGAGAGAACACAGGTACACATATAGAAAAAACTTAGGAAAGTTATCAAATAGCCAGCCATCAGATGTTTTTCTAGATGACTTCCTTCAGATCTTCCAACAATAGATAGTTGTTGCTTCTTTTTAAAGAAAAAACAGCAATCACACTATAAACAAATGATGGCATGGATGTAACCAAAACAGAACTCTATTACCCGGAAGGCTTGTTCAACCACTCTCCAAAGCAGTATTGAAGTTCCTCAAAACACTAAACATAGAGCAATTCCACTCCTGGGCATTTATCCAAAAATAACAAACAAAGCCACACTAAAGCTAGCAGCACAACCAGGTTTATTGCAGCAGTGTTTACTATAGCCAAGATATGGGATCAACTCAGATACAAGAAAATGTGGTATATATACACAGCGGAATTATATGCTTCCATCAGAAAGAGTGATATTGTACCATTTGTAAGAAAATGGAAGGACTTGGGAAAAATTATATAAGTGAAATAAGCCAGACCCAGAGAAACATAGGTTGTATGATTTCCCTCATTTATGGTATCTAGAATATTCCTATTAAATTATAAATAAACACACTGGGTGGGAAGCAAAGGGTTACAGATGAAATAATTAAGGTATAATAGACTCCATGGAGAGCCTAAACAGTGTAAGTCTTCAAAAAGACTAAGTCAAAGCCCAAGGAAATAAGTACTGGGAAATAGAACTTACAAAAGGGGAGGGGAGGGCCAAGGGGAGATGGATAGAAGAATCAAGGAGAAGTGGGGAGGTATGTAGGCAAGAATTCACTGGTATGTATATATCCCACAAAACTGAGAAATATAAGGGAAGAGGTGGTCAAAGGGGGGAGGTGAAGACTTTCTATAGAGTCAGTATGAAATTTAACTGAACTCTGAGAAACAGTACTTACATATACATGCTCACATGTACAAACTCACATGGAACTCTCTTACTTATGAGTGATGCAAAATTGTTAATAAGAGCCAAACCAATTAATTCATAAAAGAACTAAGAAAACATTTAACATTTGAAAATATATCTTTACTATATTTATGTAATTCAAGAAGAGACAATAATTCTACAGACACCAAAAAGCATTTGAAAAATATTACCATTCTTTGCTGACAAACACATTTTCATAAAAACAAAATTGAAACCAATATCATGACAAATATTTATATATGGGAGGTACTAAGAGTATAAAATCTGTATTATCATTATTATTAGCAATATTCTAAAGGAACAAGTCAATTTTTTAAAAAGAACAATAGAGGAAGTATAATTATTAGGAAAGAGTAAGCAAAATTATTTGAAGATAGCATAACATTTTTTGCAAATGAAAATTAACTAAAAACTACTATCAATCAGGAAATGTGGTAAAGTATGAAATATAACAGAAAAGCATATATACTAACAATAAAAATAAAATGATGTAAGTGAAATTCTATTAATAATGGCCACATAAAAGTTAACATATGAAGGAAAAAACTATTTAAAGAAAACATGAAGTTTCTATACGAAGAAACACAGCATTTTTATTAAGCTTTTATTAGCATAATCTTTTCTCTTGACTCTTGTTTTCTTTTTACCTCACTGATAGCTTGGTTTCCATTTCTTTCCTCTATCTCCTGGGTCTCAATCTATCTCATAACCTCTATCCTGCCTTTATATCTAAGCCCAAACTTCTATAAATCTCCAACTCATACCAAATGTCTACTTCACACTTACACTTGGATGTCCAAGTGAAAACTTCCGGATCTATAATCCAACTTATAGTCATTCACAGTCTTCTCCATTTTATTAAGAGGAGTCAAAACTGGCATCAAGTTTTTTGACCTGAATATCTTTTTCTATTCATGGCTACATACAGCTTGAAGTCCCATAAAACTTACAAAAAAGACGAAGAGCAAGTGACTTCTCCTTCCTACTGTGCTGCCCTGTACCACACCGATGCCTGTGAGGAATGCCTTTGGGAGAGAAGATGTTTTCTAGTATCAAGGGCAACTAAAACCCCCCCAAACAAGTTACAGCAATAATCACATTGCCCCCAGCCACAAAAACAATGTTTAAAACAGATTCTACCATAGGAGTTGGCATGATTCTGTTTTTCTCATAAAAAAGTAAACATTTTGTTACCTATCCTAAGAAAGCAAGTTTTCTCTAACCAATTTTGAGACTCATTGGTAAGCAGCTGATCTGGGTGTAAAAAATAAGATAAAGAAAGAGAATGTTTTTTCCCTTCCCCTCCAAATCGTTTAAATAGGGATTCAGGTGGATCCATTGCAACAATGAGATGTGCAAGTCGATATATCGAAAAATGAACTTTACAACTTTGTCGGGGGTGGGGGGTGGGATGGGAAAGGAAGGGATGGGAAGGGGAAACAAAGGAGGAGGCAACAATGCTTGATAAGAAATGTACTCATTATCTTGCCCATGTAATTGTAACCCCTCTATACAGTATTTTCACAATTAAAAAAGAAAGAGAATGAAGTTCTAGTATCACTAATTTCATTAGTTCTCTCAGATAGCTTTAAACTAGCAAAACAGTTCATGCAACTTAAAGTTGTTGAAGGAAAAGTAAAAAGGTCGTGAACCCCAAGGATGTACTTTGAACATTGATCACTGTTTGTTTTCAAGGGAATGACAGTAGCATACCCTATTCTCAGACCAAATGATCCCAAGCTAGAGAGCCTTCCTTTTAGAATCTCTCGCAAGGACCAAATTTCTATACAAGGTAACTTAGTCTTATCTTGTAAAGACTATCTTTTCTCTCTGCTGTACTACTGGACAGATACAAACGAAGGCGGCTCATACTGATAAACCAAAATTAAAATGTATTTCTTAATGAAGCATTAAAAACTTATTATAGGTGACTAGAGTTCAGTTTTGTTGAAATTGTCTACACAACACAACATACAAACTTGTGAGTTGTCAATATTAAGTAATTTAGTTCTTCTGAATTACATGTTCTAGAAGGTGACAGAATAAAGACATATAGTAAGTACAGTCTCTGACTATAAGACATATGCGTATTTGCAAAATATGAGCAACATGTTAAATATTGTAGTAAAAATGTAGTAATATAATTAGATATTAAATTACTAGTAATGTGGAAAATAAGTAGGCATTCATAACCATTTCAAATCTTTTTTTTTTGGGGGGGGGGATCCGGTCATGGGGCCTGAACTCTGGGCCTGGGTGCTGTCCCTCAGCTCTTCAGCTCAAGGCTTGTGCTCTATCACTTGAGCCACAGCACCACTTCTGGTTTTTTTTTCTTCTGTTCTACCACTGAGCTACCTTCCCAGCCCTTCAAATCTTTTATATCTTGTTAATGTATAAAAAAAGCCCAATTCTGAATATTTTGTTTCATTTTTTATTTGACATAGATTGCTAGAAATTTAAATGAATTGTAGTCCTGAAAAATTTCAGATATTTTGTTTTACCTGACTTATCTAAGAAGGATTGGGAGCTGTTATCAATCACTGGACATACTACATCAGAAAATAAACACCCAACAAACTTGAAGCTCATGTGAAAAAAACCACGAAGGTTTTATTCCTTTTATTTTAGAAAGTAAGTATACATAGTCATAAAGGAAGTAGAAATTCTTGGAAAAATATTATGTGAGTAGCAAATTTAGTACATGTAAAGAATAGCAGAAAGGTACTAAAGGGTATTAAAATAATCTTTAGAAATTGTGTCCTATCAGATTTATACTACTGGTAAAAAGGAAAAGTTAAACCAATCAATGTCCCTTTTCTAACTGACTCACAAAGCCCTTAGTTAAATATTCAGTGAATTATATGCACAGCAAAATCCTTAAAGGCGCCATATTAAGAATTATTATCCTCATCTTCTAGATAAGAGAGCTGACAGTTTATAGAAGTTGCATAATTTGTCAAAGGTAGCCTAGTTAGTACTGGGTCCAGGATTTCAACGTAGACCAGACAGCTCTGGAGACCATGCTCTAAACTAGGATATGGTACTGTTTCAAGACAAGCAGAATAAACAGCTCACAAAAGAAAAAAGGGAAATCATCAGATACAAAACATCAAAAAGTTACTGATAAATTATTAAACACATCATCAAGAAGGGTTTAATCAAATCTTTCTGAAGTCAGAATCCAGGACAATAGTATTTAACTTATCCTCCCATCAGAGTGAGAATGAAGGACATATATAATTACAAATCTCAATTCAGGACTTACTTTATTTCCTTGATTTAAAACTTCTGGTAGCTTTCCATTGCATATGTTGAAAGTTCCAAACTCCTATGCATGGCATCTGTACATTATACATATTATGATGTCTGTTAGCTCATTACCTTCATATACTGCTCCCCAGAAGCTCTATACTTCTGTCTTGCCCTTTTTACTCTTCTACAGGGCCAAATTCTTGCTCACCTTGCAGCAATCTTCAACAGCCCAGTTATACTTCACTATCTCCAATTCAGATTACTTTACCTCCTGTGGGTTACTGCAACATCCACATCATTGAAGACCCTGTCTCCATTTACTACATAGAAGCCAGTGTGAGCTTTTAAAACTTAAGAGTACAATGTGTCACTCTCCTTCAAACTTTGCAGTGGCGCTCTTCCCTATTTTACTATAACCTTCAAGGCTGCACATGTTTGTGTTCTCATCTTCTCCACAATCGTACATCTTATAAGGACCTTTCTGTTTTTGGTAAGTGCCAAGACTTTCATCATTCTTAGTCCTGTATTAGCCTTCCTCTCTGTCTAGCTTGTTTCTTTTCTCTCCTTGTGTTTCCATTCCCACATTATCACCTCAAAGAACAATTCCATGCCCCCTAAATCTAACATGTTCCACCCTTTACTCTCTAGTACCATTCCCTTTTTCCTGTAGAGCAAGCCGCCACAATCTGGAATTACCTTGTTTAGTTACTTACAAGGTAGAATTATCTTATTTAATTATTTATTATCTTTTGCCAACATTACTATCTCTATATATTAGATCTCTGCTCCTGCTGCAACAAATTGTCATATTCTTAATAGGCTTAAAGTAAAGCAGTTTTATATATTATTCTGTAGCTCTTGAATTCAATATAAATCTCAAGGGGCTAAACTATGTTGGAGAGCACATCTCTGCCAATTGCTTCTTTTTAGTTCACTTTATCCTTTCCAGTTTCCTGCCTTTTCCAATTTCTAGGGGCTACCCACCTTCCCTGGCATGAGGCCCTTGGCCATCTTTAAAGTCAGAAATAGCCAGTTGACACTCTCATATCACTTTTTGATAATGGCTTCTCTCAGTCTCCTAGCTTCCAATTTTAAGAACAATCACACTGGCCCTACTTGACTAGTAATAATAATTCATACAATTTTAGTTTCTCTATTAGGTAGTGTATCATTTTCACAGGTTCTAGAGATTAGGACATAAACATATTTGAAAGGCCATGATTTTACCTGCTTCACTCCTAACTAAAATGTGAGGATAAAGATATTGTTTTGTTCACTCCAAGTAGTCCTTAGTGAAACAGAATATACATGTAAAATATTTGTTGAATTAATAACTAAACTAGAACATAATTACTTGGAGGATGCTTTCCTTTTATTTGTAGTACAATCTCAAAACTTCATGCTAGGTAGGCAAGTACTCTACCACTGGTCACAGTTTGGCTCTTTTTGAATTCTCCTAGCTCTTGTTATACCTTTGTATATTCTAGATTTCTGCAATAATGTCCATTTCCATCATGTTTTCATTTTTGCGTTTAAGTGAACACATTTTTATGTTTAAGTGCTCAAGTTTGAAGTATTTTGATAACATGCCAATAAAGGATTAAGTGCTATGAAAAATGTGTTGAGCTGATGCCAGTGACTCATGCCTGTAAGCCTAGCTACTAAAGAGGCTGAGTTTCCGAGGATTGTGATTTGAAGATAGACCCAACAGAAAAGTTATTGAGACTCTATCATCAATTAAGCAGCAAAACGACCCATTAGAAGCATGGCTCAAGTGATAAGAGAACTAGTCCTGAGCTACAAAGCCAAGCATTACTGTAAGGCTGTGACCTTAAGACTTGATAAGGGGCCTGGGAAGGTGGCTCAGTGGTGGAGTGCTTGCCGTGTATGCATAAGGCCCTGGGTTCGATTCCTCAGTACCACATAAGCAAAAAGAAAAAAGCCGGAAGTGGCGCTGTGGCTCAAGTGGTAGAGAGCTAGCCTTGAGCTGAAGAGCTGAGGGACAGTGCCCAGGCCCAGAGTTCAGGCCCCACAACCGGACCAAAAAAAAAAAAAATAAAGACTTGATAAGGAAGGAAGGCAGGCAGGCAGGAAGGAAAGAAGGAAGGAAGGAAGAGAAGAAAGGGAAAAAAGAAGGTAGGTTGGTTGAATCAACAAATTTTAAAGTGAAAAGTACATAAAATATTAAAAAAAAATTATCTAGGCACTGGTGGCTCACACCTATAACCCTAGCTACTAAGGAGACTGAGATCAAAGGATCCAGATTCAAAGCCAGCCTGAGCAGGAAAGTCTGTGAGATTTATTTTCTCCAATTAACCACCAAAAAGTCAAAGTAGAGCTATGGCTCAAGTGGTAGAGCTCTAACCGTGAGCAAAAAAGCTCAGGAGCCGGGCGCTGGTGGCTCACGCCTGTAATCCTAGCTACTCAGGAGGCTGAGATCTGAGGATCAAGGTTCAAAGCCAGCCCGGGCAGGAGAGACCGTGAGACTCCTATCTCCAATAAACCACCAGAAAACCGGAAGTGGCACTGTAGCTCAAGTGGTAGAGCGCTCACCTTGAGCTGAAGAGCTGAGGGACAGCGCCCAGGCCCAGAGTTCAAGCCCCACGACCGACAAAAAAAAAAAAAAAAAGCTCAGGAATAGCACCCAGGCCTGAGTTCAAGCCTTAGGACCAGCACACAAAAAATAAATGTGCTTATGATTTAGTAATTATTTTTATGGCTAGGAAGTGAGGAGTATTTTGATAATGTGTCCACTTAGGATTATCATGCTGTGAAATATGTTAAAATAATAAATTTTAAAAATTGAAAGGATGTAAAGATAAATCTCAAATTCTACATTTGAAAAAAAATAAGCCTAATTTGTACAGCTTCTCAAACAAGTGTGAGCCTGACAAAAAACCCAGTAGACTTTCTATATAACCTACCTGCTAAAACTACCATGAAGAAGAAGTTGGTGTATTTAAAAGCACATAAGCACAATGCTCTGTATACATCAACTGGGCTGTAGATGCTCTGATTGGTATGGTCATTACTGTAAATGTTACATACAAGAGTACATTGTTTACTATTTTATACTATACTAGCAGAGAATCCTATTCCTCTACAAGAAAAAGTAACTCACTGTGATGTTAGGAAAATGAACCCTTAGATATGTATTTAAATGTTTTTTCTTCTTTCATGCATTTGTTTCTAACGCATTTATAAGATTATTTCTTTGTTGCTTTGTATGTCCCTCCCCCACAGCATAACCCCTGCTTTCACTATATTTGATGTTGGTACAATTTGTGGAGGAGAAGGGGAAAAACAAGTCGTTTAAGGATAACTATGGACCCGTTACAACAACGAGAAGTACAAGTTGTCATGTCGAAAACGAACTTACAACTTTGGTGGGGGGGGGGGGGAGGCTGGGAAGGGATGTGAAGGGTAAACAAAGGAGGAGGATGCAATGCTTGATAAGAAATGCACTCATTATCTTGCTCATGTAATTGTAACCCCTCTGTACAGTTTGTTCACAATAAAAAATAAAAATTAAAAAAAAATAAAATTTTAAAAAAAGAAAAAAAAGAAAAAGTAACTCATGCAAAGTAGGTATCAATAACTGTTGAATCAACGAATAATTTCAAAAGACATGGTTAAATAAAATTGACCATGATAAGTGTTTTTCAATTTATTTTTGTTCTTATAGGAAAAACTTAGGTAATGGATTCTCCCCTAACTTAATCTAACTAAAAGTAATTTCTTTTCTCCTTATGTTTGGTACTACAAAAGTGAAAACAATTTTTTATAACAAGACAAGCATTGTTTTCCATTTACTCTTGACATTTGCACTAACAATACAAAGGCGGTGGTGGCTAAAAATACTGACGCCTTAGTATGATCAACTCACTAGCAGTAACTCATACCCTTGCTAATTCCATTACTGCTAGCAAAAAATTATATATAACAGTTTTAAGAATGTCCTTGATGAAGCAGTAAAAATTAGTTTATTAAGAAGCAAGTACCCTTTTAAGTACCCTTTTAACCTATCATGCAAGAAAAAGGCAGGTACACATGGGGATACTTTTACTAGACATTAGAATATAACAGTTACATTATGCAAAACCCCCTGCAATTATTAAAGTTGCCTCTGGAAGTAACTTTTTATGGTGCACGAATTTAACTTGAAAATACAATCAACTATAAAGTATGATTATTCAAACTAAACATTTGGTAGATATTCTTCTCAAAATTCACTAAGAAATCTAGTCATACCCAGAAGAAAACAAATGGCTAAAATTGTTGCCAATATAAAAACTGAGGTTTCACATGTAAATTTTAGTTTTGGAAATCTGTTAAATGCTATCATGAGTTTCAAAGTTTCCCAATCTTCAAGAAGACCCTCTGACGTGATGGGGCTACTCTGAAATCTGGTGCAATGAAATGTTTCAACATTTGGAATATATTCATGATTTAGTGCTGCTATGCACTATGTAAGTCCATGCTACAGAAGTGGCGTTGTGGCTCAAATGGTAGAGTGCTCACCTTGAGCTGAAGAGCACAGGGACAGTGCCCAAGCCCTGAGTTCAAGCCCCATGACCGACAAAAAAAAAAAGAGAGTCCATGCTGGGATGGACCAGCATGTTTAGGTGCCAATGTATAACTAATGCAGAAGTTTACAAAGCCATCAATAAAAGGATAATCCCACAGACTTTAATCTATCAAAAAAAACCCCTACATACTACTAATGAGGTTACACTGTCACACTCTAAATTTTAAGAACCTGCTACATGATGAGTTTTAATGTAATAATCAAAGAATAGCCAAATATATCCAAAAGGCTAATTCCAGCTACATGCCTGTTTGAGACAGGTTTTAATACGTTTTCAACCATAACATACAGAAGTCTTTCCTTTTACTTTCCATGGTTTCAATTACTCACAGTCAACCTTGATCCAAGTCATAAAAGAGAAAATTATAGAATATACAATTTGTAAATTTTAAAATTACATGCCTGAGTAGCATGATGACATCTTACACAATTCTAATCTGTTCCACCTGGAATGTGAATCATCCCTTCATCCTGTAGATGCTACATGCCCCTTAGTCACTTAGTAGGCAGAATAATTGTTGCCCAATCTTTTCTAAAAATATTTTTTATTGTAAAAATAGTGTACAGAGGGGTTACAGTTACACGAGTAAGGTAATAAGTACATTTCCTATCGAGCATTGTTACCTCCTCCTTTGTTTTTCCCCTACCATCCCTTTCCTCCCCACCTCCCAACTCCTCCCCCGCAGATTGTTGCCCTATCTTATCTGGATGCTTGTATTCAGCTCTTCATAATGGCCTCAAAGCACAATAGTAAGTGATGCTGGCAAATTTGAAATGTGAAAGAGAGTACTTAAAAAGTACTTCCTTTAAGTGAAAATGTTGAAGTTATTAATAAAGAAAAAAGTAAAATTGGAAGTTGAGATTGCTAAGATTGACAGTAAGAATGGATAAGAAAAACAAGTGTCTATATGATTTGGTTCTTTTTGAGACTTTAAGCTGTGAAGACTTCTCATCAGTCACAGTATCTGAGAAGGAGGGAGGGAAGATTTGTGTTGGCTCAAAGTTTCAGAGGTTTCAGTCCATTGTGGTGGGTAGGGAATGGCAGAATGGAATAGCTTACTTCAAGGCAGCCAGAAAGCAGAGAAAATTTACCCAAATGAGTGGGTTTCTTCCTGTTCCCCTATCTGAGACCCTAGCTGATGGGATGGTGCTGACTACAATCAGGATAGGTCCTCGCCATTTAGGTAATTTTCTCTGGAAATGTCCTCACAGATACAGCTAGAGGTGTACTTTACTAACCTCCCAAGTACTTCTCAACCCAGTTAAGGTGATAATCAAGACTATCATGCATGCTTCTACTGGAAGACTGGAATGTATTTCCCACAGGTAATGTGATAAAACTATTGTACTGCAAGAGACTAAATGCACTGTTTCTATTAGGCCAGGCATTAAGAAATTTTTGAAAAAATTATTTCTAATAAAAGTATTGTGTTAACATGTAGTGACTTTATTATTAAGAATCGATAAGTATTGAAAAGTTTTCTTAGTTTTAATTTGAATACAGTTAATACTGATAAACTATAACCAATATAATCAAAATTTCTTTGGGGCTATCAATCATTTAAATATAAAAAGATGTTTAGAAAAATAATTTCTGGGGACTGTACAGGTAGCAACTACTTTACATATCTATTTAAAGTTAATTCAAAACATAAGTAAAACACAAAATGAAGTTATTCATTCATACCAGATACATTAGGTACTTAAACAATCACATGTAGCTAGTATCTTATTATGTGTCTAGTAGCTAATCTATCTTATCTAATGGGTATAAAACATTTCTATCATTACAGAAAGTTCTAAGAGATACTGCTGTTCAATATTTATTTTAGAATCAGCTAATCAGCATCTTGCTAAAGATTGTTATAACTCTTTAAGTACTTTATAACTGTGTTAATGTCTTTAAAAGGATAAATGCATTTTGAGAGCAGAGATTAAAACACTGAAATGTATATGCGTCATTACACAGTGATTTTATATTATTATACATATAATACCGTATCTTGTATCTTGTGTATTCTCAGTATAAATATTTGGATAATAGACCTGCAGAGCTCAATACTTAACTCAATAGATATTTATTGAGTTTTACATAAATTATGCACTATATGGTAATGTTCATTATCTGTATTTCAATATAATACTGTCTAAACTTACACTGATTCTCCACTTTTTCTCCTTTTATATTTATAGTAAACTTCATCAATGATTCAGTGTGATTTTGTTTCATTTCACATTTCCATAATTAAGTATATAAAAACATCCTTTGTTGATTGGTTATACGAAATAGGTCCTACAGCTTACAATTATGGAATATTAACTATGGCTCTCATGTTTTCAAAAGGAATTCCATTCATGTGGTTGAAAGTAGTATTTCACACTGGCATTGGTGTGCATGCCTATAATTTCAGCTACCTTTGAGGCAAAGGCAGGAGGCTTTTGAGTTTGAGACCAGTCTTGGCAAAGTTAGCAAAATCTTATCTCAAAAGTAAAGAAAGAACAAAAGAGGTATGAGTGTTATGACCATATAAAGTAATGTTTATTTATTTTTTTTAATTTAAATTTTATTTTATTTGTGAACATGCTGTATAGAGGAGTTACAATTACATGGGCAGGATAATGCGTACATTTCTTACCAAGCATTGCAGCCTCCTCCTTTGTTTACCCTTCACATCCCTTCCCAGTCTCCCCCCTCCCCCCCAATCCCAATCCTTCTCCTTCCCCCCCTTCCCCCCCTCCTCGCACCGACGTTGTAAAGCTCGTTTTGGACATGACTACTTGTACTTCTCATTGTTGCAACAGGTCCACCTGTATCCTTAAACAACTGGTTTTTCCCCATCTCCTCCACAAGTTATACTGACATCAAATATAGTGAAAGCAGGGGTTATACTGTGGGGGAGGGACATACAAAGCAACAAAGAGATAATCTTATAAATGCGTTAGAAACACATGCATGAAAGAAAAAAACATTAAAATACACATCTAACGGTTCATTTTCCTGACATCATATTATCTGACCTTTTCCACTTGACTCATACATATACTAGATATTACAAATAAGGGAAACCATGGGACCTATGTTTCTTTGGGCCTGGCTTACTTCACTTAATATAATTTTTTCCAAGTTTTAGCAGGAAGGAATATTGATAGCAAGGCAAGCTAAGTGCTGTCACTATTTTCTGGAAAGGCTCAGGATACAGAGGTATTAGTTGTCACAGAAGCCAAGAGTGAGATGTGAGTTGTCACAATATTAAAAAAAAATCTTAAGGGGCTGGATGTAGTAGCTTACACTTGTATAAAGTAATATTTATTGAAATGAACTCCAAGAAATGGAAACAAAAGGATTTTATTCTATATTCATATTTTTAACTTAATTTTTTTTTTGCTAATCCTGGGGCTTGAACTGAGGGCCTGGCCACTGTCCCTGAGTTTCTTTTTTTTTTTAATTAATAAGTTTTTTTAATTGTGAAAATACCGTATAGAGGGGTTACAATTACATGAGCAAGGTAATGAGTATATTACCTTACATTACCAAGTATTGTTGCCTCCTCCTTTGTTTCCCATTACCGTCCCTGCACTCCTATTCTTGCCCCCTCCGCCAAAGTTGTAAAGTTCGTTTTTCGACATAACATCTTGTACATCTCATTGTTGCAATGGGTCCACCTGTATCCCTATTAAAACAATTTGTTTTTTCGCTTCCCCTTTACAAATTATACCAACATCAGATACAGTGAAAACAGGGGTTATACCATGGGGAGGGACATACAAAGCAACAAAGAAGTCATCTTATAAATATGTTAGAAACAATAGCAAGAAAGAAAAAAACATTTGAGTCCTTATCTTGGGGTTCATTTCACCTAACAGCAACTTACCTGACCATTTCTGCTTGTTTCAGACACATACTATGGTTTCCCTTATTTGCAATAACTAATATATGTCCCTGAGTTTCTTTTGCTCAAGACTAGCACTTTACCACTTGAGCCATGGCACTACTTCTGGCTTCTTCTGTGGTACTGAGGATTCGATCCCAGGACTTCATGCATGCTAGGCAAGCACTCTACCACTAAACCACATTTCCAGCCCCGTTTTTTAATTGTTATAAATGTGTTGCTGTTTTTGTTTTCTTTACCTTTTGTCTTGTTGGTAAGCTTATCTGTCTTTGGGAGGACATAAGGGTGGGGGGGACAAAGGGTGAACAAATGCAGAGTGATACTTGCTAAGACACTATGTTGAAAATGAACTATACAAATTGTGGATGAGAACAGGAAGGAAAAACTGTGAGAAAAACTTATTATCTGAGTTATATAACTGTAACTCCTCTGTACATCATCTTTACAATAACAATTATATATATATATATATATATACACATATATTAAAAAAAGAAGTATGGGTGTGACTTAAAGGTAAACACTTAATTACCCCATTTGAGGGCCTGGCTTTAATCCCTAGTACATACAAAAAGACAAGAAACTGAGGTTTTTCAGTAAATCATTGCATTAATTCCATGATTAAGTTTGTTTTGATTGTTACTATTACTGGAGTTCATTTAATTTAATTTACTGTATAGTTTTAGCACCTATATTTCTGACAATACTTACAAAAAGTAGTGAGTGGAATTTTTTTTAAATAAGTTTTTTATTGTGAAAATACCATACAAAAGGGTTACAATTGCATGAGTAAGGTAATGAGTATGTCTCATCAAGCATTGTTGCCTCCTCCTTTGTTTTTCCCCTACCATCCCTGCCCTCCCATCTCCATGACTACACTCCCACCCCTCACCCCCTCCCCCGCCCTGCCAAAGTTGTAAAGTTTGTTTTTCAACATAGCATCTTGTACATCTCATTACTGCAATGGGTCTACCTGTATCCCTATTTAAACAATTTATTCTTCCCTTCCCCTCCCCAAATTATACCAACATCAATACAGTGAAAATAGGGTTATACTGTGGGGGAGGGACATACAAAGCAACAAAAAATATCACCTTATAAATACATTAGAAACAATAGCAAGAAAGAAAAAAACCACTTGTGTCCTTATCTTGGGGTTAATTTCTATGCCTCCATCAGAAAGAATGACATTGCCCCATTTGTTAGGAAATGGAAAGACTTGGAAAAATTATATTAAGTAAAGTAAGCCAGGCCCAAAGAAACATAGGTCCCATGGTTTCCCTTATTTGCAATAACTAGTGTATGTCTGAGACAAGCAGAAAAGGTCAGATAAGATGTTGTTGTGATATAGTTGAAGTGAGTGTAATTTCTAAGTTTACTAAAACTGAAGTTTAAAATGAACTTGGGAAGTATACTTCTGAGATTATTATATGCCAAGAATATTACAAAGCAATCTGGGTGCCAGAATATTAAGGGGGGGGGCCTACAGGAATCTATCACTTTAATGATCTTCTTTTACCGATATTAGTTAAGAGATTTATAGTGCAATCAATACTGCTTCTTACTTCCAGTCACATCCAGGCAAGGATACATTTATAGGAGGAAGACTAGCAGGAGAAATACATGGTTTTCTGTCCAGATGCATTTTCCTGGTCAACAACTAAGATATGCATCTGGAACTAGGTAAGGAATCAGTTGCCTCTATACACATACAAACACTCCGCCATTTTAGGGCTGTGCATTGTTCAATACACCTCACAGCTTCCTTCTAGAAAAAGAACAAAACTTTCTCTTGAATTTTCTGTTTGAGCAACAGAAGCAAAAAGTGCATAAAATTTAATATATTAATATGCTATTTGTACAATAATAAGCAGTATTATGGCAGTGACAAAGGGATGTATATCTAAGTTGAATCAGAAGTTTATTTCTCCAATCAAAGCAAATAAACATAATTAATATGCAAATAAAGTAATTTTATAGACTAAACATTGTATTATGCTAATTTCTAAAGCCTGTTTTCAGTTTTCTCTTGCCATGTAAATTCAATGTGAGGTAGTATTAAAGATTGACTCTGGAGACAAAACTAGGTATCTAACTTATTACATAATCTTGTCTTTTGGAGTGGAGACCCACCTACGAGAAGTATCTGTTTAGATTGGAAGTAAATAAACTCCAACTACAGATTTCTGTTGGAGAAGATGCTATATAATCTGGCACTAACATTTCCAGGCCCCCATCCAATTACAAACAGGATACAGGTGGAATTAGTCTGTGCACTAGGAATAGTCAGATCACAGGATGTCCCCAGTTGGAAAACCTAAACAAGAGAGAACTGTGCACTACTGTAGGGTTATAAAGTTAGACTAACTGTATAATCAGAATGTCCTATGAATCTACAGACTGGAGTGAAGTTACAGACATAAATCTGTCTCCTATGAAAAGTGTCTTAAAAAGCCAAAATGAGCCAGAAGTCAATGAATCCACAGGGAGCTCCTCAAACTGTTCTGTTTTCCCCAAGTATCTCCTAACTAAATACAGCTGTCAACTTAAGTCACGGATGGAGTGAGGTTGGGCTTTGAAGGCTTGGTTTTTTGCACCATATATTTTGTGTTCAACTTGCAACTCGAATCTTCAGGTTAACAAAGAGTACATTCCTGAGCCACTCAACTACATTGCCATTTACAAGCTGCAAAGTTCTTTAGGCAGCACATTCTCAGAACACTATAAAACTGGAAAAATGATTTTTCTTTTTTTAAAAAGGCAATGGGGTTAAACAAATTATTTAAATTTATAAAGAGATTTATTAGAAATATTAATACAAGTCTATAGAGTTCTCTCCATGGCCCTATAGTATTTTTTCCCCTTTTTCTCCCCCTATAGTATTAAAGGCATAAATAAAATACTCTTGGCTAGGTGTTTTGAATGTGACATTATGTTTTTCATGAAATCTTAAGCTGCTTATATGCATTTATATGAATTGTTTAGTATCTTTTAAAAAAATCTCCTCTGAAGAGGAAGCCTGGTCTAGACAAATAGGTCCTTAAATACTATCAAAATAAAGACTGTTGACAATTTTTCAGACTTAATAAAAATAAAAAAGGAAAAAATAAGTGAAAATAGGTTTAAGCCAGATAGCTTATTTAAAATCTTTAAAAATAAAAACAATTTAAATAATTCAAAATTTGTTGCCAGATCCTGCCTAGCAAGTCCAAGTTCAAACCCAAGTACTCCAAAAAAAAACAAACAAAAAGCTGTGGTGACTCTAAGCAAAGCGTGTTGAGTGAGGAATTACACAATAGCGGACTTTGCCATGCTAAGACATGTAGCTTATATTGGATTTTGCTTAAAATTTGGGAATTTCATGTACTTCTTGTAGAATATTTCTACAGCAATTTTCTATAATTATTTCTCTAAGCTTTATTTTTCATGAAGTTCAACTTTCTCAGGTATAGTTTTGCCAGTTACATTCTTTTTAAAAACAACTTCTTGGCTGAGTTATAATGATAAAATGAACTTAGTCAACCTTGAGCATACTTGAGTTACCAAATGACAAAGTACTTTGAATCACAAAAATTAATGATGAAAAATCATTATGCTGGCTTACTCAAATTTATAGAATAAAGATGCATTGCATTCCTAAACTGGCATGTTGATTTGAAACTTTTTTGTGTTTAGCTTTTTTTTTATTGTAAAGATACTGTACAGAGGGGTTACATTACATGAGTAAGGTGACCAGTACATCTGTTATCGAGAATTGTTACCCCAATTTGAAACTTCTTTGTACAAGTATTTAAATAAAAAACTATTCAAAATTTGAAAATGCTCTCCAGAGGTTCCTTTCATTCTAAAAGTATTATCTAATTCAAATTTATGTGTTCCATGTCTTTATATTAAAAATACATAAGGGTTTACTGAAATATAAAGTGAATATCTCTTACATATAATGCTATTCCAAATTTCCTCGGAAGTATTAACATTCTTCACATAACAACAACTGCTTTTAAATTTTGTGTAAGAAAAGAACCTCTTTCCCATTAAAAACACAAACCCTCAATTGCATTTATCTCATAGGAAAGCTTTAAACAGAAAGTTATGTCCACTTAAGAATGAATATTCTATATTGTTTTAATACTTGAAAACCTAAACTAACCAGTCACTAAGAATAACATGTTGATTAACTTGCCTGAAAGGCTTAAATCTTTTTTTTAATCTTAAAACACAAAATAAAACAATAAAATACAATAAATAGGTAAACCATTTTGACAAGAAAGATGAACGCACTGTATTATACAAAAAAATCCATGTCAAAATAGAAATTATCACATTACAAAAATAAGATACATCTGAACGGCATAAACGTTGTAATACAAGTTTTAGCCAACTAGGATTTGTCTGGTTCCAATAACCTATTATTCACACCTCTTTAATCACTGCCAGAGTCTATTATAAATAGCCTCATACATTTTTAAGTAAGGTCGTTTCGAAATCAAACAAAGGAGGTAGATACTCTTATACATAAGGGATTCAAATCCTAATATGCAACAGGACTGTGCATTGCTCAAATGTTTAATATAAATAAAGCTAGCAAAAATCTTTCATGAACTATGTCAAGCATGCACTCTGTATTCAGTAGAAACTAAAATGTAGAAACATTTAATCACAGAGGCTAGGAAGAACACTTTCCCCAACAAATTTCACTTATATTTGAGACTTTAGGCATTATTTATGATCTAGCAAAATATAATAATCAATTTGTTGATCTAGCTGAAGAAATCACTATACAAAGTCATGATGAAAAGAAAAGACTATGAGAAAAATTTATAGTCTTGCCATTGATGTCTTGGTTATGAATAACTACATAGTGATGATAACATAAATGTATTTCTTCAACACACTCTGTAAACACATGATATAGAAAAAATGCAAAATTTTAAAATACAATGGTTAATATTTTCTGGGAAAATTAAATTATTAAAAATGAGTAAAAGGGGTTAAAGTATCATGTAGTAGACAGAGATGTAAAAGAATAAGCTGAAATCAACCAAGCCAAATAAATGAAAACGACATGGATAACAAAAAATAACAAAAGTAAAGCAACCCCTGTTATACTAAGGTACTTGATAAAACTGATTATTACGAATTTCTAAAAAATGTCAATTATTACTATTCCAGAGCTGTTTTATACGATTATAGGATCTTTAATAATGACCTTAATTCTGAATATTCTCCTTTAAAAATTTTCATATGGCACCTTAAAAACTATTATACCAAGTAACTACAACTGTATTTGCTTTTAGTTGACTATTTAAAAAAATTCCCATGAAAATTTCAAATTAAAAATTGTGATATTTTTTTCTGGATGAACAAAATTGCTACTTTCCTCTATGTTTCCTACTTTTTACTTCAATAGTGCCTGCTTGTAGAACTCAAAAGACAAAACAGTACAGTTAGGGGAGAAAGAGATAAACTAGTAACTACTCAGTTACTTAGGCTAGACTAATGCTAGTATATTATACAGTACGCAACCTTTTAGAAGTACACCTTTGTGATCAGAATATTTCAAAATTGAAAAGAAGTTAGAATGAATGTATAATATTAGAAAGGAGCTTTACATTTTAAAAGTTACATAAATGCCTCAAATTTATACTTGTTTATTTCCTTTGTTTGTAAATCCATTTGTTTAGAAATAATTGTTACACACATAATTGTTTATCCACAATGGTACTTTATTTTATTGGTTATGGGGCTGGAACCAGGATCTGAGTGCTGTCCCTGAGCTCCGTTTTCTGAAGGATAGTGCTGTACCACTTTAAGCCACAGCTCCACTTCTGGATTTTTGGTGGTAAACTGGAGCTAAGAGTTTTGTAGACTTTCATGCCTGGCTGGCTTGAATTGTGATCCTCAGATCTCAGCCTCCTGAGTAGCTAACATTACAGATATGAGCCACCTGCCCCACTTCCTAAACGGTACTTTTATTTTAAAAATACATTTTTATTATTATTGTAAAGGTGATGTACAGAGGGGTTACAGATACATGTCAGGTAATGAGTACATTTCTTTTTGAGCAGGGGCACATCTTCCCTTGTTTTCTCCCAATTTTTCCTCCTGATCCCCACTCCCCTACAAGCTGTATAGTATCACTGCTGCATTTGTTCATTCTTTGTCCACCATTTCTGTGTTCCTATTACCCTCTGCAAAACAAAAGGTCAATAAAATATAAAATGATGTTTATTGATGTTTTTTTCTCCTTTGTTGTTTTTGATTTCTGTACCGTTTGTCTTGTATTTAAATAATACTTAAAAAAACTAATTATGTTAACACATCATCTTTAATGCTTTTCAAAAGTAAAAATTAAAAAGGATTTTCAGTAGAGATGAAAATCTGAAGATACCATATCTGATTTAGCTCTGGTACATATAAAAAATAAAACTATTTTCTTCACTAGCTGAAATATCAATAACCTTAAAATTATTCTGTATATATTCTCTAAACATGAACTGTGCATTTAAAAAATATGGTGATTCTTAAAGATTTTTTTGGTCTCCCCCAGCAAATCCAAGTTTCTGGTATCATAGTTCCTAATTTTTTTATTTCCTAGGTTTAGAACTTCACCCAAATGTGCAGAACTGCAATTAAGACCCTATGTAATTGCTGTTCTCAGTGTCAAGTGCTTAGCTTTTCACATACTCTCTGGAGTGACTTGCAGGGTTTCAAAACAAAAAGGCTTTGTCTCTGCTATAACATCTGTTTGGAAGAAGGGTCTTATGACTAAAATGTGCTGGTCAGAAGGAGGAAATAAGAGCAGAGAACTCTAGACCTTACTAACTACCTAAGTGGCCACTTTACTAAGTAAGTAAGTATAGGTTTAAATAGGGTCAATGTCTGATTCTAAAGGAATCGGATCTGTTTACCTGAAGTCACATAAGTGCAAATACAGAGAGTTGGGTTGGTGCAATGATCAATTCATTGATCGAAGTCATTCACAGAGGATTTGTCATTATGTCAGTTACTAATAGTTAAAAACATGAATAAGCCTGTTTTTATCCCCAAAGACTTCACTAGTAGGGCAGACAGATAAACGAACAAATAAATTCTAATATATTATGGTAGGTAACTGATAGATAGAAACACCTGCAGCTCCAGGTAAAGAACAAACAGAGGAAAGGATTAAGGATGAACACCAGGGCAGGCTTCTAGAAATGGAAAGGATTTAGTGGGGAGGAATATCTAAGCCTATTTCCCTAAGCTAGGCTTTAATGGATAAAACAATCACATAAAAAGAGTGAAGGTCATTGTAAATAAAGAAAAATTTTTCCTTCAAGCAAATGCCACCAGTCTATCCTTAAATTAGCTGCAGAAGAATGATGCCTTAAATTGTATGCAGGATACCAGATTTTGTTAGAAGTTAGAAGGTTGAATTCAGATGGAAATGCTTTAATCTATAAAAAAGCATGTGGCTTCAGAAATATTATTTGAAACCATTGGTGTATTCATCCACAGCTCACCCTATGGATGTCCAGTCTCTCTTAATAATTAAGTCACAACTACATTTTTATTCTAAGGCACCCTAACACAATAGGACAGTACTCTTTGCCACTGAGGCTGCAGCTCCTAGACCTCCATGGCCTCCAGTACCCTGTTCTCAAATATGGCAAGGTTTTTTCCAACCCTCCTCAGGGTCTCTCTACCATGCAGGCACAGTGTACCTACCTTGAGTGCAGGAGCCATAACAAGCTATGGTCTGCCAGGCTTCTTCCAAATACATCAGTCATAAGAGATAGTCTTATGGGATGCTTTCATTTTTTTCCATTGTCTAATGAGCATGTGTTCTTTAGCAATTAATTAAGGGAAAAACAGCATCTGCTCTTACTTTTAATTTTTTTTTTTTGGTTGGTCATGGGGCTTGAACTCTGGGTCTGGGCACTATCCCTCAGCTCTTCAGCTCAAGGTGAACGCTCTACCACTTGAGCCACAGAGCTACTTCTGGTTTTCTGGTGGTTAATTTGAGATTAGAGTCTCAAGGACTTTCCTGCCCAGGCTGGCTTTGAACTGTGATCCTCAGATCTCAGCCTCCTGAGTAGCTAGGATTACCAGCATGAGCCACTGGTGGCCGGCTTACTTGTAATTTTAGAACGAGTAAATTTGCCTTTATTCTGTAGAAAACAATGAGTATGAGACAAGATATAGGCTAAACTGTTGATGAGTCATTTTGGGAAATGTAGCATCTATGAAATGAAGGAAGAGAATGGTGAAGAGTCATCAGCATCCCTTCATAGAGATTAAGGTGGACATGACTTTGTTGAAAGTCAAGAGACATTGGTGATTTCACAAAAAATCAAGTGAGGCAGGCAAAACTCTAAAAAGGCTTACTCCCAATGACACATAGCCTTATATAGTCTCCTCTTGTTGAATGTAGACAGGACCTTCAAATATAAAGTATGTCACTCCATTGATTAAGTTACTCAAAAATGTGACAGGGTTGAGGTAATATATAATTAAGGTACATAACTAGTGCACTCTGTGCTTATCAAAGGAGAATACTGTGGGTAAGCCTGGGCCTGACTTAAGGAAGTAAACTTTGTAGAAAAGGACTTAAGACTTCCTCTGAGCTCAGGGATTTCAGAAGAGGTTTTCTCTTCCACTGATCTTGCTTTTGCAAGACACAAACAACTTCCATTTTTTTCCTTTTTGGGGGCAGTACTGAAGTTTTGAACTCAAATTTTGCTTACTTCTTTATTGGTGCTCTGCCACTTGGACCATACCTTCAGCTCCATTTTTTAATTGGTTGTTATTATTTTTCTTTTGAGACAGAGTCTCATGGTTTTACTGCTGGCTTTGAATTGAGGTCCTCTGAGTCTGTCTCCTGAATAGCTAGAATTACAGGTGTGAGCTACTAGCACTCATCCAGCAAGGAGCATCCTTCTTCAAAGTGTAAGAAAGTGAATTCTGTCAGTAACCTAAATGAGCTTGCAAGAAGGCTCTGAGCTACATATGAGAACTCAACTTGGTTGACATCCTGATTGTCATACTTGAGCAAAAGACCCAGACAAATGGTGTCTGGACTTCTGACTCATGAAAGCTGTGAAATAGTATATCTAGGTCTTACCACTAGATTTGTGGTAATGTTTTATGAAGTAATAGAATGTTAATCCATGAAATCAGTACCCAGCTTTACTAAGAGTTGAGGGACTCAAATCTTTTAAGCTACAGGGTTGTGTCATATGGCAGGACTTTCGGGGTCAGGGATTTATTTCAGCTAAGATCATCAAATAGAAATGTGACAGTATAGGTTAAAACCAAGAAGATATAGGAAAAAGATGTATTTAAATAGATAATAGTGTATGGCTTGGACATGGTTGAGTGTGTTCATGCGCTGGAAGCTGAGTCCTCAATGTGGTTATGTCAAAGTGATGGAACTTTTAAGAGGTGGGGCCAAGGTAATTAGCACTTTCGGGCACCACCCTTGGAAAGGATTAATGTTATACTCATGGAGTAAGTTAGTTCTTATGAAATGGGCTGTTACAAAGTTAAATCCCCACACTACACATTTGGCCCCCTTTTGCACATCTCCAGGTATTGTTCACTCTTTTGTCATGTTGTAACATAGCCATTGGGGCATCCATCAGAGGCTGAACAGATGGGTTTACTTTCTGTTGGACTTTTAGGCTAAGCCTGCAAAACCATGAGCTAAAATAAGCATCTATTCTTTCTAAAATACTAGCATTAGATATTCTGTTCTAACAACACAAAACAGACTAAGGCAGGTTCTCTCATGTACCTAGGACATCTCAGATACTGAGGTTGAGATGCAGGCTTAGTCTAGACTCCATCATAGGTCAACATACTATGTGCTTTACTCTATCCTGACAAATCATGTTACAAGTTTTCTGATAGCTGAGATAATGGTTATCTTATTCATAAATTCCTTATCCTTAGCTTTTAGCCAATATCTAGCACATGTTAAATAGCTGTTAAAGTAAGTCATTTAATTTCATACTAGGTAAGACGAATAAACAGTTAAAAATAGCTGAAACTTTATAAGAAAATATTAATAAAATTAAGCACCATTTTTTGTAATTCTTTGAAATTATTAAACTCATGATTAATTTGAGGTATTAGAAGAGAGGCAATGATACAGTCATTATTTAGCTTATCCAAAAATCTCTTCTAAGTGTCTACCATGTCAGGTGCTAGAATAAAACTCTTATATTAGCCTACTCACTAATGTTCTTATATTAATTCTAGCCGTTCTCTTAAGTCAATCTCCATACATTACCAGAGTAATTCCCAATAAGAATAATTATCTTTTTTTTCTATTTTTTTATTGAGAAAATACCGTACAGAAGGGTTACAATTACATGCACAAGATAATGAGTACACCTCTTATCAAGCATTGTTACCTCCTCCTTTGTTTCCTCTTCCCATCCTGGTCCTCGCCCCCGTCCTCCATCTGCCCAAGATTTATCTTATATTTCAACCTTGCCAAAAAGTGTTTAATGGTTTTTGTTGAACTAAGGATTAATTCCAAAGTTTTTCCCTTAACTTTATAGTCAGGGCTCTGCTTCCTCTAGTTTGAAGTCCGCCATTCCCCTAACCACCTAGGAATATTTGTGATGACATATCCTTATTTGTAACCTTCTATCCTTGTCTACCGCCCACCTATTTAGCCTTCAGATCTCACCTTAAATAGCATGTCTTTAAATATATCTTAATATAAATTATATTTTGTACATGGCATTTACCATCTAGCTTGCATCTGTACCATATGATCCTGCATACTCATTTCTTCTGTTATACCGAAAGCATCATGGGATTGTGTCAGTTTTGCTCAAAAATATATTACTTGTACTAAGAATATACAATATATAGATTTATTTTTTTGGTGTTGGTACTAGGACTTGAACTCACAGCTTCACACACCTTTTCACTTAAGGTTGATGTTCTACCACTTGAGCCATAACTCTACTTTTGGATTTTTGCCAAAAAGAGTCTCAAGAATTTTTCTGCCCTGGTATGCTTTGAACCATTATAATCATATCTCAGCTTCCAGAGTGGCTGGGATTATAGGGATGAGCGATTTCCATTAAATAAAAATAAAGGCCTACAACACAATTTATAAAAGCTGTTATTAACACCAGTTAGAACCAAAAAGTCCTATTCAGTAGTACAATGTTCCTACCCTTCTGCAAATGCAATTCTTAACATCTATAGAGGAAACCAATCAAGGCATCTTATCTAGATAGACAGACAGATGGATATAGATTTTAAGTTCTGAAGAATTTCTATTGCTAAAACCATTAGAAATTCTTTATTGACCAGCATTCTTACAGTGTAAATTTCTAAGTACTATCAATAAGCGTTGAATACATTGCAATATATTCTCTTGTCATGTAAATATTACTCAATAAAGTGTGCTACTAACATAGTCAAGAATAATGTATGATAATGTGAGATAAACCACAAATTTCCTGATGGTGCTTTTAAGATACAGACTAAAAGAATGACCTAGGTCATGACTAAGCAAATCTAAACAACAAACTTCAGAAATGTGCTTTGTAAATATTTTAAGCAAAGAAGTACATCTTGGAGAGGAAAGAAATATGCTAAGACAAAATATGGGAAGATATACATACTATGATGAGAAAAATGTTATTGAGAAGATAGTGTGTTGAAGACTGAAGATTAAGAGACTGCTGGAAAACTAAATTCTAGGATGAGTTTGTTTTGGTAGCAAACACAAGACAGTAATTTCTAGCTTGGAAAATATAAAAATATTGCAAAAACATGACATATCCTCTAATATATACTTAAATACAGATTCATGGTTAAATGTATTTATGCAACAATGCAATACTGAAGCATGAGATAGGTATAGAAAATGAGAATCAGTACTAGGGTAACAGCTCATGGGCATTAATGACTTTGTTAATATTCTAAAACCTAAGGTGTTTACATTCAAACTGATTTCATTAATCAGAATAAGGTCACAAGTACAGATTTTGTTATGGTATAATCAAGTACAAGTTTGCTTGTTAGAAGTTCACCTGTTAAATGTGTCCATGCTAATGAATTACTTGATGATACATACACATACACACACACACACACACACACACACACACACGCTACATGCAACTTCATTCTTTTTATTGCTCTAAGACTCTCTTCTCTCGTTGGTGTTCTGAAAACAAGACTTGGGTACATATATAACATCTCCTGGTTTATAAATAGCTTAGATATCTTCGGTAAAATACTCTATTTTTAAATATTCTTCAAGAGTTTGCAGGGAAAATGATCAGGTCAAGACCATTATATAGACAACTGAACACTTATCAACATTATCACCAGAGAGTAAGAATGAATTAAATGTTTTATTTCACTTTTCATTATAACATCAAACTATAAAATGAATATGCTGAACTAATTATACCAACTTTGTCTTAGAAGTCTATTGCAGAAAAAGATTAAGAGACCAGTTATAAAAGTTTACAACTAAATGAAAGATAATATACATTAGATTATAACAACAGAATATTTAGCCAAGACATTATTTATGATTAATGTTAATAGTAAACAATATTTTACACTTCTCAGACATGCACAAATCTGCACAGAGCATAAACTGTAACTGGTGAACTAATTGTAAAGATTTCATCCATTTTTACACAACAGAGATAAGGAACAGACAGAAAACAAGATATTATCATTTATATCTAAGATCATTACAATTTGTAGTAGTCCCAGACCCACTTAATAATTATATATCTCATATTCTAAATCCTTTTCTTGTTGTTGTTATTGGTAGTGGGGCTTGAACTCTGGGCCTGGGTGCTGTCCCTCAGCATTTCAGCTCAAGGCTAGTGCTCTACCACTTGAAACACAGTGCTACTTCCAGTTTTCTGGTGGTTAACTGGATATAAAAATCTAATGGACTTTCCTGCCTGGACTGGCTTTGAACTGCGATCCTCAGAGTTTAGCCTCCTGAGTAGCTGGGATTACAGGCCACCAGCGCCTGGCTCTAAATCCTTCTTAAATTTCTGAATAATGCTATGCTATGGGTGGCTCTTAAAACACAGTATATTCTGAATAACATTTTTGTTACTGTTCACTCTGAAAGACAAAATTTATTGCTAAGAATCATCTATAAAGGATGTGAAACAATCAATCAGTATTAGTGCCTTTCAATTAGTCTTTACAAGGAAAAAAAAGGCAGCAGTATCCATAATATCGTTTTACATTCAAATAAAATTTTGGTATGACATATTTAGAACAAACCCTATAAGCTATATGTATAAAACTGACAGGACTATGTTAAAATACTGAGCATAGGGTAAAGCTCTGTCAATGTTAGAATTAATTAAATGAAAAAAAAACTGACAACTCATCTTTAACTTGCAAATTTTAAAAGCAGCAGGTAATAATCTTTCATTTGAAGGAAATTACAAAATAAAAGCAAGCAAAAAGCTATATAAGAGAAGTAATACCATCATTTGTACATAATATCTACCATCCTGTAGATTCCTCATCACTTTTAAAGTCAAAGACCTTTTTCTGCACTAGTAATAATAACAGTAGTAATAGCAGTAGTACTGTTTCATGGAGGTGGAGAGAACCTCAGGGTATTACATTCCACCATTAGCAATGACTATATGATCAAAATATTTTATAATGTAAGGATGACTAAGTATAGAAGGCAAAGAGGACTGTGAGATGATTTCTAATAAGAAACAATGGACAAGTAATAAAACTAGATTAAACTAAATCTATTATTTCTTGTTTGAATGCAGCTAATTTCCTTATGATGTTTCAGTTACAATCTTTCATTAGTGGTTAAGCCTTACAAAGTGTGAAAGATGTTTTTATCATTCCTTGAGATCTGAGCTTCTTATTTAATATATCAAAGAATCTACTTGACAATGGTGTTATTTATAACCAAGTGAAGTTGAATTTTGCTTTGCTGAGGGATCTTGAATGACAGAAGAGATACAGTTAAGGATACGTAAAGGCTTTCACAGAAATATTAAGTATCCAATATAACACTACATGAACCAAGAATATCATGAAGATACTTAGTGATGTGTTATAAGAACAAAAATGAAAGATTTAAAATACTAATTAACAACCTCTAATATCATTGTCATTGATGGAGATACAAAGAATGAAAGAGGTTTTTGCTTGTTTTAATCGTGTTGCTGGGGATGGAACACAGGGCCTTGCACACACTGGGCAAGGTCTACCACTGAATTATATCCTCAACCCCAGAAATCAATTCAATTAGATGAGAAGCAAATAATCTCATAACTAAAAGTCAGCTCTAAGTGTAATCAAACCTAACTTTAACTTACGAGTAAGGTACTTATGCTGTAATTCCATGGAGGAGAGTAATACTATAGTTTGTACTATATCAATCAAATTAGTAAAATAAGCAAATAACTATAGCAAAGAGAAAACATGTTAAATGAATAAATATAGACTAAAGTTTTGGCAAACACCACAATTTATTAATGTTTTCTACATTGATAAATGAGAGGAGAGGAGAAACAAATCACATTGCCAAAGTAAACTTTAACTATTAGGTACTATTGTTATACTAGGTACTTCCAAACATTAGTTCGGTTCTGAAAATGGCAATATTAGCTTTTATTGACTTCATGTTACATATGAAAAAAATTGAGGCTGAGGGAGATTAAGCAATTTGAAAATGTCCATATCTATAACTGGAAAGGTAGAAGAAAGAAAATTTAAATAATTTTTTAAGAAAGAGGAAAGGAAAGTGGAAGAAAATGGAACTTTGTACAGCTGGAGAGAAAGTTGAGCAGTGGATGTGTTTCCAGGTAATAACAGTTAATTTAGGCTCACTTGAAAACAGACTGATGTGGAAAACAAGACATTTTATCTATTTTTATGTTTATGAATCCCAAATTTTTAAATCTTTAAAAATTTTTTTACTACATTTAAGCAGTTTACAAAGGAATCACTATTCAACAAAGCAGTTTATGAATACAGTGTCTCTTTATCAATACCACAGCTGTCAACATTCTTACCCAGCACTCCCACCTCCCTTCCCTTCTTAATTTTTATTGCATTTTTTTGCCACTTAACAAAGCAGTTAATGTATACAATGCATCTTGATCTGTGTCACTCTCTTCAACATTTCACCCCCCGCCTTCGGCCCACCTCTTCCTATTTTTCTTAATTTTGTGATATATGCAATGAATTATGACTACATTCTTCTTCTTCTTCCCTCTTCATTTTTTATCCAAGTTTTAAAAAAACTGTTATGGAACTAAAAAATGTTCTGTCCATGAACAAAAGTAAACTGTAACAAAGTGTCAGTTTTCAAAACACAGGTGATACTCCATTAATAATAGTAAAAAACAGACAAAAATACTGTTATGACTTGTAAACTCTATCAGTGAGCTAGCGAGCAAATCTCTATATCAGCTTATTTCTTTTTGTCTTTTTCCATTCATTTGGCAAATATATCTAACGACACTTTGCTTTCTAATACCACCATCAGTCTATGCCTCTCAAAACCTAGATACCTCCCTATCTCTGATAATACATTCCCTTCCTTTCTCACTAAAGCCTGCCCAACGTTTCCCACCATCTGCTCTACCTCCATCTCCAGTGCAAAGTAACCCGGTGTTAAAGAAAAACAATATTTTACAAAATATTAAACCAATTCAAGGTTCTATTACTATGAAAATTACAATATACTCACCACTTTATCAATATCTTCTTTTATATATGCTACTTGTTCATGACATGCCTAGGAAAGCAATCTACTACGTGAATGACACATCCAGCCATCTACTTTCTTTAATTCTCTAGAAAAAAGTTCCCAAACAAAGCCATTCAGAGTCAGTAGAATCACCTTCTAAGTTGAATAACCAATGCAGTTTTTCTGGCTCTGGTATTTGCAAATAACTTACATCTATGGTGTGGCAATGCATTGTTACAAACACTATAAAATAAAATATAATCAATAATTTTTATTTTTTGGGTGCTAGGAATTGAATACAAAGTCTTACCTAGAATAAACATGCATACTTACTGCTGAGTTATACAACAGCCATAAAATTAATATACTTTAGCAAGAGAACTGGCTCTCCTGGTTCTTATAAAAATTGCATGTAGAGTCCAAACTCTAAATACACATGTATTTGTAGTGATGTATTTGAACTGTGGTCTAAATCTAGCATAGATATATATAATACCAGAAGCCAGCATTTATATGGAAGAAACATCCCATTATTCCAAGTCTGAAATGACATGTAGAAACTCTATGGTATATGGTCTTAAAATAATTCTTTAGTGTAGTCAAATCATTTAAGGCACTAAAAGAGTGAATATTATAGATCTCATGGTCATAGTACAAAAAGGTATGTATTATAGGAAAGGAATATAGAGTAAGAATTTCATACAGGTGAGATTTTGAAGGTATTTATCAACTGTACTAAAAAAACAACTCTGACTTGATAGGTGAGAAAGGCTACTATTTCCTGAGTATTAGGCCATGTACTTAGTTCTTTCCTAAAAAATTTTATTGTAAAGGTAATATACAGAAGTGTTACAGATAAAAAATAAGGTAATGAGTACATTTCTTTCTCTTTTTTTTTGGTCGGTCATGGGGCTTGAACTCTGGGCTTGGGTGCTGTCCCTGCACTCTTCAGCTCAAGGCAAGTGCTCTACCATTTGAGCCATGGCGCCACTTCTGGTTTTCTAGTGGTTTATTGGAGATAAGAGTCTCACGGACTTTCCTGCCCGGGCTGGCTTTGAACCACAATGCTCAGATTTCAGCCTCCTGAGTAGCTAGGAATACAGGCGTGAGCCACGGGCGCCCAGCTCCAGTACATTTCTTTTTCTAAGTTCATTTCCATCACAGTGTCTAGTGGATATCACCATTGCATTGGTTCACCCACTGTTCTGCCACTTCTGTGATTCCCCTTCCCTTCCCCCAGATAAACTTATACAGAAGACAAAGGAACAGAAATTGAAGACAGTGACAACAGGGAATAAACCAAAGGAGAGAAAAAGAAAGAAAAAAGAAATAACTGCAAACAGTACACTAAATAGACTTCTTACTTCTACTTCATGAGAGTTCATTTTGATAATATGTACTTAGTTCTTTGTATTCTCTCTAGTTCTCACAACAATTTCTAATGTCTTATTACATTTTCAATCTTACACTGAAAAAGGAGAGGCTACTCAGCAAATGAGTAATAAAATTGATATCTGAACCCAGGCTATCAAATTCAAATGTCTGTACTTTTTGTATGTGTGGCATATAAATTATATAACATTATTTTACTTTTACTGCATTCCTTTCTTTCTAAGCAATTTATAGGATTTTCTGATACTTAAGAATTATAAAATTTTACTAAGGAAAATTACTGAATTTCCGAGTTTGGCCTTAATCATTCAATTCTCCTTGGTCTAAGTTTTGATATCGTAAGTTTCTCTAGCTCAGACATTAAAGTGCATTGGTAGTCCTGGCATTTCCTGTGTCAAGTCAAACATTTCAAAATTAAGAATAGTTTAATTTCCAACAGACTCAGTCTTGCACATTTTACCATAAACCAGTCTTCATAAAAGGTCTCCAGAAAACAATCATGAAGAATAATAGTGAAGGTCAAAGGAAACCAAAGATAGCAATTGTTCTAAAGCTAGAAGAAACTGCAATTATCTACTGGCTCAATACTTATTTTACAGATGAGGAAACTGAAAAGCTAGAATAGACTTCTATTCAGGATCCCACATTGACTAATCAAAAGTTTCCTAATGCTAACCCTGGGATCCTGTCTACTCTATGAGGCTTCCTTCATTTCAAGAATACTCTGTACTCTCATTCCTATTTTTACTATACAGCTATTTAGAAAAATGTTTTGGAACAATCTTGAATAAATACTTACTTAACACTTTCCCCCTCCTATATTTAGCTAGAATGCAAACCCAGTTGCTCACAAAACTTTCTCAGTAAACTTTCTCTTCCATAGTTACAGTGTCCATAAAGGACGGCAACTTTGCCATGTCTAACTTAACACTTTTCTCTATAACAAAACATTGACTTATGATTGTCTTGTGAAAGCTTAAACTCTAACCTGATTTCAAGGATCTTGCTCCATGTAGGCACAAACTACCTTTCCAATTTGGGGAAGAGGGTGAAGTTCCTTTTAGCATTATCTCTAACTTCAATTCTGGCTACCGTTTTCTCATACAATTACGTACAACTAAACAAGCTTTACTACTGTTTTAAAATAACATCCCAAATGCCTATCATGGTTGTAGTTAAGTCTTCATAAAGGCCACAAACCTAAAGACGTCGGATTCAAAATATTTTAGGAAAAATTACTTCCATAAGGCCTTATAAACCAAACACAGTATTAAAAGTGAGTTCAAATTGGTGGGATATCAAATTATAGTCTGTTCTGCTATAGTACTTGTTTGACAAACAATGAAGAATTTGTTTCAGTGCAGCTGAAAACGATGTGAACAAAGAATTTCATGTTTGTTTGTACATGATTTTACCTATGAGTTAAACCCATAAAACCACACCCAGCTAAACCAAGTCACTCAGGTATAACAGAATATACATATGCACATATCTCATTGCACCTGTGTCAGGAGTCAGCAACATTCATGCACCCCCAACATTACCACTTTCTCTAACTTCAAAATATTCTTTCTTCTACCAGTTCACAATAATATAAATGCTACAACCCATACTCACTTCCACAAGCAAACTTCAGAGCCATATTTATTAATACTTAGGCATTTAAGCATTTAACACTGATTCAATATTTGCAAATTGTAATAACAGGTGTTACAGTTGGCTTTAGGTTTCTATATTATTTTAATTTGACACTGACAAAGTTTTTTGGTGGTGTACTCCAAGTCCATTTGCCCATTAGCCAATGCAACTTTTGTTGCCCAATTTTATATAGTGGTGACTTTAAAGATGTAGCTATCAGTACTTATTATATAATCCTTAAGCAAGGAAAGCAGTATCTTTTGACCCACAAAGATATTATTAGAGTAACAATGAAACAAAAGAAATAACTTTCATACATACCACAAGAAGAGAATAATTTGTTAACAATGACAGCATCAAAATGGTCTATTATCAATCATTTAAAAACATATAATTGAAGACTATGAAACATGGAGAAAACATATATGCCAGTTTAGAAATAAATAAAATCTGTTATGACAATAATTACTTAAAATAATTTGCATAACTAGTCAAGATAGAAATAATGAACATTTAAAATTAGTTATTTGATGGTTTCATGTGGAAAAATTTTTTTTGTCAGTTGTAGAGCTTGAACTCTGGGTTTGGGCATTGTCCTTGCGCTCTTCAGCTCAAGGCAAGTGCTCTACCGCTTGAGCCACAGCACCACTTCCAGTTTTCTAGTGGTTTATTGGAGATAAGAGGCTCACAGACTTTCCTGCCCAGGCTGTCTTTGAACCGCGATCCTCAGATATCGTTATGTGGAAATTTTTAAAAATTATTTTAAAATGTAATCACCTTAACAAAACTATGTTGGTAAGCTCAATTAATTTCTTTTGAAGCTTGTAAACTCACAAAAGTTAACAAGGATCCTGAAATGTATAGTTTCTGTAATATCTTTTTAACTCGTCTGTGAATCTTAATAGTGTGCATGCTTGTGTGTGTGTGTGTTGGTGCTGAGTCTTGAACTTGGGGCTTTTGGGTACTGTCCCTGAGAGTGTTTTGTTTTTTGTCTTTTTGCTCAAGGCTAGCACTCTACCACTTGAACCACAGTTCTACTTCTGGTTGTTTAATGGTTGGAAATACAGTCTCATGGGCTTTCCTGCTCAGGCTTGCTATGAATCAAGATCCTCAGATCTCAGTCTCCTGAGTAGCTATGATTACAGGCAGGAGCCACTGGCACTTGGCCTAAATATTTTTTAAGGTTTTTTTGTTTAAGATTCCATACTTCTATATGAAATTACTGATACTTTTACTTTTTTCCTCTTTGCTTCATTCCTGTGTCTCCTCCTATGTTGCCCAGGCTGGTTTTACACTGACAATCTCCCTATATTAGGTTCTTGACTATATTTGAGAAATGAAGTTCTGGCCAAAAGTTTCTTGTTTTAAAAAAACATACATATTATGATAGCTTTAAGTACAAATAATATTTACAGTATTCTATATCAAGTAAGCAAATGGTCAAAACTGAAAATCTGCTTGAAGAAGTAAGTTTAACATGTATTGCAATATATATAGTTGTTTTTCTAGTATCTTTAATTCCAGTCATGTTGGTCACCAAATATTTGAGCACTTATTAAGTAATGCAAATGTCCTCAAAACCAATGAACTATTATTTTAAATTTTCTGTACATGATATCAATATATCAATATCTATCTATCTATCTATCTATCTATCTATCTATATCTATCTATCTATCTATCTATCTATCTATCTATCTATCTATCTATCTATCTATCTATCTATCTATCTATCTATCTGGGCTTGAACTCAAGGCCTGGAAGGTGTCCCTGAGCTTCATTTGCTCAAGGCTAGCACTCTACCACTTGAGCCACAGCACCATTTCTGGCTTTTTCTGAGCAGTTTAATGGCTTTGAATATGATCCTCCAATCTGAGACTTCTGAATAACTAGGATTGCAGGTATAAACCACCAGTGCCTGGCATATTATATAGGATATTTTAAAAAATGATATTCAGGAAGTGGAACTGTGGCTCAAGTGGTAGAGCGCTAGTCTTGAGCTGAAGAGCTGAGGGACAGTGCTCAGGCCCCCATGATCAACAAAAAAAAAAAGATTTACTCATTTATATAATTAAGGGCATAAGTCAAGCAATGTTATTATGTTTCTATGTGCTGAGAATAAAGCAGTTAACAAAGTCAAAACATCCTTGCCTTTATTTTCTATTAAAAGAAGGAACAGTAAGTAAAATATATGGAATGGTAATAAGTCTTTAAAGAAAATAAACAGAGCTGGGATGTAGCTCAGTGGCAAAGCGCTTGCCTAGCAAGTGCAACGTCCTGGGTTCGATCCCCAGTACCAAAAAAGAAAAGACAAAAAAATACAGTTAAAAAAAAACAAACAAAAAGAAAAGAAACAAAAAATCGGAAAGACTTGGGATGGACTGGGGGATATTTGGAAGTGACTAAAGAAAGGCTATATTAACATTTAAGCAAACACAAGATGAAAGAATTAATGATGAAGTTACGTCTGGAAAGAGTCTTAGCAGAGAGAACATCTTGAAAAGTATCTGAAGCATGGAGTTACCCTGCCTGGTCCAAGAACAGCAAGGAAGATAGTATGAATGGGTGAAGTCCGGGAATAATGGGCCTAGACAAAGTATAGGCCTTTGAGACTATTTTAAGGATTTGGTTTTTACTCTGGTTGAGATGAGAATCAATGGAGGATTTTATTATTTTCTTTTAAAATAGTTTACCAGTCATGTGTCACTCAATAACATTTTAATCAACAACGTACTAAACTGATAATGGTTCCATAAGTTTACATTTCTCAGTGATGTTAATGATAACTTAAAAAGTACACTTTTGTTTTTACAATGATGAACTCTCCTAATGACACTTTTCTTAGAATGTATCGTCATTGATAAGTGACAAATAACTCAATTAAAAATGGGATAAAATAAATGAAGAGCAGAGGCAGGAAGACCAATTATAAGAAACTTTTGGAGATGGGTGCTGGCGGGTCATGCATGCAATCTTAGCTACTCAGGAGGCTGAGATCTGAGGATCATGGTTCAAAGTCAGCCTGGGGCTGGGAAGGTGGCTCAGTGGTAGAGCGCTTGCCTTGCATGCTCGAGGCCCTGGGTTCGATTCCTCTGTACCACATAAGAAAAAAGCTGGAAGTGGCACTGTGGCTCAAGTGGTAGAGCGCTAACTTTGAGCTGAAAAGTTAAGGGACAGCGCCCAGGCCCAGAGTTCAGGCCTCACGACCGGATCCAAAGTCAGCCTGGGCAGGGAAGTTTATGAGACGCTTATCTTCAATAAACCACTCAGAAAACCAGAAGTGGTGCTGTGGCTCAAGCAGTAGAGCACTCATATTGAGCTGAAGAGCTGAAGGACAGTGCCCAGGCCCAGAGTTTAAGCCTCACGACTGACTCTGCCCCCCTGCCTCTGCCTCCCCCAGCCTCTCTCCGCCTCCCTCCACCAAATAAGAAGCTTTTGGGGAAATATGAAGATGATTTAGATAAGGATCATAAGGGGTATAGATAGTGAATAGTGAATAAATATTAGATATATTTTAAGGGTAGAAACAAGAGAGTATTTGTTCACAGAGGTATAAAAAAACTATGTAGTAAAAAAAGACTAGTATCAAGAATGACATCAAGGCTGATGACAAACTGCAGTCTTTATTGAGATGGGGAAAACTGCCAGATTAGGTTTCGGTTGGAGAAGGTAAATAATTCAGTTTGCTAAGATTCATTCTAAAAAGATTTCATTAGCAAGCAGAGAGTTATCTAAAGCCATATTACTAGATGAGGTCACTAAATGCTATGGTTTGGATGTGAACCATCACTACAAAAACTAATGTGGAGGCCTTCTTCAATGATTCAATGTCAGAAGGTAGGCGTCTGGGAGGTGATTATGTAAGAGGAGATTTTTTTTGTTTTGTTTTGTTGGTCATGAGGCTTGAACTTGGGGCCTGGGCTCTGTCCCTCAGCTCTTCAGCTCAAGGCTTGTACTCTACCACTTGAGCCACAGCGCCACTTCCGGCTTTTTTCTTATGTGGTACTGAGGAATCAAACCAAGGCCTCGAGCATGCAAGGCAAGCACTCTACCACTGAGCTTTGAACCACAATCCTCAGATCTCAGCCTCCTGAGTAGCTAGCATTATAGGTGTGAGCCACCAGCGCCTGACTATGAGCACTGTTTTGGGGTTTTTTTTTGTATTTTTTTTCCCTCTTGTTTTTGTTTTGCTGATCTTGGGGCTTGACTCTGGGCCTGGGCTCAGTCCCTCAGCTCTTCAGCTCAAGGCTAGCACTATACCACTTAAGCCACAGCGTCACTTCCAGTTTTCTGGTGGTTTATTGGAGGTAAGAGTCTCAAGACTTTCCTTCCCCCAGCTTGCTTTGAACCGTGATCCTCAGATCTCAGACTTCTGAGTAGCTAGAATTACAGGTGTGAGCCACAGGAGCCTGGCTAGCACTGTTTTTAAGAAGGATAATAATGTATTTTCCCAGAGACTGCATTAGGTCCTTTAAGACATGGGAAGAGATTGTTTCTCTGAAACACTTTTTTTTTTTCTTATAATGTACCCAGCCTTAGATTGTTTTTACAGGAACACAAAAAGTACTAAGATACTAATTCACTAAATATGAACTAAAAATAGTCCAAACTCAAATATTGGAGCATCTTGCCAATCTAAAAGTAGAAAAGACAGAAGGAATCATCAAAAGAGACTGAAGAAGTTGCAACTAGAAAAGTGGAGGGAAAAGTCAGGAGCCTGTAGTACCTAACAATCAAATAAGTAGTGTTAAATGCTGTTGTCATAACAGGATTGAGAAGCAACTGACCTAGCACCATGTGAGTCACTAACAAGAACAGTCTGGGTGAAGTGGCAGTAATTATAGAAACTGAATTCAGAAAATACAGACAACTATTTCAAAAAGATCAGTTGGAAATGGAAATAAATACATAGGGGAGTAACTACAAGGAGAACTGGCCATTTAAGTTCTTGTGCAAAAAGAGCCAGTGGTGAAGGAAACACAAGGATGCATGAGAGGGCAAAACTGGCTTCGTTTCTTGATACTCACTATAATGACTCTCCATTAAAATTTTATTTTTATAATTTCTCCAAAAGTTATAATCATGGTATTTCATATAACAATAACAACCATTTAAAAATATAATACATACTTCATAATTCTAGAATTAAGTAAAAATGTTGAATAAACCAATGAATAATATGCTCATCAGCAACTGCCCTCTGCAACACCATTATCAGTTTCACGTGTGTTTTATTTGCCTTTACCTTATATAATCAATGATAGATTATATTTAAATATTTTCCAACTGATCTGAATTATGGCTGCTACATAATATATTCATGGTGATCAGAATTTATGTTCATATTCACAGTTTTTAAAACAGATCGCTAAGTGTACCTTTTGTACCTATGTTTTCAACTCTAAACTTTAGGGCCTGAACTATGAGATAAATATTCAATACAGAAAACAAACAAATTATCTTACCTAACCAACCTTGCTAGAATCACACAACATATACCAAAGTTCAAAAATACAATCTACCTATGATTAATATATTTACTTACAGAATATCAAGTATGTTAGGGAGAGCTTAAAGACTGAACTCTGTGAGGAGGGGAAAGTGCATACCCAGGAAATGGGCCTTGTACACTTGCTTGGCACTCTATCACTTGAGCCACATGTGCAGTATGGATTTTGATGGTAAATTGGAGCTAGAATCTTGAGGACTTTTTTGATCAGGCTGACTTCAAACCTTGATCCTTCAGATCTTGGCATCTTAACTGAGTAAGATTTTAGGTATGAGCCACCAGTGTCACATAAGACTGAACTATTTTAAACCAAGGATTGACACAAAAACAGAAGCAAACAAATCAGAAAACAAGGGCAAAATAGTAAATATGCAGGGCTTTGAAGACAACAGTAAGTCCTTTTTTAATTCCTTAAAAAAATAATCCTAATGCCTTTGTAATCCTTTTTAGAAACAATTCTAAAATGTAAATACAAAAATAGGCCAAGAGATGGATTTGGGCTGGCACTGAACTATAATTTGTTGACTCCTGCTTTAAATGGTTATACAAAAGATTAAACATGATGTAGGTAAGGCAGATAATTTAAAATGATTTATATGCCGTTGAAAAATGATTAAAGGGGTGACACTGATGAAAATGTATTTTACTTACAAATGTTTAATGGAAATCTCTTTGTATCACTAAAAGATAAAAAATAAAAATAATGCAATATGTATTTTTAAAAACAGAAAATAATTCCTACTTGAAACAGCACATTTAATAAATATGTATGTATTTCACTAATGTGGTTCATTTGCACTTGCCTCAGACACACAAAGTCCTGGGTTCAATCCCCAGCACAGGGAGAAAGAAAACTTATGTATCTTAAAAAGCAACTAAATTTCCCTTTACCAATAGTCACAGAATTGATAAAATAATCTCTAGTTACATAATCAACCTAAATGATAGACTTCTAGATTATATCTTAACTATTATAACAATAAATACAGAAAAATAATGAAGTATTTCTTTTATTGTCCCTATATAATTCTCCACATTAAACAACACACAGGAGTTAGATTTAAAATGTTCTGTGTTAGGAAAAATGGAGTTATTTTAATAATTTCCTTGGGAGTGTTAGATCCTTTAAAGACTTCCTCCAGGAAAAGATACCTACAGAAAAAATAAAATAAAAATAAAAACCATTTTAGACAGATTTTCTATCTAACATACAAGCATGACTATTTCATTCCTTTAAGTAATTTCATATAAAGTATCTCAAAACCTATCAAAACCTATGTTATTACCATTGGCTGTAGCTCAGTGACAGGAATGTGTCCTCAGCATGCATTAGCCTGTAAGTTTAGTACCCAGTACCAAAACACAAAATCAGACATAACTGGTCAATTTCTGAATGATTCAAGACTTCTTAGAACTTGATCAAACCTCAATGACATTTTTCTCTCTTCAAAAAAGCTTGTGAGGGGCTGGGAAGGTGGCTCAATGGTAGAGCGCTTGCCTTGCATGCATGAGGCCCTGGGTTCGATTCTCAGCACCACATAAGCAAAAAGAAAAAAGCCGGAAGTGGCGCTGTGGCTCAAGTGGTAGAGCGTTAGCCTTGAGCTGAAGAGCTGAGGGACCGTGCCCAGGCCATGAGTTCAGGCCCATGACCGGACCCAAAAAAAAGCTTGTGATTTACTAAAGCTTGCCAGTTTCTTACTCTGCCTAAAATATGCCATATTTTTTCTATACTTGTTTTTGTAAGATGCATTAGCTCTTGTGTCTCATATTGCCATGCCTATTCAAGTTTTACCTATCCATGAAGACCAAAATTAAATTCATTCATTTCCATCATTGCTATTACTGGTTGCACAACCCAGAATTTATTTCCCTGAAGTTATTTGTTTTTAGCACTGTTGAGAAAGTTAATTATGTAATATTTTATAATATTATATTGTTTTAAAATGTTTTAACACTCCTAATCATCTCAGGTTATAGAGGTATTCTAAATATGATATGCATTTAATAAGTAATTCTTAGAATAACTTGCTTCAGTGGCTCTTCAAAACAATGGTTTGGCTGCTCAATTGAAATGTGAACTACAGGCATACATTTTAAAGAAAATACAACTCATTCAAATGGAATTGAGCAATTAATTTTAGAAAGTGCACCTTTTAAGAAGTGATGGGGCCCAAATCTAGATAAAATTCTACAAACTGAAATGTATTATCACACTACTTTGCTGCTACTTCCCCTCCCATGGACGTGATGGGATAAGAATAAATGGCCTTGATTTTAGTTCAAATTTTGTGGTCTAAATATAGCAGTGAATCATAGCTGATTGGTATAAACTGCTATGTTTATTTGGTATTCCACTATTTTCTAAGCATTTGTTCCATTTAATGCTACACTTACTCAACTTCATATAAAATTTCCCAAGGCAATTCCAGGCAACAATTTAAATAAGCATGGTTCTGTTTCTGCAGTTGCTCCTCTGCTCCTCTGCCAGTCTATCCCTTAAAACCATGTAGATTCAACCTAGGGTTCTCCTTGTACACCGTGCCTGGGCTAACTACTCATCTCTTGACTTTTTCCTTTCCCCTAACAAAATTCAATGACCTTATTTCAGTCCATTAAAATCTTGCCAAGTAACTAGACTCATTGGTTTAAGGTATAGCTGTGCTAGTTAAAGGACAGACTGTAATGGTACAAATACAATTTTAAATATGAAGGCATTTTAATAATGTGCCTCATAGGAAATATGATTATTAGTCTTGCATATAAAGTTAGCAGATTTTCAGCAGGAGTATCATATATATATATGTATATACACACATATAAAAATGAGACATATACACATATATAAACATATACATATAAGTATATGAACATATGTACATACCTATAGGTATGTACATATGTTCATATACTTATATGTATATGAAAAACATGATACAAGACCACTTTCCATAAAGAAGTAACTAATGACACTGAAAGAATAGTAAACTAAGGTTTTCAGCTCCTGTATGTAGAAGATTCTTTGTTAGTAAACTATTAATTATGCTATTTATTAATTCAGTTAATAAAGTTATTTGAGAAAAGTGTATCATTGTAATATTTCACATACTTCAAATATGTAAAAAACTAAATCCATTGTTTTCCCCTGTCACTGAAACTCTTCAAGGTCTCTAAATTCCTCATTTTCTCATCCAAATAATCCTTACATCCTAAAAATTCTAACTCATAAATCCCTATCTAATAAACCACTTCTTTTCATCTTCACTGCTAGCTACCCTGAGGGGGCAGTACTGGCTGAAAGTAAAGATAATCGGGGATTTTTAGGATTCTGGTAATTACTTCTTTATCTGGGTATTGTTCACAGACAGGTGTTCAATTTATTTAACTTCCTGAAGAGATAAATATACAATATGCCCCCTGTTCTAAATATGTATCAGGCTTTACTAAAAGCTTTAAAAATTAAAATCTAGCAGGTCTGGTGATATACATGGGAGGCCAAGGCAAGAGTATCCTGAGTATAAGGATAGTTGGAATGCTGCTTCAAAAGAAAATTAAAACATCTCTGATAGTCAGATATGCTTGGTCTTATGCTTAAGTCCAAAGCCAGATATTTTATATATATACATATATATACATATATATGTATATATATAAAATACACACACACACACACAGACTTGGAAGGCATTTCACCAGGCATTTCCATATCTCCCTTTCTTGATAGGCCTTTGTTCTTGCTCTTTGCTCTCTGTTCCTTCAAAGTTGGCACATGTGTTGTGTACTCAGCCCAAAACACTATTTTGCCTCCCCATTTCAGTTAAAAACTTCATTTCTGCAGTCAGAAATAGATTGGAATTTTGTTCTTTGACTCCAGGCTAAGTTAGCAATGCCTTCTGTCTTCCCTTAGTACATTTCATCACCTGTCTTTAGCAGGTTATAAACTCTGTAGGGCACAAGTATTTTACTATGCTAGTCTCAGAGTTCTTGACATATTTCAGGACTGAATAAATAAGCTTATTATCTATATAGAGACTAGATATGTACTCGTGGCAAACTTTAAAGTATAACCATTCCAATGTAAATTGTTTAGTTGCTAAGACTTTTTCGATATATTAAAGGGATAAAAGTTAAATACAAAATTGTTTATGCACAGAAAGATATATAGCACACACAATGGTAAAAAAAAGTCTCTTTCAATGGTTCTAAGTTTACTGTAAAGTTCTATTATAAACAATAATTTATTGTAAATAATTCTGAAGTAAAGTCGATCGTAAGTTTCACTCATTGTCTATATATAAAAGGTTGGATCATTTTTTAATATCATGAAAAACAAACTTCACCACTGATTTAATTTAATGAGTTGACTGACCAAGTCAGGCTATTATTTCAGCATTTTTATTTTTATTTTTTGGATTTTTTTGGGGTGGGGAGGGATGGCAGGCCTTGAACTCTGGTCCTGGGCGCTGTCCCTGAGCTCTTCAGCTCAAAGTGAGCTCTCTACCACTTGAGCCACAGCACCACTCATTTCAGTATTTTTAATTAGAAGTCAAGATAGCATCTGCCTACTTGACTTTAAGGAAAAACAAAACAAAACAACTAATAGGCTCAGGAGACAGATAGAAGAGAATCTCTCCTCTGACTAAGGCTAGCTTGGACTACACAACAAGTTCTAGGCCAGTGTAAGATACATAGTAAGATTCTATCTCAGAAAATAATAAAACATTCACAAATATTTGCAAATGTCTCAAGAATTTAATCTTTATATACTATACCTAATTTCATACATGAAAAGTAAAAAAAATCTTATTTTTGTTTCTTACAACTTTCAAGGAAAATAACACAGATGGTCTATCAAGCAGCATTTATAAATGGTTCTTCCTGGACAAAAATGCAAAACCTGTTTTACTTAAAGGTCATTATTTATGGGGTGGGATGTAGCTCAATGGAATTGCATGTGCCTAGAATTTGTAAGGCCCTTCGTTCAGTCCCTAGCACCACAAAATACAAAATTAAATGAAGGTCACCTTTTATAAAAGCAGAAGCATGAATGAAATCACCTTCATTATAGGGGGGTCTACAATCTATTTCAGAAAGCAGTATAATGGCCTTTATAGCATATTTAATAAGTAATTTAATTTCAATAAAAATGCAGATAGCATCCTAAGTTGTATTACTTTGTTGCATTCCATTTGAGAAATATTTTTCTGCATATTATCAAACTACTGTCTTTCGGGAGGAAGGAGGGAGTGCTGGGGCTTGGTCACAGGGCCTGGGCACTGTTCCTAAACTTTTGCTCAAGGCTAGAGCTCTACCACTTGAGCTACAACTCCACTTCTGGGTGTTTGCTGGAGATGAGAGTCTCAAAGATTTTCCTTTCTTAGCTGCCACCAAACTGTGATCCTCAGATCTTAGCCTCTAGAGTGGCTAGAATTACAGGTATAAGCCATCAGCACCTAGCCAGACATCTTTTCATCCTAACATTCAATTAATCATGTATCCACTAACTCTTGAATTAGGCACACTTTATTGTCTACTACCAGAAAAAAAATTTTAAAAAAGGAAAGTAAAAGAAAAATCATTATTTTCCTTATTTTGAAAGGGAAGTGCTGTTTTCTCTAATTAATGTAGAATATACTTATCATTTAAAAAGCACTATCAAAATATTAAAATTATCCTATAATCAGGAGACTTAAAATAACATAATCACTGAAATATGCTCTGGAAATAACATTAATGACTCCATAGAGAAAATATTTTTTCATATTTTTATTGTAAAAATACTGAACAGAGGGATTATAGTTGCATGAGTAGGGTAATGAGTACATTTCCTATTGAGCATTGTTACTTACTCCTTTGTTTTTCCTCTACCATCCCTTCCCTTCCCACCTCCCCAACTCCTCCCTCCCACCTCCCCCCAAATTGTAAAATTAATTTTCAATATAGTATCTTGAACATCTCATTGTTAACATGGGTCAACCTGTATCCTTATTGAAGCATTTTGCTATATCCCTTTCCTTCCCCAAATTATAAAAATGTATATACAAGACGCAGGACACCAGAATCAGATACAGTGAAAAGAGGGATTATACCCTGGGGGAAGAACATGCAAAAGAAACAAAAGAATCACATAGTGCATTATAAGTACCTTAAAAACAATAGTAAGAAAGAAAAAAAAAACCACTTGTGTCCCTGTCTTGAGGTTTATTTTGCTTAACATCATCTTATATGGTCATATGTACATAGCTTGTGACCTTTTTTGCTTGTTCTAGACATGTACTAGTTATTGCAAGTAAGGGAAACCATGGGACCTATGTTTCTTTGGGCCCTGCTTACTTCACTTAATACAATTTTTTTCAAGTCTTCCCATTTCCTAACAAATGGAGTAATGTCATTCTTTCTGATGGAGACATAGAATTGCATTATATATATATATATATATATATAT